>NC_074695.1:5594279-5611779 GCF_029448725.1 Salvelinus fontinalis | reverse complement strand
TTTCTCATGATTTGGTTGGGTTTAATTGGATTGCGCTCTCTCTCTCTCTCTCTCCCTCTCTCCCTCTCTCCCTCTCTCCCTCTCCCTCTCCGTCTCTCTCTCTCTCTCTCTCTCTCTCTCTCTCTCTCTCTCTCTCTCTCTCTCTCTCTCTCTCTCTCTCTCTCTCTCTCTCTCTCTCTCTCCCTCTCTCCCTCTCTCTCTCCCTCTCTCTCTCTCTCTCTCTCTCTCTCTCTATATATATATATATATATATATATCCCTCCTCCCACTAACTGTCATCTGTCTCCTGTTTTCTCTTTAAAGGGATTTAAAACATGATTTGCTCAGATCCTCGATTCCCATTTTCTCTGCTCATGTTATTAACAGTAAACATTACACTGTTATTAACTATTACATTATTACTGCACGATTCTCCCTTCTCATCTCATTTTGAATCCAGCGCACAATCTGGCGAATTACAACGAATTAAAATAGCAGTTGTTATGACCAGGTAACGCTATTCAAAGCCAATTAACTCATTCTATGAGTATATTATTATTATTATTATTATTATTATTATATATATGAGTATATTCTATTCTATTTCACTCTATGTCACTCTGATAATGATTCCAAAATACAACACCAACTCCATATGTTGTAGCCTGAAGTGTGTGTGTGTGTGTGTGTGTGTGTGTGTGTGTGTGTGTGTGTGTGTGTGTGTGTGTGTGTGTGTGTGTGTGTGTGTGTGTGTGTGTGTGTGTGTGTGTGTGTGTGTGTGTGTGTGTGTGTGTGTGTGTGTGTGTCTCTCTCTCCTGGGTCCATCCATAGGCCTAACGGCATGTGTTACCATTATTACAAGCCAGCTTGGCCTGATAGACTTCTCTACTCTGGATCTCCAGAGACTCAATGAAAACCATTTACTTACTAACCTAAAATTAAATTAGCTAATATTATGTAGGTTTCTGAATTTCCACTTCATATTTTGAGACTTGATTTGCCCTAACAAAAACATTATCAACCCTTACAAAAAACGAAGAAAATGATGTTGTTGCAGTATAATTTTCCTGCTGTGAGAAACTGGGTCAAATTAAGATAGGGCATCTGTAGGTGCTAGGTATGCTGAGGATTCAGAGCAGCTTCAGGTACTGTTATAAATTCAATCAGGTTAAATAAATAAAAACATGTTTTTTCCCTCTCTAAAGATTTTGGGTTGTTCCCAGACCCAGTACGCTAACCTCTTGATGGACAGCTGATTTGACGAAAATGAGTCATTTTCAATGTTTGTTGAGAGCCTGCATTTGTTAACAGATGCTATAACACAAACACATTCATCTAGACCTCGGTGCAGTTGCTCAAGTGTCATAACACAATAAATACTGTCGCGCCGTATGTACAGTACACACAAGATACATGTAGAAATCACCTCCAATGAGAGATAAGCAGAGGGACTGAGGAAAGAGAGAAGCAGGAGGACTGAGGAAAGAGAGAAACAGGAGGACTGAGGGAAGAGAGAAGCAGGATGACTGAGGAAAGAGAGAAGCAGGGGAACTGAGGGAAGAGAGAAGCAGG
Source organism: Salvelinus fontinalis (assembly GCF_029448725.1). Lineage (NCBI taxonomy): Eukaryota > Metazoa > Chordata > Actinopteri > Salmoniformes > Salmonidae > Salvelinus > Salvelinus fontinalis. Next base: position 5,610,228 of record NC_074695.1, on the reverse strand, counting down.
ATGACTGAGGAAAGAGAGAAGCAGGGGAACTGAGGGAAGAGAGAAGCAGAGGGACTGAGGAAAGAGAGAAGCAGGAGGACTGAGGAAAGAGAGAAGCAGGAGGACTGAGGAAAGAGAGAAGCAGAGGGACTGAGGAAAGAGAGAAGCAGGAGGACTGAGGAAAGAGAGAAGCAGAGGGACTGAGGAAAGAGAGAAGCAGGAGGACTGAGGAAAGAGAGAAGCAGGGGAACTGAGGGAAGAGAGAAGCAGAGGGACTGAGGAAAGAGAGAAGCAGGAGGACTGAGGGAAGAGAGAAGCAGGAGGACTGAGGAAAGAGAGAAGCAGGAGGACTGAGGGAAGAGAGAAGCAGGGGGACTGAGGAAAGAGAGAAGCAGGAGGACTGAGGAAAGAGAGAAGCAGGAGGACTGAGGAAAGAGAGAAGCAGGAGGACTGAGGAAGGAGAGAAGCAGGAGGACTGAGGGAAGAGAGAAGCAGGAGGACTGAGGGAAGACCAGTGGAACCCATGATGAATAAAATAACAGTTTCCTATGCCCCTCTTCTTTACTCCTTCATTTACATCCATCATTTATTCTCCCTCCCCGTTTTCCTATTCTCCTTTCGTCTTCTTTTCCTTCCCATTTGATCTGTCCCTTGTACTAATCCACTCCACCTCCCTCTCCCTGCTCTCTACCATCCTGCTTTTCTTTCTGTCATTATGTCGTTCCTCCCCTCTTCTCAGCCTTTATATTTATCCTCTCCTCTCCTCTCCTCTCCTCTTCGCTCCTCTCCTCTCCTCTCCTTCATCTCCTCTGCTCCCTCATCTCCTTTCCTCTCCTCTCCTCTCATCTCCTCCCCTCTTCTTCCTTTCCTATGCTCCTTCATCTCCTCTCCTCTCCTTCATCTCCTCTCCTCTCCTTCATCTCCTCCCCTCTCCTTCCTCTCCTCTGCTCCTTTGTCATTCCATAATCAAGTTTAGCTGCAGGAAGAGTCATACACAGAAGAGAGAGAGAGGGAGAGGGAGAGGGAGAAAGCGAGAGAGCGAGAGGAATAGAGAGAGTTAGGGAGGAGAGGGAGTAGGGAGGAGGAAGAGGTTGCTAAGAAACGGTTGCTGTGAAACTAAGGGGAGTGGTGCTGGAAGCGGCAGTCAAGAGTGTTGCCTTGGCGACTGGGGTTTCACACTATCCTGCTGGATTTAGCTGCAATATGGGAGGGTCTCCGACTGAACGTATCACATGTATGAGACGTATAATACATCATATAACAGGTATAATACATCATATGACAGATATAATACATCATATAACAGGTATAATACAACATATGACAGGTATAATACATCATATGACAGATATAATACATCATATAACAGGTATAATACAACATATGACATGTATAATACATCATATGACAGGTATAATACAACATATGACAGGTATAATACATCATATGACAGGTATAATACATCATATGACAGGTATAATAGAACATATGACAGGTATAATACAACATATGACAGGTATAATACAACATATGACAGGTATAATACAACATATGACTGGTATAATACAACATATGACAGGTATAAGACAACATATAACAGGTATAATACAACATATGACAGGTATATGACAGGTATAATACATCATATGACAGGTATAATACATCATATGACAGGTATAATACAACATATGACAGGTATAATACATCATATGACAGGTATATGACAGGTATAATACATCATATGACAGGTATATGACAGGTATAATACATCATATGACAGGTATAATACAGCATATGACAGGTATAATACAACATATGACAGGTATAATACAACATATGACAGGTATAATACATCATATGACAGGTATATGACAGGTATAATACATCATATGACAGGTATAATACATCATATGACAGGTATAATACAGCATATGACAGGTATATGACAGGTATAATAAAACATGTAACATGTATAATACAACATATGACAGGTATAATACAACATATGACATGTATAATACAACATATGACAGGTATACTACATCATATGACAGGTATAATACAACATATGACAGGTATATGACAGGTATAATACAACATATGACAGGTATACTACATCATATGACAGGTATAATACAACATATGACAGGTATAATACAACATATGACAGGTATAATACAACATATGACAGGTCTAATAGATCATATGACAGGTATAATACAACATATGACAGGTATATGACAGGTATAATACAACATATGACAGGTATAATACAACATATGACAGGTATATGACAGGTATAATACAACATATGACAGGTATACTACATCATATGACAGGTATAATACAACATATGACAGGTATAATACAACATATGACAGGTATAATACAACATATGACAGGTCTAATAGATCATATGACAGGTAGATTGAGTTGTCTTTACATACAGTATGAAATGTATGAAACACATTGATGTCAGTGTCCAGTACATTGTATTAAAGTACATCATTAAATGCACAACCTTGAAGGTGGGTGTTACTGGGTGACGTTAACATCGATGGCTCCAAAAACAGCACAACTGTCACGCCCTGAACTGTTTGACCTGTCTTTGTAATTGTCACCACCCCCCTTCAGGTATCGCCCATCTTCGCCCATTATCCCCTGTGTATTTATACCTGTGTTCTCTGTTTGTTTGTTGCCAGTTCGTCTTGTTTGTCAAGTCTAACCAGCGTATTTGTGTCAGCTCCTGCTTTTTCCTGTCTCTCTTCTCTCGTCCTCCTGGTTTTTTCACTCTGCCTGTCCTGACCCTGTCACCCACCTGCCTGACCACTCTGCCTGTCCTGACCCTGTACCCACCTGCCTGACCACTCTGCCTGTCCTGACTCTGTATCCACCTGCCTGACCACTCTGCCTGTACTGACCCTGTATCCACCTGCCTGACCACTCTGCCTGTCCTGACCCTGTACCCACCTGCCTGACCACTCTGCCTGTCCTGACCCTGTACCCACCTGCCTGACCACTCTGCCTGTCCTGACCCTGTCACCCACCTGCCTGACCACTCTGCCTGTCCTGACTCTGTATCCACCTGCCTGACCACTCTGCCTGTCCTGACCCTGTACCCACCTGCCAGACCACTCTGCCTGTCCTGACCCTGTATCCACCTGCCTGACCACTCTGCCTGTCCTGACCCTGTACCCACCTGCCTGACCACTCTGCCTGTCCTGACCCTGTACCCACCTGCCAGACCACTCTGCCTGTCCTGACCCTGTACCCACCCACCCTGACCACTCTGCCTGTCCTGACCCTGTACCCACCTGCCTGACCACTCTGCCTGTCCTGACCCTGTATCCACCTGCCTGACCACTCTGCCTGTCCTGACCCTGTACCCACCTGCCTGACCACTCTGCCTGTCCTGACCCTGTACCCACCTGCCTGACCACTCTGCCTGTCCTGACCCTGTACCCACCTGCCAGACCACTCTGCCTGTCCTGACCCTGTACCCACCCACCCTGACCACTCTGCCTGTCCTGACCCTGTACCCACCTGCCTGACCACTCTGCCTGTCCTGACCCTGTACCCAACCGCCTGAACAGTCCTAATTCAGTGTCTGGATTTTGTATCCGTTTACCCCTCCCAACATTCAATTCACAAGTCAAACATTTCCTCTTTATGCAAATTAATGTTTATTTTACTGCTAATTCACTGAATTTCTGCTAATTCACTGAGTTTGTGAAGCTAAAATAGAAGCATCTGCTCATTTCCAAGATAAACACAGTAAGCAACAGCCAAAATATACACACACAGACAAACACACACACGCTCACACACACAGCCACGCTCACACACACAGACAAACACACACACGCTCACACACACAGACAAACACACACACGCTCACACACACAGACACGCTCCCACACACAGACAAACACACACACGCTCACACACACAGACACGCTCACACACACAGACAAACACACACACGCTCACACACACATACACGCTCACACACACAGACAAACACACACACACGCTCACACACACAGACAAACACACACACACGCTCACACATACACACAGACAAACACACACACGCTCATGCACACAGACAAACACACACACGCTCACACACACACACACACATAAATAAAATCAAACTGTATTTGTGAAATGCTTACTTACAAGCCTTTAACCTACAGTGCAGTTCAAGAAAGAGTTAAGGAAATATTTACCAAATAAAATAAAGTAAACATTTATAAAACACATTAACACAATAACAATAACTAGGCTACAAACAGAAGGTATTGGTACTGAGTCAGTGTGCGGGGCTACAGGTTAGTAACTAAGCTACAAACAGGGGGTACCGGTACTGAGTCAGTGTGCAGGGCTTCAGGTTAGTAACTAAGCTACAAACAGGGGGTACCGGTACTGAGTCAGTGTGCAGGGCTACAGGTTAGTAACTAAGCTACAAACAGGGGGTACCGGTACTGAGTCAGTGTGCAGGGCTTCAGGTTAGTAACAAAGCTACAAACAGGGGGTACCGGTACTGAGTCAGTGTGTGAGGCTACAGGTTAGTAACTAAGCTACAAACAGGGGGTACCGGTACTGAGTCAGTGTGTGAGGCTACAGGTTAGTAACTAAGCTACAAACAGGGGGTACCGTTACTGAGTCAGTGTGCAGGGCTTCAGGTTAGTAACTAAGCTACAAACAGGGGGTACCGGTACTGAGTCAGTGTGCAGGGCTTCAGGTTAGTAACTAAGCTACAAACAGGGGGTACCGGTACTGAGTCAGTGTGCAGGGCTTCAGGTTAGTAACTAAGCTACAAACAGGGGGTACCGGTACTGAGTCAGTGTGCAGGGCTACAGGTTAGTAACTAAGCTACAAACAGGGGGTACCGTTACTGAGTCAGTGTGCAGGGCTACAGGTTAGTAACTAAGCTACAAACAGGGGGTACCGTTACTGAGTCAGTGTGCAGGGCTTCAGGTTAGTAACTAACCTACAAACAGGGGGTACCGGTACTGAGTCAGTGTGCAGGGCTACAGGTTAGTAACTAAGCTACAAACAGGGGGTACCGGTACTGAGTCAGTGTGCGGGGCTACAGGTTAGTAACAAAGCTACAAACAGGGGGTACCGGTACTGAGTCAGTGTGCAGGGCTACAGGTTAGTAACTAAGCTATAAACAGGGGGTACCGGTACTGAGTCAGTGTGCAGGGCTACAGGTTAGTAACTAAGCTACAAACAGGGGGTACCGGTACTGAGTCAGTGTGCAGGGCTTCAGGTTAGTAACTAAGCTACAAACAGGGGGTACCGGTACTGAGTCAGTGTGCAGGGCTTCAGGTTAGTAACTAAGCTACAAACAGGGGGTACCTGTACCTGTACACACATGCACACACACATGCATGCACACACACACACACACACACACAAGCACACACATACACACACACATGCAGACAAACACACAAGCACACACACGTGCACACACACACACAAATGCACACACACACACAGGCACAAAGACACAGGAACACACACACAGCCAACATGAGATTTGCCTATCTTCTACATTACACTGTTATCCTTGTACAGGAACTATCACACTGAAGACTCAGTAGCATATATGGAGAGAACGTTCAGAATACTCCTTTTCAATTGGTAGATTAAAAAATACTCTGCTCTTGTTTATTATATAGGGTTAGGAAAGTATTTACGAATTTTCCAAATAACAGGTTTGGAGAGCTTTTACACACAAAATATATTTATTTATAAAAATTACACTGGTTTGTATTCATCCTGAGTTGCCATATTCAATATGTTCCCATCCATGAAATATTGGAAGGTGAGAAAAGTGTATATAAACACCACGGGAGTCCTCTTACATTTGGGAACTGTACAGTCCTATTGATCAAACAACTATGACAAGGTCGGCTCTCTTCCTCTATTTGCACATCAACAATATCAACAGCTAATGCTAGCCAGAGCAAGATGAGCTAAAATCTAACAAAGGAACATTAGCTAAATCCTCAAAGATAGTTGGCCGTCAAAATTGCACTGATAAACGATGGGGAATAGTATGTAAGCATCCACGCTGTCACGTTCCTGACCTATTTCTGTTAGTTTGTTGTATGTGTTAGTTGGTCAGGACGTGAGTTTGGGTGGGCATTCTATGTTTTCTGTTTCTATGTTGGTTTATGGGTTGCCTGGTATGGCTCTTAATTAGAGGCAGGTGTTTGGCGTTCCTCTAATTAAGAGTCATATTTAGGTAGGTGTTTTCACAGTGTTCGTTGTGGGTGGTTGTCTCCTGTGTCAGTGTTTGTCGCACCATACGGGACTGTTTCGGTTTGTTTGTTCATCGTTAATTTATGTGTAGGCTATTTTCCCTGTTCGTGCGTTATTCGTGTTATGTGAGTCTGTCGTCCAGGTCTGTCTACACCGTTTGCTGTTTTGTTAGTTTATTCGTCAAGTTCGTGTTTTCGTGTTTTTCTTTAATAAATCATGTCTTCAAACTCCGCTGCATTTTGGTTTAATCCCTGCTCCTCCTCATCGGATGAAGAGGAGGAGGAAAACCGTTACAGAACCACCCACCGATCCAGAACCAAGCGGCGTGAGTTTGAGCAGGATTATACACAGGACTACTGGACTTGGGAGGATGAGCTGGATGGTAAAGGACACTGGGCTCACATTGGGGAATATCGCCGCGCTCGTGAGGAGATGGAGGCAGCGAGAGCCCAAGAGCGGTGGTATGAGGAAGCAGCAAGGAGACGTGGCTGGAAGCCCGAGAGGAGACCCCAAAAATTTCTTGGGGGGGGCTAAGAGGTAGTGGGAGCGCACGGTGTCTCCTGTAGGAGTGCATAGCCCAGTGCGGGTTATTCCACCTCCCCGCACTGGTAGGGCTAGATTTGGCATTGAGCCAGGTATCATGAGGCCGGCTCAAGCGTCTGGTCTCCAGTGCGTCTCCTCGGGCCGGCTTACATGGCACCAGCCTTACGCATGGTGTCCCCGGTTCGCCTACATAGCCCGGTGCGGGTTATTCCACCTCCCCGCACTGGTCGGGCGACGGGGAGCATTCAACCAGGTAAGGTTGGGCAGGCTCGGTGCTCAAGGGGGCCAGTACGCCTTCACGGTCCGGTATTTCCGGCACTACCTCCCCGCCCCAGCCCAGTACCACCAGTGCCTACACTACGCACCAGGCTTCCAGTGCGTTTTCAGAGCCCTGTTCCTCCTCCACGCACTCTCCCTATGGTGCGTGTCTCCAGCCCAGTGCCTCCAGTTCCGGCACCACGCACTAAGCCACCTGTGCGTCTCCTAAGTCCTGTGCACACTGTTTCTCCCCGCACTTGTCCAGAGGTGCGTGCCCTCAGTCCGGTACCACGCACCAGGCATATAGTGCGCTTCGAGAGGTCTGTGTGCCCTGTCCCTGCTCCCCGCACTAGGCTTGAAGTGCGTGTCCTCAGTCAGGTGCCTCCAGTTCCGGCACCACGCACCAAGCCTACAGTGCGTCTCAGCCGGCCAGAGTCTGCCGTCTGCCCAACGGCGCATGAACTGCCTGTCTGCCATGAACCTGCAAAGCTGCCCGTCTGCCATGAGCCTACAGAGCCTTCCGCCAGACAGGAGCAGCCAGAGCCTTCCGCCAGACAGGAGCAGTCTGAGCCATCCGTCTCCGCAGCGCCATCTGAGCCATCCGTCTCCCCAGCGCCATCTGAGCCATCCGTCTCCCCAGCGCCGTCTGAGCCATCCGTCTCCCCAGCGCCGTCTGAGCCATCCGTCTCCCCAGCGCCGTCTGAGCCATCCGTCTGTCCCGAGCCATTAGAGCCGCCCGTCTGTCCCGAGCCGTCAGAGCCGATAGTCAGTCAGGAGCCGCTAGAGCCAGTCGTCAGTCAGGATCTGCCAGAGCCGCCAACCAGACAGGATCTGCCAGAGCCGCCAACCAGACAGGATCTGCCAGAGCCGCCAACCAAACAGGATCTGCCAGAGCCGTCAGCGAGCCATGAGCGTCCAGAGCCGTCAGCCAGCCATGAGCGTCCAGAGCCGTCAGCCAGCCATGAGCGTCCAGAGCCGTCAGCCAGCCATGAGCGTCCAGAGCCGTCAGCCAGCCATGAGCGTCCAGAGCCGTCAGCCAGCCATGAGCGTCCAGAGCCGTCAGCCAGCCATGAGCGTCCAGAGCCGTCAGCCAGTCATGAGCTGTCCCTCAGCCCAGAGCGGCTATTTATTCAGAACTGCCCCTCAGTCCAGAGCTGTCTCTCTGTCCGGAGCTGCTTTTCAGTCCGGAGTTGCCCCTCTATCCTGAGCTACCTCTCTATCCTGAGCTACCTCTCTATCTTGATCTATCCCTCTGTCCTGAGCTATCCCTCTGTCCTGAGCTATCCCTCTGTCCCGGTGCTGCCCCTGGTGTCGATGTTACCAAAAGGATTTAGTGGGGGTAAGATGAGGGTGGGCATTCATAGGGGGAAATGGAAGCTGGGATTGACTATGGTGGGGTGGGGACCTCGCCCGGAGCCTGAGCCACCACCGTGGTCAGATGCCCACCCAAACCCTCCCCTAGACTTTGTGCTGGTGCGCCCGGAGTTCGCACCTTATGGGGGGGGTTATGTCACGTTCCTGACCTATTTCTGTTAGTTTGTTGTATGTGTTAGTTGGTCAGGACGTGAGTTTGGGTGGGCATTCTATGTTTTCTGTTTCTATGTTGGTTTATGGGTTGCCTGGTATGGCTCTTAATTAGAGGCAGGTGTTTGGCGTTCCTCTAATTAAGAGTCATATTTAGGTAGGTGTTTTCACAGTGTTCGTTGTGGGTGGTTGTCTCCTGTGTCAGTGTTTGTCGCACCATACGGGACTGTTTCGGTTTGTTTGTTCATCGTTAATTTATGTGTAGGCTATTTTCCCTGTTCGTGCGTTATTCGTGTTATGTGAGTCCGTCGTCCAGGTCTGTCTACACCGTTTGCTGTTTTGTTAGTTTATTCGTCAAGTTCGTGTTTTCGTGTTTTTCTTTAATAAATCATGTCTTCAAACTCCGCTGCATTTTGGTTCAATCCCTGCTCCTCCTCATCGGATGAAGAGGAGGAGGAAAACCGTTACACACGTCCTTCTGCAGCTTTGCCTGTCAATGCACGCTTGTCCCAACCAAGCACCCAAGCTAGCTGGCTAAAGTTGGCAAGTTTGCTAGCTAGCTACTTCCAGACACAAATGAGAGAACGTCTCATTCTGACCATTTTACTCACCCTAGCAGGGCTGCTTAGGATGTTTACATGTTTTCTAGAGTGTTCGTGACTAACTATTTTTGGCTATTTATTTGTCGACGTTTACTGACACCGATCATATTTAACGGGTGTTGCGCGTTCGTAAATTCATCAGTTATTCAAAGCTCTGGCAAACTCAGACGAGAGTGCTCTGAAATCGGAATAAATAGCCAGAGTGAATTTGCGAACGCAAGAGATATGCTAACTGGATAACAGTCGTTCAGTATAGCTAGCTAGCTAGCAAAGTGATATACATTTCTTGATATGAAAATGAAACCAGCATCTCTAACCGAAAAATTATATGAGGGGAAAGTCAGTCACTCACCCACTACAATGACAGCTAGCTAATTTTAGGCTATGTGTTTTTAGCTTGCTAAATAAATAGATACGCTAGCCTATTAGCCACGTTACGACTGACGTGTGATCATTTCCCTAGCTAGTTTGATTGTATTGACATTCCCAGCCTTAGTTACATTCGTCCGTTTTTGTCCAATATATTGAGTCATTGAAACTGGAACAGTGCATCCTGAATGGAGGCAGCAAATGTAACGTCCTGACCAGAGTTCTTATGTGTTTTGCTTGTTTAGTGTTGGTCAGGACGTGAGCTGGGTGGGAATTCTATGTTGTGTGTCTAGTTCGTCTGTTCCTGTGTTCAGCCTAATATGGTTCTCAATCAGAGACAGCTGTCAATCGTTGTCCCTGATTGAGAATCATATATAGGTTGCTTGTTTTGTGTTGGGGATTGTGGGTGGTTGTTTCCTGTCTCTGTGTTTGTGTTCTGCACCAGATAGGACTGTCTCGGCTTTCACGTTTGTTATTTTGTTATTTGTTAATGTTTATCATCTTATTAAACATGTTGAACAATAACCGCGCTGCATTTTGGTCCTCTCCTTCATCCCAGGAAGAAAGCCGCTACAGCAAACAACATCGCAGGCCAGCTGGGATTTACAACCCGATAGCAATATTTTTTAGACTACCAAGAAATGTATTGTTGAATTATATTAATCATGCATTGAACTGCATCTCATCTTTTCTGTCAACAATGCCTTGGTGTACGTCATGGACTGTTGAGTCACATAGAACCTATTTTTAAAACCTCACATAGAGTTGCTTTTGAAGCAGAAACTGGGAATTTGATATTTTTCTTTAACCTATATTATGATTGTTTGTTTGTTTTCATTTCTGCAAAGTAGTTAGTTAAATATATGTGGTTATTAAAGTTTGTGATCTCCACCCCAAACGAATAGCTGGCTGAGACATGTTACCTCATGCTTCAGTTCAAGGTCAGAAAAAGTGTAGAGAGAAAAGTGCATAAAAAGGGAATTTCCATTTACGTGCTCATAACTTAGGTCCGAATCGGCACAATATGAACTACATGCAGTTCTTTTGTTAGTTCTTCCAATTCACTGCTTTGATACTCATTAGTCCTCCGTTCTCATATCTCCTATCTTGATCTCCTGTCTGTAGCTTTCACTTTCTTTCACCTCTGTCTCTCTCTCTCTCTCTTTCTTTCATCTTTCTCTCTCTCTCTCTCTCTCTCTCTCTCTCTATCCCTCTCTTCCCCTGTATTCCTTTTAACTCTCTCTCTCTCTATCTCTCTTTCATCTCTCTCTCTCTCTTACCCTCTCTTCCCCTGTCTTCCTTTCACCTCTCTCTCTCTCTCGCTCTTTCACCTCTTTCTCTCACCTCTCTCTCTCTCTCTCTCTCTCTCCCTCTCTTTCTTTCACCTCTCTCTCTCTCTATCCCTCTCTTCCCCTGTCTTCCTTTCACCTCTCTCTCTCTCTCTCTCTCGCTCTTTCACCTCTTTCTCTCTCTCACCTCTCTCTCTCTCTCTCTTGCTCACCTCTCTCTCTCTCTTGCTCACCTCTCTCTCTCTCTCTCTCTCTGTCTTTCACCTATCTCTCTGTCTTTCACCTCTCTCTCTCTTTCACCTCTCTCTCTTTCTCTCTCTCTCATCTCTCTGTAATGCACTGTGCAAGCAGACACACGTGTGCAGGCAAATACATGTAGACACATCCATCACGCTTCATGCATTCACACTGAGGAAATCGCTTGAAGTAGCCAACTGTTTACTCAACATAGTGAATTAACAATTATACAGAACCACCCCACTCTGCCTCTTGTCTCGTGTTCTTTCTCTCCCTCCATCTCTCTCCCTCATCCCTTCCTCCTTCTTTCCTTCCTTCCTTCTTCCCTTCCTTCCTCCTTCTTCCTCCTTCCCTTCCTCCTCCTTTCATTCCTTCTTTCTTTCCTTCTTTCCTTCCTACTTCCCTCTCTCCCTTCCCTACTTCCCTCCCTCTCCCTCCTTTCCGCTCACTCCCTTACTTTCTTTCTCCCTCCCTCCCTCCCTCCCTCCCTCCCTCCCTCCCTCCCTCCCTCCCTCTTCCTCCCTTTCTTCCTTTCTTCCTTTCTCCCTCCCTCCCTCCCTTCCTCATCCTTCCGTTCCTTCCTCCATCACTCCTCCCTCCCTCCGTCACCCTGATGAGATAGAAGTGTATGTCTGTCTGTTTACATTCACTCCTCTTTTCTCCCAGTCTGTCCATCTCTCTGTCACTGCATTACTACATTCTGTCACTCCATCCGTCTCTTTCCACCCATCTATCTTATTCACACGTTCTTAAAAAACAAAATGCTTCATAAAAAACCCACATCTATTGTCAGTCGAGCTCATGGAAAGATCTGGCCTGGTCCCAGATCTGTTTGTGCTGTTTTGGCAACTCATAAGGTCATTGTACAGCGACATCACCTAGCCTGGTCCCAGATCTGTTTGTGCTGTTTTGGCAACTCATAAGGTCATTGTACAGCGACATCACCTAGCCTGGTCCCAGATCTGTTTGTGCTGTTTTGGCAACTCATTAGGTCATTGTACAGCGACATCACCTAGCCTGGTCCCAGATCTGTTTGTGCTGTTTTGACAACTCATTAGGTCATTGTACCGAGACATACTGGTAGCCTGGTCCCAGATCTGGATTGACATTGACCATAGGAATGGGCAAAACAGCACAAACAGATCTGGGACCAGGCTAGGGACATGTTGGTTAGCACACAGTGCTTCTCTGGCACAACAACAGTAGATTCAGAGTAACTTGTCCTATTCTCTTTGTGCTGTAGTTGCTGTGTGCTCACCACCACAACTGCTACCATACATAACATGACATAACACTATATAAAGCTACATAAAGACTGCATAAAGCTTTATAAAGACACAGTGCTTCTCTGAGACAGCAACAGTAATATTCAGAGTAACTTGTCCTATTCTCTCTGTGCTGTAGTTGCTGTGTGCTCACCACCACAACTGCTACCATACATAACACGACATAACACTACATAAAGCTACATAAAGCTACATAAAGACTACATAAAGCTTTATGAAGACACAGTGCTTCTCTGAGACAGCAACAGTAATATTCAGAGTAACTTGTCCTATTCTCTCGGTGCTGTAGTTGCTGTGTGCTCACCACCACGACCACCACAACTGCTATCATACATAACATGACATTAAGCTACATAAAGCTACATAAAGACTACATAAAGCTTTATATAAAGACACAGTGCTTCTCTGAGACAGCAACAGTAATATTCTGAGTAACTTGTCCTATTCTCTCTCTGTGTGCTAAAGCTGCTGTGAGCTCCCACCATATCGGCTGCCCTGCTTCCCAACATGCTAAATCATTGATTTGTTAGAGCATCTTACACTTCACTTCCCCCCTGGCCCCAGTCGACCCAAGTGTATATTTGGATACTGTACATCTACATAACGCTACATAAGGCTACATAAAGTATACTTTACATCTACATAATGCTACATAACGCTACATAATGATATATAAAGTCTACTATACATCTACATAATGCTACATAGCTACAGAAAGACTACTATACATATACATAATGCTACATAACGCTACATAAAGACTACTATAAATCTACATAATGCTACATAATGATATATAAAGTCTACTATACATCTACATAATGCTACATAACGCTACATAAAGACTACTATTCATCTACATAACGCTATATAAGGCTACAGAAAGACTACTATACATCTACATAATGCTACATAACGCTACATAATGATATATAAAGTATACTATACATCTACATAATGATATATAAAGTATACTATACATCTACATAATGCTACATAACGCAACATAATGATATATGCGGCAGGGTAGCCTAGTGGTTAGAGCGTTGGACTAGTAACCGAAAGGTTGCAAGTTCTAATCCCCGAGCTGACAAGGTACAAATCTGTCGTTCTGCCCCCCCCAGTTAACCCACTGTTCCTAGGCCGTCATTGAAAATAAGAATTTGTTCTTAACTGACTTGCCTAGTTAAATAAAGGTAAAAATATATATATATATATATATAAAGTATACTATACATCTACATAATGCTACATAACGCTACATAATGATATATAAAGTCTACTATACATCTACATAATGCTACATAATGATATATAAAGTCTACTATACATCTACATAATGCTACATAAGGCTACATAAAGACTACTACACATTTACATAATGCTACATAAGGCTACTTGAGCCTCCATGAGCCTGCATGAGCCTGCATGAGCCTCCCGGGTGGCGCAGTGGTCTAGGGCACTGCATCGCAGTGCTAGCTGCGCCACCAGAGTCTCTGGGTTCGCGCCCAGGCTCTGTCGCAGCCGGCCGCAACCGGGAGGTCCGTGGGGCGACGCACAATTGGCATAGCGTCGTCCGGGTTAGGGAGGGTTTGGCCGGTAGGGATATCCTTGTCTCAGTATGTAAAAAATGTAATAAAATGTATGCACTCTACTGTAAGTCGCTCTGGATAAGAGCGTCTGCTAAATGACTAAAATGTAATGTAAATGCTACATAAAGACTACTATACATCTACATAATGCTACATAATGCTGCATAAGGATACATAAAGACTACTATACATCTACATAACACTACGTAAGGCTACATAAAGACTACTATACATCTACATAATGTTACATAAGGTTACATAGCAACTACTCTCCTCTTCATAACACTACATAATGCTACATAAGGTTACATAGCAACTACTCTCATCTGCATAACACTACATAAGGTTACATTAAGACAACTATTCAACTATACATCTACATAATGCTACATAATGCAACATAACGCAGTATAAGGCTACATAAAGACCATCTAAAAGTACCACTAAATTCCAATGTGAATACCAAAGTCAGATATTCTATTTATTTACACAACAACTTAATGTGTTATTACTGTGCTTCATCTATTAGCAAAACCAAATGACCTAGGGCACTGACCTAGGGCACGGTTATGGAACCGCCACCTGTCCCAGACCTGTTGTTTTTCAACTCTTAATGATCGGCTATGAAAAGCCAACTGAAAATTATTCATGATTATTATTTGACCATGCTTGTCACTTATGAACATTTTTGAACATCTTGGCATAGTTCTGTTATAATCTCCACCCGGCACAGCCAGAAGAGGACTGGCCACCCCTCATAGCCTGGTTCCTCTCTAGGTTTCTTCCTAGGTTCCTGCCTTTCTAGGGAGTTTTTCCTAGCCACCGTGCTTCTACACCTGCATTCTAGCTGTTTGGGGTTTTAGGCTGGGTCTCTGTACAGCACTTCGAGATATTAGCTGATGTACGAAGGGCTATATAAAATAAACTTGATTGATTGACCTGGATTACAGTCAATTGAAATTACGTTAAAGTATATGATATATTATACAATGCCGTTTTTAGATTCTGTGCAGACTATTATAGCGAGAAGATTTCCACCGACCCTGCACTCTTTCTATGATTACATAAAAACACATGTATTGTTACATTAACGTCAACTTTTAGCCACCAATGTTTTACTAATTTTCAGGTTGACTGTTACATTAGCTTGTAAGATAGCCTTAACATTAGGTTATTTACAGTCTTACAAAATTAATATTGAATTGTGTTTGGTTGACAACGCAACCAAATATCAATATTTTAATGAGATGTATCTACTGCTTGGATCGTTCCATCTGTGCCATTGAGCCTGGCTTTTTTCGTTCCATGTTGTCTACACATTAATAAGTGATATGCTGGATTCAAAAATTGGTTGAGGTTTTTTCCTTTGTGTAATGAAGAAGTACGACCATCCAGAACGAGGGTCACTTGAAGTGTCCTGTTTGTTAGAGGCGCGTGACCAAAAAGCTAGCTACAGTTTGTTTTAATCCTGTATTGAACACAGATCATCCCGTCTTCAATTTTATCGATTATTTACGTAACAAAATACCTAAAGTTGTATTACAAAAGTAGTTTGAAATGTTTTGGCAAAGTTTACAGGTAACTTTTGAGATATTTTGTAGTCACGTTACACAAGTTGGAACCGGTGTTTTTCTGGATCAAACGCGCCAAATAAATGACATTTTGGAAATATATTGACGGAATCAATCGAATAAAAGGACCATTTGTGATGTTTATGGGACATATTGGAGTGCCAACAACAGAAGCTCGTCAAAGGTAAGGCATGAATTATATTTTTTTTCTGCGTTTTGTGTCGCGCCTGCAGGGTTGAAATATGCTTCTCTCTCTTTGTTTACTATGGTGCTATCCTCAGATAATAGCATCGTTTGCTTTCGCCGAAAAGCCTATTTGAAATCTGTAGATTTCCTAGCTGTAGATACATCAACTCTCCAGTAGGAGGTGCTGTTGATACATCAACTCTCCAGTTGGAGGTGCTGTAGATACATCAACTC
>NC_074695.1:5581779-5589279 GCF_029448725.1 Salvelinus fontinalis | reverse complement strand
TATGTGTAATATGTAACTCTGCCTTAGTATGTGTGTGTAACTCTGCCTTAGTATGTGTAATATGTAACTCTGCCTTAGTATGTGTAATATGTAACTCTGCCTTAGTATGTGTAATATGTAACTCTGCCTTAGTATGTGTAATATGTAACTCTGTCCTTGGTATGTGTAATATGTAACTCTGCCTTAGTATGTGTAATATGTAACTCTGTCCTTGGTATGTGTAATATGTAACTCTGCCTTAGTATGTGTAATATGTAACTCTGCCTTAGTATGTGTAATATGTAACTCTGCCTTAGTATGTGTGTGTAACTCTGCCTTAGTATGTGTAATATGTAACTCTGCCTTAGTATGTGTAATATGTAACTCTGTCCTTGGTATGTGTCATATGTAACTCTGTGTAAAATGTAACACTGTGTAATATGTAACTCTGTGTAATATGTAACTCTGTGTAAAATGTAACTCTGTGTAAAATGTAACTCTGTGTAAAATGTAACTCTGTGTAATAAGTAACTGTGAAATATGTAACACTGTGTAATATGTAACTCTGTGTAATATGTAACTCTGTGTAATATGTAACTCTGTGTAATATGTAACTCTGTGTAAAATGTAACTCTGTGTAATATGTAACTCTGTGTAAAATGTAACACTGTGTAATATGTAACTCTGTGTAATATGTAACTCTGTGTAAAATGTAACTCTGTGTAAAATGTAACTCTGTGTAATAAGTAACTGTGAAATATGTAACACTGTGTAATATGTAACTCTGTATAATATGTAACTCTGTGTAATATGTAACTCTGTATAATATGTAACTCTGTGTAATATGTAACTCTGTGTAATATGTAACTCTGTGTGATATGTAACTCTGTGTAATATGTAACAGTTCTAAATCATGACAGATTTGAAAAGTGTTATTAAAGGAACAGATTCTGTCTCTCTGTCTCTCCCTGTCCATCTCTCTCTGTCTCTCTCTGTCTCTGTCTCACTCTGCCTCTGTCTCACTGTCTCTGTCCATGTCTCTCTGTCTCTCCATCTCTCTCTGTCTCTCCATCTCTCTCTGTCTCTCCCTGTCCATCTCTCTCTGTCTCTCCCTCTCCATCTCTCTCTGTCTCTCCATCTCACTCTGTCTCTGTCCATGTCTCTCTGTCTCTCTGTCTCTCCCTGTCCATCTCTCTCTGTCTCTGTCCATGTCTCTCTGTCTCTCCATCTCTCTCTGTCTCTCCATCTCTCTCTCTGTCTCTCCATCTCTCTCTCTGTCTGTCCGTCTCTCAATCTCTCTCTCTCTGTCTCTCCGTCTCTCTCTCTCTGTCTCTCCGTCTCTCTCTCTGTCTCTCCATCTCTCTCTCTGTCTCTCCCTGTCCATCTCTCTCTGTCTCTCCATCTCACTCTGTCTCTCCATCTCTCCATCTCTCTCTCTGTCTCTCCATCTCTCTCTCTGTCTCTCCATCTCTCTCTCTGTCTCTCTCTCTCCATTGGTCTCTGCATGGGTCTAATGTCTTGTTATAAACACTAGGCATTTCTGCCATTTAGAGAGTGAAGTAGTGAGTGAAGAGTGACAACTCCATTGTGTCCTCCTCCCAGAGTGCTAAGAACCTTGGCGTGATCCTGGACAACTCCATTGTGTCCTCCTCCCAGAGTGCTAAGAACCTTGGCGTGATCCTGGACAACACCCTGTCGTTCTCAACTAACATCAAGGCGGTGACCCGTTCCTGTAGGTTCATGCTCTACAACATTCGCAGAGTACGACCCTGCCTCACGCAGGAAGCGGCGCAGGTCCTAATCCAGGCACTTGTCATCTCCCGTCTGGATTACTGCAACTCGCTGTTGGCTGGGCTCCCTGCCTGTGCCATTAAACCCCTACAACTCATCCAGAACGCCGCAGCCCGTCTGGTGTTCAACTTTCCCAAGTTCTCTCACGTCACCCCGCTCCTCCGCTCTCTCCACTGGCTTCCAGTTGAAGCTCGCATCCGCTACAAGACCATGGTGCTTGCCTACGGAGCTGTGAGGGGAACGGCACCTCCGTACCTTCAGGCTCTGATCAGGCCCTACACCCAAACAAGGGCACTGCGTTCATCCACCTCTGGCCTGCTCGCCTCCCTACCTCTGAGGAAGTACAGTTCCTGCTCAGCCCAGTCAAAACTGTTCGCTGCTCTGGCATCCCAATGGTGGAACAAACTCCCTCACGACGCCAGGTCAGCGGAGTCAATCACCACCTTCCGGAGACACCTGAAACCCCACCTCTTTAAGGAATACCTAGGATAGGATAAAGTAATCCTCCTAACCCCCCCCCCCCCCCCCCCCCTTAAAAGAGTTAGATGCACTATTGTAAAGTGTTTGTTCCACTGGATATCATAAGGTGAATGCACCAATTTGTAAGTCGCTCTGGATAAGAGCGTCTGCTAAATGACTTAAATGTAAGTAGAGACATACTGACGCTCTTATCACACATTCTAGAATACCCATACTAATCTTGCTGGGTAATGGGACTCAATGGGTCAGGGCTTCGGATCTGTAGATAGCTGGGTAATGGGACTCAATGGGTCAGGGTTTAGGATCTGTAGATAGCTGGGTAATGGGACTCAATGGGTCAGGGTTTAGGATCTGTAGATAGCTGGGTAATGGGACTCAATGGGTCAGGGCTTCGGATCTGTAGATAGCTGGGCAATGGGACTCAATGGGTCAGGGTTTAGGATCTGTAGATAGCTGGGTAATGGGAATCAATGGGATTAGGGTTTAGGATCTGTAGATAGCTGGGTAATGGGACTCAATGGGATCAGGGTTTAGGATCTGTAGATAGCTGGACAATGGGACTCAATGGGATCAGGGTTTAGGATCTGTAGATAGCTGGGTAATGGGACTCAATGGGTCAGGGTTTAGGATCTGTAGATAGCTGGGTAATGGGACTCAATGGGATCAGGGTTTAGGATCTGTAGATAGCTGGGTAATGGGACTCAATGGGATCAGGGTTTAGGATCTGTAGATAGCTGGGTAATGGGACTCAATGGGTCAGTGTCACGCCCTGACCATAGTTTGCTTTGTATGTTTCTATGTTTTGTTTAGTCAGGGTGTGATCTGAGTGGGCATTCTATGTTGTATGTCTAGTTTGTCTGTTTCTATGTGTTTGGCCTGATATGGTTCTCAATCAGAGGCAGGTGTTAGTCGTTGTCTCTGATTGGGAACCACATTTAGGTATCCTGTTTTGTCATGGTGGGTTGTGGGTGATTGTCTATGTTAGTTGCTTGTGTCAGCACACTTCTTATATAGCTTCACGTTCGTTGTTCGTTTATTGTTTTGTGTAGTTTGTTCAGTGTTCTCTGTTTATTAAATTCATGATGAACACATACCACGCTGCATTTTGGTCCTCCGATCCTTCCAACTACTCCTCCTCAGACGAGGAGGACGACGAGCGTGACAGTCAGGGTTTAGGATCTGTAGATATCTGGGTAATGGGACTCAATGGGTTTATAGTATAGGATCTGTAGATATCTGGGTAATGGGACTCAATGGGATTATAGTATAGGATCTGTAGATATCTGGGTAATGGGACTCAATGGGTCAGGGTTTAGGCAGCAAGCTAAACACACCTCAGCCCTGGCAGTCCAGGTTGCCAAACTTACAGTGCTGTGTCATCATGACTGGCAAACAGGAAGAGAGCCTTCACTTTGCTACTCTGAACATAAAAACAGTTACTTTTGTAAAACATAGCTATGGTGGGACTAAGATAAGTGAGACTGGGTTAATATATTAGACTGGGGTAACCTATTAGACTGGGGTAACCTATTAGACTGGGTAACCTATTAGACTGGGGTAACCTATTAGACTGGGGTAACCTATTAGACTGGGGTAACCTATTAGACTGGGGTAACCTATTAGACTGGGGTAACCTATTAGACTGGGGTAACCTATTAGACTGGGTAACCTATTAGACTGGGGTAACCTATTAGACTGGGGTAACCTATTAGACTGGGGTAACCTATTAGACTGGGGTAACCTATTAGACTGGGTAACCTATTAGACTGGGGTAACCTATTAGACTGGGGTAACCTATTAGACTGGGGTAACCTATTAGACTGGGGTAACCTATTAGACTTTGTTAACCTATTAGGCTGGGGTAACCTATTAGACTTTGTTAACCTATTAGGCTGGGGTAACCTATTAGACTTTGTTAACCTATTAGGCTGGGGTAACCTATTAGACTGGGTTAACATATTATACTTGTGTAAACTATTAGACTAGGTAACATATTAGACTGAGGTAACCTATTAGACTGGGGTAACCTATTAGACTGGGGTAACCTATTAGACTGGGGTAACCTATTAGACTTTGTTAACCTATTAGGCTGGGGTAACCTATTAGACTTTGTTAACCTATTAGGCTGGGGTAACCTATTAGACTTTGTTAACCTATTAGACTGGGTTAAACTATTAGACTGGGTAACTTATTAGACTGGGTTAAACTATTAGACTGGGTAACTTATTAGACTGGGGTTAACATATTATACTTGTGTAAATTATTAGACTGGTGTAACATATTAGACTGGGGTAACATATTAGACTGGGTTAACATATTATACTTGTGTAAACTATTAGACTAGGTAACATATTAGACTGAGGTAACCTATTAGACTGGGGTAACCTATTAGACTGGGGTAACCTATTAGACTGGGGTAACCTATTAGACTGGGGTAACCTATTAGACTGGGGTAACTTATTAGACTGAGGTAACATATTAGACTGAGGTAACTTATTAGACTGGGTTAACATATTAGACTGGGGTAACATATTTAACATATTAGACTGGGTAACCTATTAGACTGGGTAACATATTAGACTGGGTAACATATTAGACTGGGGTAACCTATTAGACTGGGTAACATATTAGACTGGGGTAACATGTTAGACTGGGTAACCTATTATACTTGTGTAAATTATTAGACTGGTGTAACCTATT
This sequence comes from Salvelinus fontinalis, assembly GCF_029448725.1. Taxonomy (NCBI): domain Eukaryota; kingdom Metazoa; phylum Chordata; class Actinopteri; order Salmoniformes; family Salmonidae; genus Salvelinus; species Salvelinus fontinalis. Next base: position 5,584,329 of record NC_074695.1, on the reverse strand, counting down.
AGACTGGCTAACCTATTAGACTGGGGTAACCTATTAGACTGGGGCAAAATATTAGACTGGGTTAACATGTTAGACAATTGTTGGAAAAATTACTTGTGTCATGTACAGGGTAGATGTCCTAACCGACTTGCCAAAATTATAGTTTGTTAACAAGAAATGTGTGGAGCGGTTGAAAAACAAGTTTTAATGACTCCAACCTAAGTGTATGTAAACTTCCCGACTGCAACTGTATTAAGCAAACCAGACAGCACCATTTTCTTGTTTTTTAAATTTACAGATAGCCAGAGGCACACTTCAACACTCAGACATCATTATAGATAGCCAGGGGAACACTCCAACACTCAGACATCATTACAGATAGCCAGGGGAACACTCCAACACTCAGACATCATTTACAGATAGCCAGGGGAACACTCCAACACTCAGACATCATTTACAGATAGCCAGGGGAACACTCCAACACTCAGACATCATTTACAGATAGCCAGGGGAACACTCCAACACTCAGACATCATTTACAGATAGCCAGGGGAACACTCCAACACTCAGACATCATTTACAGATAGCCAGGGGAACACTCCAACACTCAGACATAATTTACAGATAGCCAGGGGAACACTCCAACACTCAGACATAATTTACAGATAGCCAGAGGAACACTCCAACACTCAGACATCATTACAGATAGCCAGGGGCACACTCCAACACTCAGACATTATTTACAGATAGCCAGGGGCACATTCCAACACTCAGACATCATTACAGATAGCCAGGGGAACACTCCAACACTCAGACATCATTTACAGATAGCCAGGGGAACACTCCAACACTCAGACATAATTTACAGATAGCCAGGGGAACACTCCAACACTCAGACATAATTTACAGATAGCCAGAGGAACACTCCAACACTCAGACATCATTACAGATAGCCAGGGGCACACTCCAACACTCAGACATTATTTACAGATAGCCAGGGGCACATTCCAACACTCAGACATCATTTACAGATAGCCAGGGGAACACTCCAACACTCAGACATCATTACAGATAGCCAGGGGAACACTCCAACACTCAGACATCATTTACAGATAGCCAGGGGAACACTCCAACACTCAGACATCATTTACAGATAGCCAGGGGAACACTCCAACACTCAGACATCATTACAGATAGCCAGAGGCACACTCCAACACGCAGACATCATTACAGATAGCCAGGGGAACACTCCAACACTCAGACATCATTTACAGATAGCCAGGGGAACACTAACACTCAGACATCATTTACAGATAGCCAGGGACACACTCCAACACTCAGACATCATTTACAAATGCAGCATGTTTGTTTACTGAGTCCTCCAGTTCAGAGGCAGTAGATGACCAGGGATGTTCTCTTGATAAGTGTGTGAATTGGACCAATTTCCTGTCCTGCTAAGTATTGAAAATGTGACGAGTACTTTTGGGTGTCATGGAAAATGTACGGAGTAAAAAGTACAGTATTTTCTATGTAGTGAAGTAAAAATAAAAGTAGATAGAAATTTCAAAGTAAAATAAAGTTATCGCCAAAAAAACGAATTAAGTAGTACTTTCAAGTATTTTTTACAGTACTTTACACCACTGGTTTATTGTAAACTGGTGCCAACAGTTAAATAACTACGGTATTGAGCGCAACGTGCCCAGTGCTATGGAAGATAGGAAGCTAGGCCTCTATTCTCTAAGCAGCCTTGAAAATACATATACCTTCCTAACGTAACTATGGTCAAGACCACAATATGCCCAGTGCTGTGGAAGATAGGAAGCTAGGCCTCTATTCTCTAAGCAGCCTTGAAAATACATATACCTTCCTAACGTAACTATGGTCAAGACCACAATGTGCCCAGCGCTGTGGACATTAGGAAGATAAGCCTAATAAACAAATATGTCTTCCAAACAGGAATAAAAATCATTCAATTGAGTTAGATGTACCTGTACAAAGACAAAATGCACTCTGTAGATAGATCTAGATTAGCTGTAGACATACGTGATTTATATAGAACTGATTCAGCTACGGTTTTGTTCAGAGAAGACTTACCTAGCGGGTCAGCCACTTCCAGCTACAGTACTACTCAACCTGTGCTTGTAGCAGGGCTGGGGGGACCAGAGCAAGAAGTCAGGGGTTCAATCCATTTTTTTGTCTGGAGTCGCTCAGTCGTTTCTCCTCCGCATGGAATCCCATGTCCTTCTGTTGAAATGAGTGGCTGTATTTTCACTGTCCCAACCCCCCCCCCCTCTCTCTCTCTCCCCACTCTCACTCTCTCTCCTGACGCTCCCGCCCGCCATCTTCTCTCGCTCTCTTTCACTAAGACTTTAATCAAATTATCCCTCCCTTCCCTTGACCTTGTCTTCAGCAGGAGCAGCTTGGAGTTATTCACACACAGCCTGTGCACACACACACACACACACACACACACACACACACACACACACACACACACACACACACACACACAGCTACCTAGACAAAACCCTTTATCAGCACACACACAAAAACACAGTCATTGTTGACCAA
>NC_074695.1:5519279-5579279 GCF_029448725.1 Salvelinus fontinalis | reverse complement strand
TTAGAGGAACCCCTCTGAAAAGGGTATTCGACGAGCTCCTGTGTAAAGGTTCAAACCAGAACTTTCTTTTCTGATGGGAGGGGTCCAATATTGAACCTTTTAAATAATATATTTTAGAGGTGGCAGCCTATGAGAAAATTGGAGGCATGGTTTTCTGATCGTTTTTTATTTTGCCACCGTTAGAGTACATTGTATTCCTGTTTATCAAGTTAAGTTCGTACACCGCAAATGTCAACGTTCCTTCAAAATTCATGCATATTACATACACATTCCAATATAATATTAACATTGCTGATTACATACAGTATTTCAAGTGGTAACTATTCCAACTTTGGGATTTGCACAGGCTCTTGAGGATCTCGTACAACTCTGTTAGCCTCGTTGAAGCAACAAAACGGTCAGTGTTAACATGTGTTGACAATACAACAAAACAGATGAACAGGAATGACATTTACTCTAACGGGTGGCCAAAAAAAAGATCTCTCTTATAGCCACACCCTTAACTAAGCCACACCTCTTCTCCAGGGTTCCTCCGGGAACCTGTTGCTACATTGTAACATTGAAAAGATGCACAAATTTGAACCATTGACTAGCATTGGGTTCCTCAAAGATTTCCAGGGTTCCTTAAGGAACTCCAGGGGTTCCTCAAAGATTTCCAGGGTTCCTTGAGGAAGTCCAGGGATTTCTCAAAGATTTCCAGGGTTCCTTGAGGAACTCCAGGGGTTCCTCAAAGATTTCCAGGGTTCCTTAAGGAACTCCAGAGGTTCCTCAAAGATTTCCAGGGTTCCTTGAGTCACCACTAATTCTAAGAGTGTAGGGTTGTGTTAGGATTTATGTTTATGCACTATAGGCTGTTAGCATATTGGTTGAAGAGGAATATTGTTTTGTTACACACACACACAAACAATACAGAGGGGGGTGTGTGTGTAGGTGTAAGGACTGACCAACACAGGCCATAAAAGCTGTGGACAGTCTGGAGAGGGGAGGGGTGCATCTCTCTAGACCAACCAGGAGTGTAGAATACTGGACAATACCATATTAGGAACTGTTTCCGTGTAGAATCGACAGACACAAGACGGATCTAATCTACCCAGCAACCAGATGTGGACAAAAGGAACGCGCCAAGGGGCTTGGACAAATCCGAGGGCCAGCAAAGGTGTGGCAAAGTCTAAACCACGCCCAGCCTCTACTGTGATAGGCCAACAGACGCGTTGAAACTACGTCATCACGGTATAAGAACAGCTGTTTACGTACTTCCTGCCAGTTCCCTGTTAACCCTGCGTGGTGATACAGCGAACCCGTATATACGAAAATTGCATTTGCCATTTATTGTTTGCGGTAATTAAACATAATTAAAGAAAGGTAGCAGACCGGGGTTTTTATTTATCCTGACACCGGATGTGTTACACGCAGCGTTCACAGTTGTAAAATGCTGGTATCTTTCACCAAAAGTCCTGTTTGGAAGATTCCTGGAATTACGAGGAAATCAGCAGGGAATCTAAGAATCCTCCAACCAGGGAATTTTGCAACTTTTGTAACTAATGTTGAACTAATGATGTAACTAATGATGAAAGAATACCAATAGTCTTGATATGTGAGGGAATCTCGAACAACATTTTAATTCATTAATAAACAAGTCTAGAATCATGCAGCAGATAGAGGCATTCTTCTTCAGGTTCATTTATTCATATAAAATCATTTGTTTTTTAAATAAATAGTTTAAATAAATACTTGATGGAAGGTACTGTATTGTATAGGTGTCTTTAACCACACCAGGGTGGGCCTTCAGCCTCTGAGTTGTACACATTAATTACTTTCTAAACTCAGCAAAAAAAGAAACGTCTTCTCACTGTCAACTGCGTTTATTTTCAGCAAACTTAACATGTGTAAATATTTGTATGAACATAAGATTCAACAACTGAGACATAAACTGAACAAGTTCCACAGACATGTGACTAACAGAAATGGAACAATGTGTCGCTGAACAAAGGGGGGGGTCAAAATCAAAAGAAACAGTCAGTATCTGGTGTGGCCACCAGCTGCATTAAGTACTGCAGTGCATCCCCTCCTTTTGGACTACACCAGATTTGCCAGTTCTTGCTGTGAGATGTTACCCCACTCTTCTACCAACGCACCTGCAAGTTCCCGGACATTTCTGGGGGGAATGGCCCTAACCCTCACCCTCCGATCCAACAGGTCCCAGACGTGCTCAATGGGATTGAGATCCGGGCTCTTCGCTGGCCATGGCAGAACACTGACATTCCTGTCTTGCAGGAAATCACGCAGAGAACGAGCAGTATGGCTGGTGGCATTGTCATGATGGAGGGTCATGTCTGGATGAGCCTGCAGGAAGGGAACCACATGAGGGAGGAGGATGTCTTCCCTGTGACGCACAGCGTTGAGATTGCCTGCAATGACAACAAGCTCAGTCTGATGATGCGGTGACACATCGCCCCAGACCATGACGGACCCTCCACCTCCAAATCGATCCCGCTCCAGAGTACAGGCCTCGGTGTAACGCTCATTCCTTCGACGATAAATGCGAATCCGACCATCACCCCTGGTGAGACAAAACCGTGACTCGTCAGTGAAGAGCACTTTTTGCCAGTCCTGTCTGGTCCAGCGATGGTGGGGTTGTGTCCATAGTCAACATCGTTGCCGGTGATGTCTGGTGAGGACCTGCCTTACGACAGGCCTACAAGCCCTCAGTCCAGCCACTCTCAGCCTATTGCGGACAGTCTGAGCACTGATGGAGGGATTGTGCGTTCCTGGTGTAACTTGGGCAGTTGTTGTTGCCATCCTGTACCTGTCCCGCAGGTGTGATGTTCGGAGGTACCGATACTGTGCAGGTGTTGTTACACGTGGTCTGCCACTGCGAGGATGATCAGCTGTCCGTCCTGTCTCCCTGTAGCGCTGTCTTAGGCGTCTCACAGTACGGACATTGCAATTTATTGCCCTGGCCACATCTGCAGTCCTCATGTGCCTAAGGCACGTTCACGCAGATGAGCAGGGACCCTGGGCATCTTTCTTTTGTTGTTTTTCAGAGTCAGTAGAAAGGCCTCTTCAGTGTCCTAAGTTTTCATAACTGTGACCTTAATTGCCTACTCTCTGTAAGCTGTTAGTGTCTTAACGACCGTTTCACAGGTGCATGTTCATTAATTGTTTATGGTTCATTAAACAAGCATGGGAAACAGTGTTTAAACCCTTTACAATGAAGATCTGTGAAATTTATTTGGATTTTTTATGGATTACCTTTGAAAGACAGTGTCCTGAAAAAGTTTATTTTTTTGCTGAGAATGACTTTCTACAATGCAGCATGTTGACATGACATGATCACTATTGTTATCTATATATGGTGACAACCCCACTATGGTGCTAGACAAACAACATCTCTCTCTCAGACAACACTTCGCTTCACAAATCACCTTCCATTTCTGCAATCAGCGATAATTATCCAAGTCATGAATATGCTCAAAATAATCCCTGCTGGTTTGACAAATAGCACAGTGATCACAATGCAGACCATTGTTTTCAGTCAGAAAGAGCGACGATTCCACCTGCACTGTCGGTTGAGGGACAAGTGTCGTGCAGGAGTGACGACTCCTGACGTAAGACAGACAATTAATGCAGTCTGGTTCACTGGCCGTATGTGCGTTAGAGTGGGGTAAACTGTTAAAGGTAGGGTTGCAAAATTCTGGTAACTTTCCTACATCCCAGTTGGAGGATCTATATGGAATTGTTTTAATAAGGTCATACCAAGGATAATTTATCAATTTGATTTTTAATGGGGTAAACTGTTAAAGGTAGGGTTGCAAAATTCCGGTAACTTCCCCACATCTCGGTTGGAGGCTCTATATGGAATTGTTTTAAGAAGGTCATACCAAGGATCATTTATCAATTTGATTTTGAATTTTAAGACACCTTGAAGAATCCCAAAAATATATCTAAAAAATATTTGATGAAAAGTTTTTGGGGGCTTTACTGCTATTAGCCAATACAAACTATGGTTGAATGGCGGGAACCCGGTTAACGAGATTTACCGAGATTTACCGGGATTTACTGCCCAAAACCACTCCCTTTTCCTGGGATAAATAACTGCGAGAATCCGGTAAATGATATGTGATGTCTAAATTTGTCTTCTCTACGGCCTCTGCATGATGAATCATCAATGACAGTCCATCACAGACTGACAGCCCATCTCAGACTGACAGCCAATCACAGACTGACAGCCCATCTCAGACTGACAGCCAATCACAGACTGACAGCCCATTTCAGACTGACAGCCCATCACAGACAGACAGCCTATCACAGACAGACAGCCCATCTCAGACTGACAGCCTATCACAGACTAGCAGCCCATCACAGTTCACAATGCAATGTAGATTTACAGTATCATCTCATCCTGGAGACTTGTTTCCTTGTGACAGGTCGGCCTACATTTGCTGCTGCATGGTCTGTGCTACAGTAATATAAAGACTGAAAGGCGTCTAATTTACCATCTCAATCTGGCTTTCAGGGGTCACCTTTTTGCAGCTGCAGAGTTTTAAAACCGCCTATCCCTCGAATATTAAACCAGTCCACACGTGAGCACTCTCTCACAGTCCTTCTCTCTCTCTCCATCAATTCCATTCAAATTACATCCAAAATAGATCATCCTGTTCTAGATTGATACATAGCCCTAGCTTGCCTCTTTCAGGTAACATATTCAACGTAGTATTAGCCTTATAATTAGTTCATTAATGATGGGTTATGCATAAGAAGCTCCTAACTTCTGTCTCTTGCGCAATAACCAAAGCACCTGTGCTCAGCTGGCCTCGCCTTAAAAAAAAAAACTCTCCTTAGCTCTTGGAGTCCCATGCAGGAAAATCGAGATTAGAATAGCTTGCTGGAGATGATGGTTTTCAAAAAATAATTTCTTATACCAATAGACTATTAGAAGAGGTAAGCAAGCTCTTGCTTGCTGAATATTAAATACAGCAGTCAATAGAACTCCCGGGAGGTTTGAAAGAAGAGCGATGGTGGTAGGCTATAGCAGTTATTAATTCAGACCCATTCAGATGGTGGTAGACTATAGCAGTTATTAATTCAGACCCATTCAGATGGTGGTAGACTATAGCAGTTATTAATTCAGACCCATAACCATTCAGATGGTGGTAGACTATAACAGTTATTAATTCAGACCCATAACCATTCAGATGGTGGTAGACTATAACAGTTATTAATTCAGACCCATAACCATTCAGATGGTGGTAGACTATAGCAGTTATTAATTCAGACCCATAACCATTCAGATGGTGGTAGACTATAGCAGTTATTAATTCAGACCCATTCAGATGGTGGTAGACTATAGCAGTTATTAATTCAGACCCATTCAGATGGTGGTAGACTATAACAGTTATTAATTCAGACCCATAACCATTCAGATGGTGGTAGACTATAGCAGTTATTGATTCAGACCCATTCAGATGGTGGTAGACTATAGCAGTTATTAATTCAGACCCATTCAGATGGTGGTAGACTATAACAGTTATTAATTCAGACCCATTCAGATGGTGGTAGACTATAGCAGTTATTAATTCAGACCCATTCAGATGGTGGTAGACTATAGCAGTTATTAATTCAGACCCATAACCATTCAGATGGTGGTAGACTATAACAGTTATTAATTCAGACCCATTCAGATGGTGGTAGACTATAGCAGTTATTAATTCAGACCCATTCAGATGGTGGTAGACTATAGCAGTTATTAATTCAGACCCATAACCATTCAGATGGTGGTAGACTATAGCAGTTATTAATTCAGACCCATTCAGATGGTGGTAGGCTATAGCAGTTATTAATTCAGACCCAATCAGATGGTGGTAGACTATAGCAGTTATTAATTCAGACCCATAACCATTCAGATGGTGGTAGACTATAGCAGTTATTAATTCAGACCCATAACCATTCAGATGGTGGTAGACTATAGCAGTTATTAATTCAGACCCATAACCATTCAGATGGTGGTAGACTATAGCAGTTATTAATTCAGACCCATTCAGATGGTGGTAGACTATAGCAGTTATTAATTCAGACCCATTCAGATGGTGGTAGACTATAGCAGTTATTAATTCAGACCCATTCAGATGGTGGTAGACTATAGCATTTATTAATTCAGACCCATAACCATTCAGATGGTGGGAGACTATAACAGTTATTAATTCAGACCCATTCAGATGGTGGTAGACTATAGCAGTTATTAATTCAGACCCATTCAGATGGTGGTAGGCTATAGCAGTTATTAATTCAGACCCATAACCATTCAGATGGTGGTAGGCTAAAGCAGTTATTAATTCAGACCCATAACCATTCAGATGGTGGTAGACTATAGCAGTTATTAATGCAGACCCATTCAGATGGTGGTAGACTATAGCAGTTATTAATTCAGACCCATTCAGATGGTGGTAGACTATAGCAGTTATTAATTCAGACCCATAACCATTCAGATGGTGGAAGACTATAACAGTTATTAATTCAGACCCATTCAGATGGTGGTAGACTATAGCAGTTATTAATTCAGACCCATAACCATTCAGATGGTGGTAGACTATAACAGTTATTAATTCAGACCCATTCAGATGGTGGTAGACTATAGCAGTTATTAATTCAGACCCATAACCATTCAGATGGTGGTAGACTATAGCAGTTATTAATTCAGACCCATAACCATTCAGATGGTGGTAGACTATAGCAGTTATTAATTCAGACCCATTCAGATGGTGGTAGACTATAGCAGTTAATAATTCAGACCCATAACCATTCAGATGGTGGTAGACTATAGCAGTTATTAATTCAGACCCATTCAGATGGTGGTAGACTATAGCAGTTATTAATTCAGACCCATAACCATTCAGATAGTGGTAGACTATAGCAGTTATTAATTCAGACCCATAACCATTCAGATGGTGGTAGACTATAGCAGTTATTAATTCAGACCCATTCAGATGGTGGTAGACTATAGCAGTTATTAATTCAGACCCATAACCATTCAGATGGTGGTAGACTATAGCAGTTATTAATTCAGACCCATTCAGATGGTGGTAGACTATAGCAGTTATTAATTCAGACCCATTCAGATGGTGGTAGACTATAGCAGTTATTAATTCAGACCCATTCAGATGGTGGTAGACTATAGCAGTTATTTATTCAGACCCATAACCATTCAGATGGTGGTAGACTATAGCAGTTATTAATTCAAACCCATTCAGATGGTGGTAGACTATAGCAGTTATTAATTCAGACCCATTCAGATGGTGGTAGACTATAGCAGTTATTAATTCAGACCCATTCAGATGGTGGTAGACTATAGCAGTTATTAATTCAGACCCATTCAGATGGTGGTAGACTATAGCAGTTATTAATTCAGACCCATAACCATTCAGATGGTGGTAGACTATAACCGTTATTAATTCAGACCCATAACCATTCAGATGGTGGTAGACTATAACAGTTATTAATTCAGACCCATAACCATTCAGATGGTGGTAGACTATAACAGTTATTAATTCAGACCCATAACCATTCAGATGGTGGTAGACTATAGCAGTTATTAATTCAGACCCATAACCATTCAGATGGTGGTAGACTATAACAGTTATTAATTCAGACCCATAACCATTCAGATGGTGGTAGACTATAACAGTTATTAATTCAGACCCATAACCATTCAGATGGTGGTAGACTATAGCAGCTATTAATTCAGACCCATTCAGATGGTGGTAGACTATAGCAGTTATTAATTCAGACCCATAACCATTCAGATGGTGGTAGACTATAGCAGTTATTAATTCAGACCCATTCAGATGGTGGTAGACTATAGCAGTTATTAATTCAGACCCATTAACATTTAGATGGTGGTAGACTATAGCAGTTATTAATTCAGACCCATTCAGATGGTGGTAGACTATAACAGTTATTAATTCAGACCCATAACCATTCAGATGGTGGTAGACTATAGCAGTTATTAATTCAGACCCATTCAGATGGTGGTAGACTATAGCAGTTATTAATTCAGACCCATAACCATTCAGATGGTGGTAGACTATAGCAGTTATTAATTCAGACCCATAACCATTCAGATGGTGGTAGACTATAGCAGTTATTAATTCAGACCCATTCAGATGGTGGTAGACTATAGCAGTTATTAATTCAGACCCATTCAGATGGTGGTAGACTATAGCAGTTATTAATTCAGACCCATTCAGATGGTGGTAGACTATAGCAGTTATTAATTCAGACCCATAACCATTCAGATGGTGGTAGACTATAGCAGTTATTAATTCAGACCCATTCAGATGGTGGTAGACTATAGCAGTTATTAATTCAGACCCATTCAGATGGTGGTAGACTATAGCAGTTATTAATTCAGACCCATAACCATTCAGATGGTGGTAGACTATAACAGTTATTAATTCAGACCCATTCAGATGGTGGTAGACTATAGCAGTTATTAATTCAGACCCATTCAGATGGTGGTAGACTATAGCAGTTATTAATTCAGACCCATTCAGATGGTGGTAGACTATAGCAGTTATTAATTCAGACCCATAACCATTCAGATGGTGGTAGACTATAGCAGTTATTAATTCAGACCCATAACCATTCAGAGGGTGGTAGACTATAACAGTTATTAATTCAGACCCATTCAGATGGTGGTAGACTATAGCAGTTATTAATTCAGACCCATAACCATTCAGATGGTGGTAGACTATAGCAGTTATTAATTCAGACCCATTCAGATGGTGGTAGACTATAGCAGTTATTAATTCAGACCCATAACCATTCAGATGGTGGTAGACTATAGCAGTTATTAATTCAGACCCATTCAGTTGGTGGTAGACTATAACAGTTATTAATTCAGACCCATTCAGATGGTGGTAGACTATAACAGTTATTAATTCAGACCCATAACCATTCAGATGGTGGTAGACTACAGCAGTTATTAATTCAGACCCATAACCATTCAGTCTTCGCGAAGAGAAGTCAAAGCCTTCTGCATTTAATTCCAGTCCTATATTATTCAAGGATGTCATTAGAATGATGAAGATAAGGACAACGAAACGTATTTCATGAAACCGTTGAAAGCCATGAAGGAATGAAGCACCACTAGAGAAAGAGGAGATAGGATAATAACATCAGGGGAGATATTATGAAAGGTATATATACACGTGTCAGCCTAATAATTATACAAATAGGACCTACTATATAAAAAAAATGTAAATCAAATTCGCTAGGCTGTACTTGTGACTTTGTAGGCAGCATGTGCTCCAGCAAAATCCCATGATCTCTGCCTGCTTTATCATGATTTGAGCTATGTGCCTAACTCCAGTCCATATAATACAGTATAATACACTATAGTACAGTAATACAGTATACTACAGTTCACACTGAAAAAGATTAGCCTACTGAAGCTAGTTTAATGTATTTACCCAAGAGAGCATATAGCTAGCTACATCTATATGCTTTCATGTTTTACTTTCGTGTGTAATGTGCAGTAACCTATATCATATATGTATTGGATAACAGCGCAATCATTTGGGCTTTTGTTGTTGCTTGGGCTCATTAAAATGTCTTTAATGTAGGACTCATTAAATGTATTAAATATATGTCTCGTCAGGCTCAGGTAACATCAGGTTTGAATATTCTATCAAAGCTCTAATCAAATCCAGATGGTGCTTTTGAATGACATTTCCGGGTTTTGGTGATTTTTTTCTCGGGATGGAACGTGTGTTCTACTAGGCTATATGGAATTGTTTTAAGAAGGTCATACCAAGGAATCTTTTTGATATTTGATTTTCTGATCATAAGTATTAAAAAAATATGTTTAAAAAAATGATTTTATGAAGATTTTTATTTGGCCTTAGTGCTATTAGCCCATTTAAACGCATTGAAAAACAGATTCATTACATGGAACAACAGAAAGTCCCCCCAACGCAAAAAAATCTAAAGGAAGTTTGATCTGAAGTGCCTGTCTTATAAGAATCGTCATTCGTGTTTTGTATTTAACACATTATTTTTTGCAATAAACCGTGTCCATACTGTATAAACTTCCATACATTTTTTTTAACTGGTTCACGGGAGACATTCAGATAAGTCTTGTGAGGCCTGTGGGCATCCTAGAGCAAAACAACATGTACCTTTACACAGAAGGGGTCATAGAAGTGTGTAGCCCCAACTTTCTGACACTACAGACAGTCCCAAGATGCACTACAGACAGTCCCAAGATGCACTACAGACAGTCCCAAGATGCACTACAGACAGTCCCAAGATGCACTACAGACAGTCCCAAGATGCACTACAGACAGTCCCAAGATGCACTACAGACAGTCCCAAGATGCACTACAGACAGTCCCAAGATGCACTACAAACAGTCCCAAGATGCACTACAGACAGTCCCAAGATGCACTACAGACAGTCCCAAGATGCACTACAGACAGTCCCAAGATGCACTACAGACAGTCCCAAGATGCACTACAGACAGTCCCAAGATGCACTACAGACAGTCCCAAGATGCACTTCAGACGAGTCCCAAGATGCTTGTGTGGGTCGCAGAGCAAAACGGAGAACACCATGGTGTTCGTGAAAGTCTCATCTTTCCATAGAGAGGTCATAATAGTTCAGACACTACAGAGGATTTAGTAAGAAGACCGAATTTCGAGATGTCTCATGGTCTGACAAACACCGCTCTAGCACTGTCACCTTGCACAGCAGATGCGGAATTGCGACATAGGCAGATGTGCTGGATATAGACGTATCGAATGCAAAAAAAAAATATATATATATATATATATCTAGCTTAAACTGACAGATTTTAATTGGGATGTTTTTATTATGCAAATTAGATTTCTGCGGTGGCGTGGACATTGACAAGCCCTTTCATTTTACTTCCATCGCCTTTGTAACAGAAAGACAGGTGTGATACAGTGGTTGCCATGACAGCAACCAGAAACAGGAGTGAAAGAATACGCAGCCCTCCTGTTCCTCTGTTCCGGCTGGAATCAGGCCACTAAATTAAATTACATTTCTTTTCTTTTTTTAAGCACTGGTGCTCCTAACTTTAAAAAGTTAGGAGCACAACATGAAATTTAGGAGCACCAGAAAATAAGTTTTGATTTTTATTGATTGAGATGCAGCCTTATTGGGCCTATATGTTGTACCCTAGAAACGAATATGTAAAACTGTAAAGATATTAACTTCTTATAAAAAGCTAAGACGTTGATACAAATACCTGTCATTGAAATGACTAAGTCATTTGTGGAATATAAGGTATTTCTCAATTGAGATGCGTTACATAGAAAATGGTACACTGTCTCTTTAAAAAAAAAGTCAGGCTTGCGATGACGTCGAAAGACAGTTGTCATAGAAGCCAAGTTGACCCGCTAGTCGGAACTAGGGAAACTCTGAAATTAGTTTCTAGTCGGACATTTCCTGAGTTTTCTAGTTTCGACTAGCATGTGAACACAGCATCATTTCATCGCTATCATCATTGATCTACTGAAGAAGCAAATCCCTTTCATTTTATTTCTGTTCGCTCAAATGTTTGGATATACTGGTGAAGTTACCAGGTTGTTAGCTTGCTAGCCAATGAGGTTACATGACCGAACAAAATGTAAACAAATGGTTAACGATGTCGACGTGCGATTCGTTTTAGCACGAACCCATGACAAGGTTTATGAACGTTAAATGCAGTCCTGCTGATGCGCTATAGACTGGTTGGTTGTTTAGCAACAAAACCCGACACGTCTGCAACTATGGGGCAAAACAGACAGGGTTATCTTAGATTGTTGACAACATGTAAACATGATTTTGTCTCCCAATGTTTATTTAAAAACGAAATAAATGTGCACAACGATCACTTGTCTCTCAAATACATTGTTGGAGTTGTTGGTTAGCTCCCTAGCGAATTTGAGTCATATTAGCATTGACATGAAACTGGTCAAAACATCTCAAAATAAGACATTTATGATTCCCCCACATGACAGTTTCTTGTCATTGTTGCTAGCTATCTGTCCTTCCAGAATCCTAACAAGACACAAACTTCTGCGTCGGTAACATGGGTCAAATGTTGCGTCGGTAACATGGGTCAGACCTTATGATCTAGTTGGGCAAACCCGTTTTCTCTGTAGTGATAGTGCAACCATGACGTTATCAAATCACTTGATTCTCTAGGGCACTGGGAAAAAAACGGTACAGCCAAGCCTTATCATTACACCAAATATTAACCGGGACATTTTTTTTCCTATTCGAACAGTGCTCACAAAATCAAACTCCTGGTCGCACAGCGAAATATTTTGTCGGATTGGTCGCAGTTAAGAAAACTACGCACTTTAGAGTCCTGGTTTGAATATTCCTCGATTCAGATGGGAATAAGCAAAGAAATCTGTGAATCCTCCAACCGGGATTTCTGGACAACATGGGATTTTTTTTTTCAAAAGTTAACCTGAATTTTGCAACTCTACTGTGAACACTTCGAATTTCCGTCCATGGTACCTGCAAGAAGTCCACATCCAGGGACTGAGCATGACATGATGACCAAACAAGACAACACATTGACTGTACAGTGACTGAATGACTGATTACCAAAGTGTCTAACACTACTGCACTCTACTTAAGAACAAAAGAGGTAACAGGAAGCTAGAGATCCCTTAAAAAGTGTTTCCCAAATGGTACCCTATCGTCTATATAGTGCACTACTTTGGGACCAGAGCCCATAGAGCACTGGGTATAGGGAATATAGGGTGCAACTTGGGACATAGACTTTTACACTACACTTCACTACACTGACTAAGTTAAACTAGCTGGTGTCTGGTTAAGGAACTACTTAGTGCACTAGCTAATGCTAAGTAACGTCACTCTGTAATGTTACACAACGAGAGGTTTGGATAGTTTACGTCCTGTTCCTGGGACTGTAGTGCAGAGTCTGTGTAGCCTAAAAGTATCTGTACAACACAGCAGTAGGTTTCACTATCCAATAATAGGTTACATCTCCTTGAGTTATTTCTAAGAATACAATGACAAAGAAAACATGATGTTGGCATATACTCCGACAGTGGATCATATCATTACTGTACATCAAAGGTTGTAGTGGACTTTAGAGACAGGTTACGGGCCTACTGAACTCTAACCACCTCTATGGTAATGTCCTGTATCTAACCACCTCTATGCTAGTGTCCTGTATCTAACCACCTCTATGCTAGTGTCCTGTATCTAACCACCTCTATGCTAGTGTCCTGTATCTAACCACCTCTATGCTAGTGTCCTGTATCTAACCACCTCTATGCTAGTGTCCTGTATCTAACCACCTCTATGGTAGTGTCCTGTATCTAACCACCTCTATGCTAGTGTCCTTTATCTAACCACCTCTATGCTAGTGTCCTTTATCTAACCACCTCTATGCTAGTGTCCTGTATCTAACCACCTCTATGTTGGTGTCCTGTATCTAACCACCTCTATGTTGGTGTCCTGTATCTAACCACCTCTATGGTAGTGTCCTGTATCTAACCACCTCTATGGTAGTGTCCTGTATCTAACCACCTCAATGGTATTGTCCTGTATCTAACCACCTCTATGGTAATGTCCTGTATCTAACCACCTCTATGCTAGTGTCCTGTATCTAACCACCTCTATGCTAGTGTCCTGTATCTAACCACCTCTATGCTAGTGTCCTGTATCTAACCATCTCTATGCTAGTGTCCTGTATCTAACCACCTCTATACTAGTGTCCTGTATCTAACCACCTCTATGCTAGTGTCCTGTATCTAACCACCTCTATGCTAGTGTCCTGTATCTAACCACCTCTATGCTAGTGTCCTGTATCTAACCACCTCTATGCTAGTGTCCTGTATCTAACCACCTCTATGCTAGTGTCCTGTATCTAACCACCTCTATGCTAGTGTCCTGTATCTAACCACCTCTATGCTAGTGTCCTGTATCTAACCACCTCTATGCTAGTGTCCTGTATCTAACCACCTCTATACTAGTGTCCTGTATCTAACCACCTCTATGGTAGTGTTCTGTATCTAACCACCTCTATACTAGTGTCCTGTATCTAACCACCTCTATGCTAGTGTCCTGTATCTAACCACCTCTATGGTAGTGTCCTGTATCTAACCACCTCTATGGTATAGCACTGTATCTAACCACCTCTATGGTAGTGTCCTGTATCTAATCACGTCTATGCTAGTGTCCTGTATCTAACCACCTCTATGGTATAGCACTGTATCTAACCACCTCTATGGTAGTGTCCTGTATCTAATCACCTCTATGCTAGTGTCCTGTATCTAACCACCTCTATGGCAGTGTCCTGTATCTAACCACCTCTATGGTAGTGTCCTGTATCTAACCACCTCTATGGTAGTGTCCTGTATCTAACCACCTCTATGGTAGTGTCCTGTATCTAACCACCTCTATGGTAGTGTCCTGTGTCTACCCACCTCTATGGTAGTGTCCTGTATCTAACCACCTCTGTGGTGGTGTCCTGTATCTAACCACCTCTATGCTAGTGTCCTGTATCTAACCACCTCTATGCTAGTGTCCTGTATATAACCACCTCTATGGTATTGTCCTGTATCTAACCACCTCTATACTAGTGTCCTGTATCTAACCACCTCTATGGTAGTGTCCTGTATCTAACCACCTCTATGGTATTGTCCTGTATCTAACCACCTCTATGGTATTGTCCTGTATCTAACCACCTCTATGCTAGTGTCCTGTATCTAACCACCTCTATGCTAGTGTCCTGTATCTAACCACCTCTATGCTAGTGTCCTGTATCTAACCACCTCTATGGTAGTGTCCTGTATCTAACCACCTCTATGCTAGTGTCCTTTATCTAACCATCTCTATGCTATTGTCCTGTATCTAACCACCTCTATGGTAGTGTCCTGTGTCTACCCACCTCTATGGTAGTGTCCTGTGTCTACCCACCTCTATGCTAGTGTCCTGTATCTAACCACCTATATGCTAGTGCCCTGTATCTAACCACTTCTATGGTATTGTCCTGTATCTAACCACCTCTATGCTAGTGTCCTGTATCTAACCACCTCTATGCTAGTGTCCTGTATCTAACCACCTCTATGGTATAGTCCTGTATCTAACCACTTCTATGGTAGTGTCCTGTATCTAACCACCTCTATGGTAGTGTCCTGTATCTAACCACCTCTATGGTATTGTCCTGTATCTAACCACCTCTATGCTAGTGTCCTGTATCTAACCACCTCTATTGTATTGTCCTGTATCTAACCACCTCTATGCTAGTGTCCTGTATCTAACCACCTCTATGCTAGTGTCCTGTATCTAACCACCTCTATGCTAGTGTCCTGTATCTAACCACCTCTATGGTATAGTCCTGTATCTAACCACCTCTATGGTAGTGTCCTGTATCTAACCACCTCTATGGTAGTGTCCTGTATCTAACCACCTCTATGGTATAGTCCTGTATCTAACCACCTCTATGGTATTGTCCTGTATCTAACCACCTCTATGCTAGTGTCCTGTATCTAACCACCTCTATGCTAGTGTCCTGTATCTAACCACCTCTATGCTAGTGTCCTGTATGTAACCACCTCTATGCTACTGTCCTGTATCTAACCACCTCTATGCTAGTGTTCTGTATCTAACCACCTCTATACTAGTTTCCTGTATCTAACCACCTCTATGCTAGTGTCCTGTATCTAACCACCTCTATGGTAGTGTCCTGTATCTAACCACCTCTATGGTATAGCACTGTATCTAACCACCTCTATGGTAGTGTCCTGTATCTAATCATGTCTATGCTAGTGTCCTGTATCTAACCACCTCTATGGTATAGCACTGTATCTAACCACCTCTATGGTAGTGTCCTGTATCTAATCACCTCTATGCTAGTGTCCTGTATCCAACCACCTCTATGGCAGTGTCCTGTATCTAACCACCTCTATGGTAGTGTCCTGTATCTAACCACCTCTATGGTAGTGTCCTGTATCTAACCACCTCTATGGTAGTGTCCTGTGTCTACCCACCTCTATGGTAGTGTCCTGTATCTAACCACCTCTGTGGTGGTGTCCTGTATCTAACCACCTCTATGCTAGTGTCCTGTATCTAACCACCTCTATGCTAGTGTCCTGTATCTAACCACCTCTATGGTATTGTCCTGTATCTAACCACCTCTATGCTAGTGTCCTGTATCTAACCACCTCTATGCTAGTGTCCTGTATCTAACCACCTCTATGGTAGTGTCCTGTATCTAACCACCTCTATGCTAGTGTCCTTTATCTAACCATCTCTATGCTATTGTCCTGTATCTAACCACCTCTATGGTAGTGTCCTGTGTCTACCCACCTCTATGGTAGTGTCCTGTGTCTACCCACCTCTATGCTAGTGTCCTGTATCTAACCACCTATATGCTAGTGTCCTGTATCTAACCACTTCTATGGTATTGTCCTGTATCTAACCACCTCTATGCTAGTGTCCTGTATCTAACCACCTCTATGCTAGTGTCCTGTATCTAACCACCTCTATGGTATAGTCCTGTATCTAACCACTTCTATGGTAGTGTCCTGTATCTAACCACCTCTATGGTAGTGTCCTGTATCTAACCACCTCTATGGTATTGTCCTGTATCTAACCACCTCTATGCTAGTGTCCTGTATCTAACCACCTCTATTGTATTGTCCTGTATCTAACCACCTCTATGCTAGTGTCCTGTATCTAACCACCTCTATGCTAGTGTCCTGTATCTAACCACCTCTATGCTAGTGTCCTGTATCTAACCACCTCTATGCTAGTGTCCTGTATCTAACCACCTCTATGCTAGTGTCCTGTATCTAACCACCTCTATGCTAGTGTCCTGTATCTAACCACCTCTATGCTAGTGTCCTGTATCTAACCACCTCTATGCTAGTGTCCTGTATCTAACCACCTCTATGCTAGTGTCCTGTATCTAACCACCTCTATGGTAATGTCCTGTATCTAACCACCTCTGTGCTAGTGTCCTGTATCTAACCACCTCTGTGGTGGTGTCCTGTATTTAACCACCTCTATGGTAATGTCCTGTATCTAACCACCTCTATGGTATAGTCCTGTATCTAACCACCTCTATGCTAGTGTCCTGTATCTAACCACCTCTATGGTAGTGTCCTGTGTCTACCCACCTCTATACTAGTGTCCTGTATCTAACCACCTCTGTGGTGGTGTCCTGTATCTAACCACCTCTATGCTAGTGTCCTGTATCTAACCACCTCTATGCTAGTGTCCTGTATCTAACCACCTCTATGGTATTGTCCTGTATCTAACCACCTCTATACTAGTGTCCTGTATCTAACCACCTCTATGGTAGTGTCCTGTATCTAACCACCTCTATGGTATTGTCCTGTATCTAACCACCTCTATGGTATTGTCCTGTATCTAACCACCTCTATGCTAGTGTCCTGTATCTAACCACCTCTATGCTAGTGTCCTGTATCTAACCACCTCTATGCTAGTGTCCTGTATCTAACCACCTCTATGGTAGTGTCCTGTATCTAACCACCTCTATGCTAGTGTCCTGCATCTAACCACCTCTATGCTAGTGTCCTGTATCTAACCACCTCTATGGTAATGTCCTGTATCTAACCACCTCTATGCTAGTGTCCTGTATCTAACCACCTCTATGCTAGTGTCCTGTATCTAACCACCTCTATGCTAGTGTCCTGTATCTAACCACCTCTATGGTAATGTCCTGTATCTAACCACCTCTGTGCTAGTGTCCTGTATCTAACCACCTCTGTGGTGGTGTCCTGTATCTAACCACCTCTATGGTAATGTCCTGTATCTAACCACCTCTGTGCTCTGGTCCTTTATCTAACCACCTCTATGCTAGTGTCCTGTATCTAACCACCTCTACGGTAGTGTCCTGTATCTAACCACCTCTATGCTAGTGTCCTGTATCTAACCACCTTTATGCTAGTGTCCTGTATCTAACCACCTCTATGCTAGTGTCCTGTATCTAACCACCTCTATGGTATTGTCCTGTATCTAACCACCTCTATGGTATAGTCCTGTATCTAACCACCTCTATGGTAGTGTCCTGTATCTAACCACCTCTATGGTGGTGTCCTGTATCTAACCACCTCTATGCTAGTGTCCTGTATCTAACCACCTCTATGGTGGTGTCCTGTATCTAACCACCTCTATGCTAGTGTCCTGTATCTAACCACCTCTATGCTAGTGTCCTGTATCTAACCACCTCTATGCTAGTGTCCTGTATCTAACCACCTCTATGCTAGTGTCCTGTATCTAACCACCTCTATGGTAGTGTCCTGTATCTAACCACCTCTATGGTAGTGTCCTGTATCTAACCACCTCTATCCTGGTGTCCTGTATCTAACCACCTCTATGGTAGTGTCATTTATCTAACCACCTCTATGGTATTGTCCTGTATCTAACCACCTCTATGCTAGTGTCCTGTATCTAACCACCTCTATGGTGGTGTCCTGTATCTAACCACCTCTATGCTAGTGTCCTGTATCTAACCACCTCTATGGTAGTGTCCTGTATCTAACCACCTCTATGCTAGTGTCCTGTATCTAACCACCTCTATGCTAGTGTCCTATATCTGTGTAAGGGGTGGGGGAAAGTAGCGCCTAGCGAACTATAATGCTGCTGGTTGTTCATATTTCGATATTTACAGGAGGTCTGGCTGAGGATCAGTGTGAGACCATGGTCACCATGGTTACCCTGTTATGATTAGATTTGGATCCCATGTGTAATATCTCTAGCCCCACCCATCCCTCGGCCTTGCAATAGCAGACTATTCACACTCAATATGAGTTGACTTACTATGAGTCTCACTGGGTTTGGGGCAGACATACTGTTTCTATGTGTCTAGGCTGCAAACTAACGAAGGACCATACCATTTGGGGAAAAGGGAAATCTAACTAAAATATGTTTTAAATTTAAATAAATATTTTTCTTCAGATATTTTGCTCATAAAGCATAACTCCTCTGTTCACAAAACATTACAATATTTTAAAGTTTCAGGAGTTGCAAACTAAGAGCTTTTCTTGTCACTGAATCAGGAAGATTTGTGGTATTTCTCGTTTCCCCCCCCCCCCCCGTAATGGTTTAAAAATAGCGTTAAACCCACCATGTCCTCTCTCACTGAACGATAGAGGGAAAGAGGAAGGTTCACAAGGAGAAGAAGAAGAAGGAGTGAGATTTAAAGGAGTAAAGAGAGACAGCATACAGACACTAGAGGGCAGTGTAAAGGAAGTAGATATATATGAGCTACAGAATCTGAAGGGTTAATTTTCAGTTTTTTTTTTCTTCTTTCTTCCATCGTCTCGTCATTAGTTGACCCGGCACGACGCTGTCGGCGAGTTCTCTTCACTCACTGCCCAGGTCAGAGGTCATACTGCCTACGCTAGCTAAACTTCAACGGTCAGAGTCTGAGGGGTCGACCAATCAGGACTGCCTTGTGTCATTCCTTTTTGAGAGCGGAGTTAGGCTTGTAAGGGTGACATGCTAGTAAGGACAGGGAAGGTAGGTACAGTAACATCTGGTAGGTGGGGATTCAGACCAGAGATAGTCCAGACCAGAGATAGTCCAGACCAGAGATAGTCCAGACCAGAGATAGTCCAGATCAGAGATAGTCCAGACCAGAGATAGTCCAGACCAGAGATAGTCCAGACCAGAGCTAGTCCAGACCAGAGCTAGTCCAGACCAGAGATAGTCCAGATCAGAGATAGTCCAGATCAGAGATAGTCCAGACCAGAGCAAGTCCAGACCAGATCAGTCCCCAAGTCCCAGACTACAGTTCAGTGTAGCTGAGCTCCTGCCTTGTCTCCAGCCAGGTTTGTGCGTTTTTAAAAGTTTATTTATTTTTCAAACCTCGACCAACGAGTTGTGTCCAGTTGTTGCCCTCAGCGTTTCCTCCGTAAGGTTGTCTTGCGGTCAGGGGTAAATAACGGGGGGGGGGGGGGGGGGGGTCAAGTGATCGACTGGTTACCTAGAGGACGGGCTACTGCACTCAGAGGCGGGGCAACAGAACTGATGGGCGATGTCATCGTCTTCGTCCTCTCTGAGAGAGGGACAGTCCATGGTAGCATGGGTAGAGAGAGACAGACAGACAGGGGTTGAGACAGAAGCAAAGGGATGGGGAACACAGAAAAGCAGAGTGAGAGAAGGAAGGAAAGAAGGGAATATAGATAAAACACTAGTGTTATTACTCCTCCACCTCTAGTGTTATAACTGCTTCACCTCGAGTGTTATAACTCCTCCACCTCTAGTGTTATAACTGCTTCACCTCGAGTGTTATAACTGCTTCACCTCGAGTGTTATAACTCCTTCACCTCTAGTGTTATAACTGCTTCACCTCGAGTGTTATAACTCCTTCACCTCTAGTGTTATAACTGCTTCACCTCTGGTGTTATAACTCCTCCACCTCTAGTGTTATAACTCCTCCACCCCTAGTGTTATAACTCCTCCACCCCTAGTGTTATAACTCCTTCACCTCTAGTGTTATAACTCCTCCACCTCTAGTGTTATAACTCCTCCACCCCTAGTGTTATAACTCCTCCACCCCTAGTGTTATAACTCCTTCACCTCCAGTGTTATAACTCCTCCACCCCTAGTGTTATAACTCCTCCACCCCTAGTGTTATAACTCCTCCACCCCTAGTGTTATAACTCCTCCACCTCTAGTGTTATAACTCCTCCACCCCTAGTGTTATAACTCCTTCACCCCTAGTGTTATAACTCCTCCACCTCTAGTGTTATAACTCCTCCACCCCTAGTGTTATAACTCCTTCACCTCTGGTGTTATAACTCCTCCACCTCTAGTGTTATAACTCCTTCACCTCTAGTGTTATAACTCCTTCACCTGTTATAACTCCTCCACCCCTAGTGTTATAACTCCTTCACCTCTAGTGTTATAACTCATCCACCCCTAGTGTTATAACTCATCCACCCCTAGTGTTATAACTCCTCCACCCCTAGTGTTATAACAGTAGTTAACCACCAGATCAGAGAAGTGGGACTCCTCCACCTCTAGTGTTATAACATTAGTTGACCACTAGATGTCAGGCTTGCAGCATGGAGAACAGTCTGCTACTAAAGCTACAACACTGACATCTACTGCAAACCTGATCTATTAGGTTATACTAAAACAAATGTGTATTAAATACCATGTCTCCTTGCTTAAGATATATTGATTAAATACCATGTCTCCTTGCCTTAAGATATATTGATTAAATACCATGTCTCCTTGCCTTAAGATATATTGATTAAATATCATCTCTCCTTGCATTACAATATAGCTAATCTTTTATGCAATCCTGTGATGGAATGTCATAGGTTTCCAAGCATCTTAATATGACTTTAAATGATATCCTAAAGGGGGTTGGGATGCATACAAAAAATAACAGGGAAGAGGGGGGGGGAAGAGAGGATGGGCGATACGGAGAAGACAGGGGTAGAAGAGTGGAGTGGGAGGTGGGGGGGGGGGGGCAGTTGTCGGAGAGTGTTTGAGTGCAATAAGTAGGCCTACATGTGTGAAGGAGATGGGGAAGGCCTTACACTGGGTTGCGTTCCAGCAGATTAATCAGAGCTCACAACGCCACGAAGGAAGTGTTTATGATACAACTCATCGTCCAAGACAGTGTTTCCCAACCCCCCCCCCTCCCCCCTCCCCAACCAGTCCACTTCTCTCATATATTCCAGAAGAGCACAGCTGAATCAAATTGGACACATAATGATCAAGCCCTTCATTAGTTACAATCAGCAGTGCTTCTTCTGGAATATATCAACTAAATGAGCTGGCTGGAGGTACTGGAGGAGAGGTCAGAGGTCAGGGAAACACTGTAGCTAAAAAAACACTCAAAAAACAAGGCGATCTGGAACTTAACCATGGTCTTAGTCACTGAGAGTGTATCTGAGTTTGGATTGTGTGTGTCCTACCCAGCTGGGCAGAGAACGTCCATTCAACGTCTATTCTACGTCGGTTCAACCAGTGTGTGTCCTACCCAGCTGGGCAGAGAACGTCCATTCAACGTCTATTCTACGTCGGTTCAACCAGTGTGTGTCCTACCCAGCTGGGCAGAGAACGTCCATTCAACGTCTATTCTACGTCGGTTCAACCAGTGTGTGTCCTACCCAGCTGGGCAGAGAACGTCCATTCAACGTACATTCAACGTCTATTCCACGTCGGTTCAACCAGTGTGTGTCCTACCCAGCTGGGCAGAGAACGTCCATTCAACGTCTATTCCACGTCGGTTCAACCAGTGTGTGTCCTACCCAGCTGGGCAGAGAACGTCCATTCAACGTCTATTCCACGTCGGTTCAACCAGTGTGTGTCCTACCCAGCTGGGCAGAGAACGTCCATTCAACGTCCATTCAACGTCGGTTCAACCAGTGTGTGTCCTACCCAGCTGGGCAGAGAACGTCCATTCAACGTCTATTCTACGTCGGTTCAACCAGTGTGTGTCCTACCCAGCTGGGCAGAGAACGTCCATTCAACGTCTATTCCACATCGGTTCAACCAGTGTGTGTCCTACCCAGCTGGGCAGAGAACGTCCATTCAACGTCCATGTCCATTCAACGTCTATTCCAAGTCGGTTCAACCAGTGTGTGTCCTACCCAGCTGGGCAGAGAACGTCCATTCAACGTCTATTCTACGTCGGTTCAACCAGTGTGTGTCCTACCCAGCTGGGCAGAGAACGTCCATTCAACGTCCATTCAACGTCTATTCCACGTCGGTTCAACCAGTGTGTGTCCTACCCAGCTGGGCAGAGAACGTCCATTCAACGTCCATTCAACGTCTATTCCACATCGGTTCAACCAGTGTGTGTCCTACCCAGCTGGGCAGAGAACGTCCATTCAACGTCTATTCCACGTCGGTTTAACCAGTGTGTGTCCTACCCAGCTGGGCAGAGAACGTCCATTCAACGTCTATTCCACGTCGGTTCAACCAGTGTGTGTCCTACCCAGCTGGGCAGAGAACGTCCATTCAACGTCCATTCAACGTCGGTTAAACCAGTGTGTGTCCTACCCAGCTGGGCAGAGAACGTCCATTCAACGTCTATTCTACGTCGGTTCAACCAGTGTGTGTCCTACCCAGCTGGGCAGAGAACGTCCATTCAACGTCTATTCCACATCGGTTCAACCAGTGTGTGTCCTACCCAGCTGGGCAGAGAACGTCCATTCAACGTCCATGTCCATTCAACGTCTATTCCAAGTCGGTTCAACCAGTGTGTGTCCTACCCAGCTGGGCAGAGAACGTCCATTCAACGTCTATTCTACGTCGGTTCAACCAGTGTGTGTCCTACCCAGCTGGGCAGAGAACGTCCATTCAACGTCCATTCAACGTCTATTCCACGTCGGTTCAACCAGTGTGTGTCCTACCCAGCTGGGCAGAGAACGTCCATTCAACGTCCATTCAACGTCTATTCCACATCGGTTCAACCAGTGTGTGTCCTACCCAGCTGGGCAGAGAACGTCCATTCAACGTCTATTCCACGTCGGTTCAACCAGTGTGTGTCCTACCCAGCTGGGCAGAGAACGTCCATTCAACGTCTATTCCACGTCGGTTCAACCAGTGTGTGTCCTACCCAGCTGGGCAGAGAACGTCCATTCAACGTCCATTCAACGTCGGTTCAACCAGTGTGTGTCCTACCCAGCTGGGCAGAGAACGTCCATTCAACGTCTATTCTACGTCGGTTCAACCAGTGTGTGTCCTACCCAGCTGGGCAGAGAACGTCCATTCAACGTCTATTCCACATCGGTTCAACCAGTGTGTGTCCTACCCAGCTGGGCAGAGAACATCCATTCAACGTCCATGTCCATTCAACGTCTATTCCAAGTCGGTTCAACCAGTGTGTGTCCTACCCAGCTGGGCAGAGAACGTCCATTCAACGTCTATTCCACATCGGTTCAACCAGTGTGTGTCCTACCCAGCTGGGCAGAGAACGTCAACACAACGCCATGACTACATAGACGTTATCTCTCATTCTCTCATAAGTTCCGTCTTCAAAGTTTTAGAATAGGTTCGTCAAACTATTCTAGCATGTCTTGGATACAATGACATTTTTTATTTGAATTAACTTCCAATGAGACTAATATCCAGAAGATATGAATTACTGCATCGCTCATCATGTGACGCTGCTATGTAAAAACAAACACATCTAAGTGTTCTTTGGCGTAAGAGAGATGCAATCGGGTGTTTGGCTACTGAAGCTATGATTCCAGACTCTAGATTCCGATTAGAGTGTTATTAACTTTGTCACCAGGTAAATAATGTGATCTGGAACACCCATTAGGCGGTCAGTCATTACGTCTAGAAACTGGGGCTAATTACACGCTCCTGAGTCAAGTCCTTAAAGGGATTCTCTGATGCTTTGTGGACATTTTAGTAGTCCAGTAGTTTCTGAATTAGCTCTCACCGGGCGATATTGGTCCCCCTGGAAATTTGCATACAACGTCCCAGACTGTATGTGGAGATATGTGCCCCACATCCTTGCTCTCTCTCTCTCTCTCTCTCTGCTCTGCTGTAGGAGCGTCATGTGTAGCTTGCCAGCCGTCACTCATACGGCGAGGGGCTGAAGCTTATTGGTTGAACTCAAATTGCTAGTGGGCTGCAAATGGTGCAGCACAGCTTCCAGAATAAAACAGTTGCTTTCAAACTAGGGATCTTGAGGCTAATTGATGTTGAGGCTAATTGATGTTGAGGCTAATTGATGCTGAGGCTAATTGATGTTGAGGCTAATTGATGCTGAGGCTAATTGATGTTGAGGCTAATTGATGTTGAGGCTAATTGATGCTGAGGCTAATTGATGCTGAGGCTAATTGATGTTGAGGCTAATTGATGTTGAGGCTAATTGATGTTGAGGCTAATTGATGTTGAGGCTAATTGATGTTGAGGCTAATTGATGCTGAGGCTAATTGATGCTGAGGCTAATTGATGTTGAGGCTAATTGATGTTGAGGCTAATTGATGTTGAGGCTAATTGATGTTGAGGCTAATTGAGGGAAGACAGTAATACTGCTCATAGATTATGTATGTATAAACCACACATTGACACATCCAGCCCACGGCGGCAAGGTTTAAAAAACAATCTTAGCAGTCGCCAAAGTTACGTCGCATGTCTTTGATAACTACTAGGTTTCAGGGTACGGACAGAGACTGTCTTTGAGAGGGCTGGAGGACCCAAAGTGTTATCGGTGCTAATGCTCCAGACTGGTTAAGTTTACACGTCACTAAAGGCTCCGTAATAAACCATTTAGAAGGCATTTACTTACTATTCAATAATCAAGACTCCCACATTTGTAAATGTTAGCAAGCAAGTTATTCACGTGTATATAGTTGCTTAATCATGACTCCTACATGTGTAAATGTTAGTAAGCTGAAATAACACTTTAAATAACACTCTGAAATAGTGAAACTGACGATAAAGCCCTTTTTTGTGTAAAAGCTGTTAGAAATAAATTGCCTGGAATTTCAGCAATGTTCAGATACGATGGAGTTTCTGGCCCATATCATGACGTCACAATGTGATCTGATTATTATAGACCAATGACTGTTCATCTCGATAAAGGGGTGGAGCTCTAGACCAGCCTATTAGCCAATCCAGGTTGTGTATATAAATATCGTCAAATCGTCAAACACCCCGCACAATCATACCGAGCATTTCAAGAGTCAAATGAGGGTCAGGTAAATATTATTTTCATTGAATAAAAACACAATGATTTATAAGACATTTAATTACAAAGGACAGCACGGGAGCTTGAAACATCTTGTTTTGTTTGCTTGCAGGAATGTCTACCAAATGGCATGCCCATCTTTTTGTGACAAATTACGCTGGTCACTCAAAAATATTTATGAAGTATTTGTATAAAAAACGCTCACTTTAGATTAGGGACTGCAAAAAAATATATACTGTACTAATGAGTATAAATGTGAGAGTAATGATTAATAAATGCCTTCTAAATGGTTCATTACGGACCCTTAAAATATATTGTTGCCCTGGTTGGGACAAGGAGGATGAAGGGTTTAGATTCAGCTCTGGGAGTCATCAGGGTGATGGAGAGAGGGAGAGGTTGGGTGGTGTGGGCTCTGGGAGTCATCAGGGTGATGGAGAGAGGGAGAGGTTGGGTGGTGTGGGCTCTGGGAGTCATCAGGGTGATGGAGAGAGGGAGAGGTTGGGTGGTGTGGGCTCTGGGAGTCATCAGGGTGATGGAGAGAGGGAGAGGTTGGGTGATGTGGGCTCTGGGAGTCATGGGGGATGGAGAGAGGGAGAGGTTGGGTGATGTGGGCTCTGGGAGTCATCGTTGTGATGGAGAGAGGGAGAGGTTGGGTGATGTGGGCTCTGGGAGTCAGCAGGGTGATGGAGAGAGGGAGAGGTTGGGTGATGTGGGCTCTGGGAGTCATCGGGGGGATGGAGAGAGGTTGGGTGGTGTGGGCTCTGGGAGTCAGCAGGGTGATGGAGAGAGGTTGGGTGGTGTGGGCTCTGGGAGTCAGCAGGGGGATGGAGAGAGGGAGAGGTTGGGTGGTGTGGTCTCTGGGAGTCAGCAGGGGGATGGAGAGAGGGAGAGGTTGGGTGATGTGGGCTCTGGGAGTCAGCAGGGGGATGGAGAGAGGGAGAGGTTGGGTGATGTGGGCTCTGGGAGTCAGCAGGGTGATGGAGAGAGGGAGAGGTTGGGTGATGTGGGCTCTGGGAGTCAGCAGGGGGATGGAGAGAGGTTGGGTGGTGTGGTCTCTGGGAGTCATCGGGGGGATGGAGAGAGGTTGGGTGGTGTGGGCTCTGGGAGTCAGCAGTGTGATGGAGAGAGGTTGGGTGGTGTGGGCTCTGGGAGTCAGCAGGGGGATGGAGAGAGGGAGAGGTTGGGTGGTGTGGTCTCTGGGAGTCAGCAGGGGGATGGAGAGAGGGAGAGGTTGGGTGATGTGGGCTCTGGGAGTCAGCAGGGGGATGGAGAGAGGGAGAGGTTGGGTGATGTGGGCTCTGGGAGTCAGCAGGGGGATGGAGAGAGGGAGAGGTTGGGTGATGTGGGCTCTGGGAGTCATGGGGGTGATGGAGAGAGGGAGAGGTTGGGTGATGTGGTCTCTGGGAGTCAGCAGGGTGAGAGATAGGGAGAGGTTGGGTGGTGTGGGACGGGACAGGAGGAGGATGGGGGAGTGGAAGACTGTGAATCTAGTGAGGGACTGACACTACGGAGTTTTTTCTGAAACCCTGGTTGGAGGATTTCCGTGATTCAGAAGGGAATCTTCCAACTGTGAATCCTCCAACCAGGATTTCTGAAAACGCGGAAACTTTGCGCACGTTTCCCGAATTGTGTAACCTTAGAGGGAGGATGGGGAGTGGAGGAGAATAATGGAGGATTGTGGGCCTACTTTAAAGTGGGTATACTCAGGCCCTTACCTTGCCTGGTCGGAGTGCCTGGATGGGGAGAGGGCGCAAGGCGGCTTGGGCAGGAGCAGCCGGGCAGGGCAACAGTACTGGTGGTGGGTGGAGCTGGACTGACTGTTAGCTGTCAGACTGCTGTGGAGGGAGGAGGTAGAACTAGGAACAGGAGGAGTAGTAGTGACGGTGGTGGTAGGAGGATTGGAACGAGAAGAAGAAGCGCAACAGGTGGAATAAGGTGTTGACCTGACAGAAAGGGAGAGAGAGAGAGATAGGGGGAGAGAGAGTGAGAAAGGGGGAGAAAGAGACAGAGAGAGGGGGGCAGAGAGAGACAGAGAGAGAGGTAGAGAGATAGGTAGGTAGAGAGAGAGAGAGAGAGAGAGAGAGAGAGAGAGAGAGAGAGAGAGAGAGAGAGAGAGAGAGAGAGAGAGAGAGGGGGAGAGAGAGAGAGATAAGCAGAGAGAAAGAGAGCGAAGGAGCAAGAGAGAGAGGGACAGCAAAATAGAAAGAGAGAGAGAGAGGGACAGAAAAATAGAAAGAGAGAGAGATAGAGAGAGAGAGAGGAAGGAAGGAGATATAAATAGAGAGAAGAGAGAAAAAATCAAGTCAAGATAGAAGGAGAAAATAACAACATCCAGAAAGGCACACAGTAACCAGCCAGCCTAGACTAGTAGTGTAGACAGTATTGTAGACTAGTAGTGTAGACTAGTAGTGTAGACTAGTAGTGTTAGAAACAGTAACCAGCCAGTCATAGACTAGACTAGTATTGTAGACTAGCAGTGTAGACTAGTAGTGTAGACTAGTAGTGTAGACTAGTATTGTAGACTAGTATTGTAGACTAGTAGTGTAGACTAGTAGTGTAGACTAGTAGTGTATACTAGTAGTGTAGACTAGTAGTGTAGACTAGCAGTGTAGACTAGTATTGTAGACTAGTAGTGTAGACTAGTATTGTAGTAGTGTAGACTAGTAGTGTTAGAAACAGTATCCAGCCATAGACTAGACTAGTAGTGTAGACTAGTAGTATTAGAAACAGTAACTAGCCAGCCATAGACTAGACTAGTAGTGTAGACTAGTAGTGTAGACAGTATTGTAGAAAGTAGTATAGATTAGAAGTGTAGACTAGAGTGTAGACTAGTATTGTAGACTAGTTGTGTAGACTAGTATTGTAGTAGTGTAGACTAGTATTGTAGTAGTGTAGACTAGTATTGTAGACTAGAAGTGTAGACTAGTGCTGTAGATGAGTATTGTAGTAGTGTAGACTAGTATTGTAGACTACTTGTGTAGACTAGTATTGTAGTAGTGTAGACTAGCAGTGTAGACTAGTAGTGTAGTAGTGTAGACTAGTATTGTAGACTACTTGTGTAGACTAGTATTGTAGTAGTGTAGACTAGTATTGTAGTAGTGTAGACTAGTATTGTAGTAGTGTAGACTAGTATTGTAGTAGTGAAGACTAGTATTGTAGTAGTGAAGACTAGTATTGTAGTAGTGTAGACTAGTATGAACACTAGTTGTGTAGACTAGTATTGTAGTAGTGTAGACTAGTATTGCACACTAGTTGTGTAGACTAGTATTGTAGTAGTGTAGACTAGTATTGTAGTAGTGTAGACTAGTATGAACACTAGTTGTGTAGACTAGTATTGTAGTAGTGTAGACTAGTATTGCACACTAGTTGTGTAGACTAGTATTGTAGTAGTGTAGACTAGTATTGTAGTAGTGTAGACTAGTATGCACACTAGTTGTGTAGACTAGTATTGTAGTAGTGTAGACTAGTATTGTAGTAGTGAAGACTAGTATTGTAGTAGTGAAGACTAGTATTGTAGTAGTGTAGACTAGTATTGTAGTAGTGAAGACTAGCATTGTAGTAGTGTAGACTAGTATTGTAGTAGTGTAGACTAGTATGAACACTAGTTGTGTAGACTAGTATTGTAGCAGTGTAGACTAGTATGAACACTAGTTGTGTAGACTAGTATTGCAGTAGTGAAGACTAGTATTGTAGTAGTGTAGACTAGTATTGTAGTATTGTAGACTAGTATTGTAGTAGTGAAGACTAGTATTGTAGTAGTGAAGACTAGTATGAACACTAGTTGTGTAGACTAGTATTGTAGTAGTGTAGACTAGTACTGTAGCCTAGTACTGTAGCCTAGTATTGTAGTAGTGTAGACTAGTATTGTAGTAGTGTAGACTAGTATTGCACACTAGTTGTGTAGACTAGTATTGTAGTAGTGAAGACTAGTATTGTAGTAGTGTAGACTAGTATGAACACTAGTTATGTAGACTAGTATGAACACTAGTTGTGTAGACTAGTATTGTAGTAGTGTAGACTAGTATTGTAGTAGTGTAGACTAGTATTGTTAGAAACAGTAA
Organism: Salvelinus fontinalis; assembly: GCF_029448725.1. NCBI lineage: Eukaryota > Metazoa > Chordata > Actinopteri > Salmoniformes > Salmonidae > Salvelinus > Salvelinus fontinalis. The sequence continues at coordinate 5,549,531 of NC_074695.1, read as the reverse complement.
CCAGCCAGCCCTAGACTAGCAGTGTAGACTAGTATTGTGGACTAGTTGTGTAGACTAGTATTGTAGACTAGTAGTGTAGACTAGTATTGTAGACTAGTACTGTAGACTAGTAGTGTAGACTAGTATTGTAGTAGTATACAGTAAAAACAGAGAGGTTATACTGATATAAATTGAATCAAATGTTATTTGACACTGAATACAACTGCTGTAGACTTTAATGTCAAATGCTTGCTTACGAGCGTTTCCCAACAAAAATAAACACAAGAGAAATAAAATACACAAGAATGGAGCAATACACAGGGAGAACCAAATCAATATGGTGCTATTTACAGAGAGTACCAGTACCAGATCAATGTGGAGCTATATACAGGAAGTACCAGATCAATGTGGAGCTATATACAGGAAGTACCAGTACCAGATCAATGTGGAGCTATATACAGGAAGTACCAGATCAATGTGGAGCTATATACAGGAAGTAACAGATCAATGTAGAGCTATATACAGGAAGTACCAGTACCAGATCAATGTGGAGCTATATACAGGAAGTACCAGATCAATGTGGAGCTATATACAGGAAGTACCAGTACCAGATCAATGTGGAGCTATATACAGGGAATACCAGTACCAGATCAATGTGGAGCTATATACAGGAAGTACCAGATCAATGTGGAGCTATATACAGGAAGTACCAGTACCAGATCAATGTGGAGCTATATACAGGAGTACCAGATCAATGTGGAGCTCTATACAGGAAGTACCAGTACCAGATCAATGTGGAGCTATATACAGGAGTACCAGATCAATGTGGAGCTCTATACAGGAAGTACCAGTACCAGATCAATGTGGAGCTATATACAGGAAGTACCAGATCAATGTGGAGCTATATACAGGAAGTACCAGATCAATGCGGAGCTATATACAGGAAGTAATCCAAGATGGCGTAGCAGTCAGACGTCCTTTGTCCTCGTCTTGTCGTGTCCTGTGTATATATATTTTTATATCCTTTTCTTCGCATATCTTTTAAAAATGCTTTTCTAAAACTCAGCTTCAAAACACTCTCCTGCAACCCGCCTCACCCAATGTGGTGCGGATCTGTTTTTTTCTCTAAAGTATTATTCACCTCGAATCTGGAATCCCCCAACAGAAGCTAGCCAGCTCACTAGCTACTAGCTAGCAGTCAGCTAATTACTGCTAGCGGTCATCAGCTAACCTTTAGCTCGGAAAGCTCTCGCCAGTTTGTACAACGCGTCTCAAACCAGAGCATACCGGACCTATTTTCTCTCCATATCCCCGGATTCCTACCGCAGACTCTGAACATTTTCATCTGGTTCTTCGCAACTAGCTAACCGTAATCCCGGGTGACTACTCCTGGCTAGCGTTTCCATCCCGGAGCAAGCACCAATTAGCTTGAAGCTAGCCTGGCTAGGGCTCCTGGGCTACCACCGAAGCCCACTCCTGGGTTACAACATCCGGACCCCTTCTACTGCCCTCAATCTCACACAAATCATCAAGGAACCCACCAGGTACAACCCTAAATCCGTAAACATGGGCACCCTAATAGACATTATCCTGACCAACTTGCCCTCCAAATACACCTCTGCTGTCTTCAATCAAGATCTCAGCGATCACTGCCTCATTGCCTGTATCCGCCACGGGTCCGCGGTCAAACGACCACCTCTCATCACTGTCAAACGCTCCCTAAAACACTTCTGCGAGCAGGCCTTTCTAATCGACCTGGCCCGGGTACCCTGGAAGGATATTGACCTCATCCCGTCAGTTGAGGATGCCTGGTCATTCTTTAAAAGTTACTTCCTCACCATATTAGACAAGCATGCTCCGTTCAAAAAATGCAGAACCAAGAACAGATATAGCCCTTGGTTCACTCCAGACCTGACTGCCCTCGACCAGCACAAAAACATCCTGTGGCGAACTGCAATAGCATCGAAGAGCCCACGCGATATGCAACTGTTCAGGGAAGTCAGGAACCAATACACGCAGTCAGTCAGGAAAGCAAAGGCCAGCTTTTTCAAGCAGAAATTTGCATCCTGTAGCTCTAACTCCAAAAAGTTCTGGGATACTGTAAAGTCCATGGAAAACAAGAGCACCTCCTCCCAGCTGCCCACTGCACTGAGGCTAGGTAACACGGTCACCACTGATAAGTCCGTGATAATCGAAAACTTCAACAAACATTTCTCAATGGCTGGCCATGCCTTCCTCCTGGCGACTCCAACCTTGGCCAACAGCCCCGCCCCCCCGCTGCTACTCGCCCAAGCCTCCCCAGCTTCTCCTTTACCCATATCCAGATAGCAGATGTTCTGAAAGAGCTGGAAAACCTGGACCCATACAAATCAGCGGGGCTTGACAATCTGGAACCCCTATTTCTGAAACTGTCCGCCGCCATTGCCGCACCCCCTATTACCAGCCTGTTCAACCTCTCCTTCGTATCATCTGAGATCCCCAAGGATTGGAAAGCTGCCGCGGTCATCCCCCTCTTCAAAGGGGGAGACACCCTGGACCCAAACTGTTACAGACCTATATCCATCCTGCCCTGCCTATCTAAGGTCTTCGAAAGCCAAGTCAACAAACAGATCACTGACCATCTCGAATCCCACCGTACCTTCTCCGCTGTGCAATCCGGTTTCCGAGCCGGTCACGGGAGCACCTCAGCCACGCTCAAGGTACTAAACGATGTCATAACCGCCATCGATAAAAGACATTACTGTGCAGCCGTCTTCATCGACCTTGCCAAGGCTTTCGACTCTGTCAATCACCATATTCTTATCGGCAGACTCAGTAGCCTCGGTTTTTCTAATGACTGCCTTGCCTGGTTCACCAACTACTTTGCAGACAGAATTCAGTGTGTCAAATCAGAGGGCATGTTGTTCGGTCCTCTGGCAGTCTCTATGGGGGTACCACAGGGTTCAATTCTCGGGCCGACTCTTTTCTCTGTATACATCAATGATGTTGCTCTTGCTGCGGGCGATTCCCTGATCCACCTCTACGCAGACGACACCATGCTGTATACTTCCGGCCCTTCCTTGGACACTGTGCTATCTAACCTCCAAACGAGCTTCAATGCCATACAACACTCCTTCCGTGGCCTCCAACTGCTCTTAAACGCTAGTAAAACCAAATGCATGCTTTTCAACCGTTCGCTGCCTGCACCCGCACGCCCGACTAGCATCACCACCCTGGACGGTTCCGACCTAGAATATGTGGACATCTATAAGTACCTAGGTGTCTGGCTAGACTGCAAACTCTCCTTCCAGACTCATATCAAACATCTCCAATCCAAAATCAAATCTAGAGTCGGCTTTCTATTCCGCAACAAAGCCTCCTTCACTCACGCCGCCAAACTTACCTTAGTAAAACTGACTATCCTACCGATCCTCGACTTCGGCGATGTCATCTACAAAATAGCTTCCAATACTCTACTCAGTAAACTGGATGCAGTTTATCACAGTGCCATCCATTTTGTTACTAAAGCACCTTATACGACCCACCACTGCGACCTGTATGCCCTAGTCGGCTGGCCCTCGCTACATGTTCATCGTCAGACCCACTGGCTCCAGGTCATCTACAAGGCTATGCTAGGTAAAGTGCCGCCTTATCTCAGTTCACTGGTCACGATGGCTACACCCACCCGTAGCACGCGCTCCAGCAGGTGTATCTCACTGATCATCCCTAAAGCCAAAACCTCATTTGGACGCCTTTCCTTCCAGTTCTCTGCTGCCTGCGACTGGAACGAATTGCAAAAATCTCTGAAGTTGGAGACTTTTATCTCCCTCAATAACTTTAAAAATCTGCTATCCGAGCAGCTAACCGATCGCTGCAGCTATACATAGTCCATCTGTAAACTACCCACCCAATTTACCTACCTCACCCCCCATACTGCTTTTATTTATTTACTTTTCTGCTCTTTTGCACACCAGTATCTCTTCTTGCACATGATCATCTGATGATTTATCACTCCAGTGTTAATCTGCTAAATTGTAATTATTCGATTTATTGCCTACCTCATGCCTTTTGCACACATTGTATATAGATTCTCTTTTTTTTCTACCATGTTATTGACTTGTTTATTGTTTACTCCATGTGTAACTCTGTGTTGTTGTCTGTTCACACTGCTATGCTTTATCTTGGCCAGGTCACAGTTGCAAATGAGAACTTGTTCTCAACTAGCCTACCTGGTTAAATAAAGGTGAAATAATTGTTTTTTTTAAAGTACCAGATCAATGTGGAGCTATATACAGTAAGTACCAGATCAATGTGCAGCTATACCCAGGGAGTACCAGTACCAGATCAATGTGCAGCTATTTACAGGAAGTACCAGATCAATGTGGAGCTATATACAGGAAGTACCAGATCAATGTAGAGCTATATACAGGAAGTACCAGATCAATGTGGAGTTATATACAGGAAGAACCAAATCAATGTTCAGATATATACAGGGAGTACCAGTACCAGATCAATGTGGAGCTACAGTATATCACAAAAGTGAGTACACCCCTCACATTTTTGTAAATATTTGACTATATCTTTTCATGTGACAACACTGAAGAAATGACACTTTGCTACAATGTAAAGTAGTGGGTGTACAGTTTGTATAACAGTGTAAATTTGCTGTCCCCTCAAAATAACTCAACCCACAGCCATTAATGTCTAAACCGCTGGCAACAAAAGTGAGTACACCCCTAAGTGAAAATGTCCAAATTGGGCCCAATTAGCCTTTTTCCCTCCACGGTGTCATGTGACTCGTTAGTGTTACAAGGTCTCAGGTGTGAATGGGGAGCAGGTGTGTTAAATTTGGTGTCATCGCTCTCACACTCCCTCATACTCACTGGTCACTGGAAGTTCAACATGGCACCTCATGGCAAAGAACTCTGAGGATCTGAAAAAAAGAACTGTTGCTCTACATAAAGATGGCCTGGGCTATAAGAAGATTGCCAAGACCCTGAAACTGAGCTGCAACACGGTGACCAAGACCATACAGCGGTTTAACTGGACAGGTTCCACTTAGAACAGGCCTCGCCATGGTCGACCAAAGAAGTTGAGTGCACGTGCTCAGCGTCATATCCAGAGGTTGTCTTTGGGAAATAGACGTATGAGTGCTGCCAGCATTGCTGCAGAGGTTGAAGGGGTGGGGGGTCAGCCTGTCAGTGCTCAGACCATACGCCGTACACTGCATCAAATTGGTCTGCATGGCTGTCGTCCCAGAAGGAAGCCTCTTCTAAAGATGATGCACAAGAAAGCCCGCAAACAGTTTGCTGAAGACAAGCAGACTAAGGACATGGATTACTGGAACCATGTCCTGTGGTCTGATGAGACCAAGATAAACTTATTTGGTTCAGATGGTGTCAAGCGTGTGTGGCAGCAACCAGGTGAGGAGTACAAAGACAAGTGTGTCTTGCCTACAGTCAAGCATGGTGGTGGGAGTGTCATGGTCTGGGGCTGCCTGAATGCTGCCGGCACTGGGGAGCTACAGTTCATTGAGGGAACCATGAATGCCAACATGTACTGTGACATACTGAAGCAGAGCATGATCCCCTCCCTTCGGAGACTGGGCCGCAGGGCAGTATTCCAACATGATAACGACCCCAAACACACCTCCAAGACGACCACTGCCTTGCTAAAGAAGCTGAGGGTAAAGGTGATGGACTGGCCAAGCATGTCTCCAGACCTAAAACCTATTGAGCATCTGTGGGGCATCCTCAAACGGAAGGTGGAGGAGTGCAAGGTCTCTAACATCCACCAGCTCCGTGATGTCGTCATTGAGGAGTGGAAGAGGACTCCAGTGGCAACCTGTGAAGCTCTGGTGAACTCCATGCCCAAGAGGGTTAAGGCAGTGCTGGAAAATGATGGTGGCCACACAAAATATTGACACTTTGGGCCCAATTTGGACATTTTCACTTAGGGGTGTACTCACTTTTGTTGCCAGCGGTTTAGACATTAATGGCTGTGTGTTGAGTTATTTTGAGGGGACAGCAAATTTACACTGTTAAACAAGCTGTACACTCACTACTTTACATTGTAGCAAAGTGTCATTTCTTCAGTGTTGTCACATGAAAAGATATACTCAAATATTTACAAAAATGTGAGGGGTGTACTCACTTTTGTGATATACTGTATATACAGGAAGTACCAGTACCAGATCAATGTGGAGCTATATACAGAGAATACCAGATCAATATGGAGCTATATACAGGAAGTACCAGATCAATGTGGAGCTATATACAGGAAGTACCAGTACCAGATCAATGTGGAGCTATATACAGGGAGTACCAGATCAATGTGGAGCTATATACAGGGAGTACCAGTACCAGATCAATGTGGAGCTATATAGAAGAATGGGAGAAACTCCCCAAATACAGGTGTGTCAAGCTTGTAACTTCATACTCAAGAAGACATTAGGCTGCAATCGCTGCCAAAGGTGCGTCCACAAAGTACTGAGTAAAGGGTCTGAATACTTATGTAAATGTGATATTTCAGTTTTAATAAACAGTTTTTTGCTTTGTCATTATGGGGGTGTACATTAGATTGATGAGGGGGGAAAAAACGATGTAATCCATTTTAGAATAAGCAATGTAACCAAATGGCACACATACATCACACACATCTTAAAAATCCTTCTTTAACTTGTCTCCTCTCGTTCATATGATTGAAGTGGATTTAACAAGTGACATCAATAAGGGAACATAGCTTTCACCTGGATTCACCTGGTCAGTCTGTCATGGACAGAGAAGGTGTTCTTAATGTTCTGAGCCACATTAGAATATATTTTTCCCATCGCGGGCCAGAATCATATTACGGGATTGTACATCATGTGTATGACTGTGTTTACAGATATATCTACTGTAAATCAAGTTCAGATATGCTACTTATTTAACATGACAGAAATAAACCACATCCATGTACTCCTTTTGGTAGGTATTTTTAATGTCTGTTCACATACATAGGTCGACCCAAACAGTACAAACATATTCTGAGCTTGACTCCTAATCTTTGGAAAGTTTTGAACCCAACAGCAGGTCAGTGGGAGTGTTATCCACATTGAAGGAGAAAGGAGAGGAAACCAACAGCAGGTCAGTGGGAGTGTTATCCACATTGAAGAAGAAAGGAGAGGAAACCAACAGCAGGTCAGTGGGAGTGTTATCCACATTGAAGGAGAAAGGAGAGGAAACCAACAGCAGATCAGTGGGAGCGTTATCCACATTGAAGGTGAAAGGAGAGGAAACCAACAGCAGGTCAGTGGGAGCGTTATCCACATTGAAGGAGAGGAACCCAACAGCAGGTCAGTAGGAGCGTTATCCACATTGAAGGAGAAAGGAGAGGAAACCAACAGCAGATCAGTGGGAGCGTTATCCACATTGAAGGAGAGGAACCCAACAGCAGGTCAGTAGGAGCGTTATCCACATTGAAGGAGAAAGGAGAGGAAACCAACAGCAGGTCAGTGGGAGTGTTATCCACATTGAAGGAGAGGAAACCAACAGCAGGTCAGTGGGAGTGTTATCCACATTGAAGGAGAGGAAACCAACAGCAGGTCAGTGGGAGTGTTATCCACATTGAAGGAGAGGAAACCAACAGCAGGTCAGTGGGAGTGTTATCCACATTGAAGGAGAAAGGAGAGGAAACCAACAGCAGGTCAGTGGGAGTGTTATCCACATTGAAGGAGAGGAAACCAACAGCAGGTCAGTGGGAGCGTTATCCACATTGAAGGAGAAAGGAGAGGAAACCAACAGCAGGTCAGTGGGAGTGTTATCCACATTGAAGGAGAGGAAACCAACAGCAGGTCAGTGGGAGTGTTATCCACATTGAAGGAGAGGAAACCAACAGCAGGTCAGTGGGAGTGTTATCCACATTGAAGGAGAGGAAACCAACAGCAGGTCAGTGGGAGTGTTATCCACATTGAAGGAGTGGAAACCAACAGCAGGTCAGTGGGAGTGTTATCCACATTGAAGGAGAGGAAACCAACAGCAGGTCAGTGGGAGTGTTATCCACATTGAAGGAGAAAGGAGAGGAAACCAACAGCAGGTCAGTGGGAGTGTTATCCACATTGAAGGAGAGGAAACCAACAGCAGGTCAGTGGGAGCGTTATCCACATTGAAGGAGAAAGGAGAGGAAACCAACAGCAGGTCAGTGGGAGTGTTATCCACATTGAAGGAGAGGAAACCAACAGCAGGTCAGTGGGAGTGTTATCCACATTGAAGGAGAGGAAACCAACAGCAGGTCAGTGGGAGTGTTATCCACATTGAAGGAGAGGAAACCAACAGCAGGTCAGTGGGAGTGTTATCCACATTGAAGGAGAAAGGAGAGGAAACCAACAGCAGGTCAGTGGGAGTGTTATCCACATTGAAGGAGAGGAAACCAACAGCAGGTCAGTGGGAGTGTTATCCACATTGAAGGTGAAAGGAGAGGAAACCAACAGCAGGTCAGTGGGAGCGTTATCCACATTGAAGGAGAGGAAACCAACAGCAGGTCAGTGTGAGCGTTATCCACATTGAAGGTGAAAGGAGAGGAAACCAACAGCAGGTCAGTGGGAGTGTTATCCACATTGAAGGTGAAAGGAGAGGAAACCAACAGCAGGTCAGTGGGAGCGTTATCCACATTGAAGGTGAAAGGAGAGGAACCCAACAGCAGGTCAGTGGGAGCGTTATCCACATTGAAGGTGAAAGGAGAGGAAACCAACAGCAGGTCAGTGGGAGTGTTATCCACATTGAAGGTGAAAGGAGAGGAAACCAACAGCAGGTCAGTGGGAGCGTTATCCACATTGAAGGAGAGGAACCCAACAGCAGGTCAGTGGGAGTGTTATCCACATTGAAGGAGAAAGGAGAGGAAACCAACAGCAGGTCAGTGGGAGCGTTATCCACATTGAAGGAGAGGAACCCAACAGCAGGTCAGTGGGAGTGTTATCCACATTGAAGGAGAGGAAACCAACAGCAGGTCAGTGGGAGTGTTATCCACATTGAAGGAGAGGAAACCAACAGCAGGTCAGTGGGAGTGTTATCCACATTGAAGGAGAGGAACCCAACAGCAGGTCAGTGGGAGCGTTATCCACATTGAAGGAGAGGAACCCAACAGCAGGTCAGTGGGAGCGTTATCCACATTGAAGGAGAGGAACCCAACAGCAGGTCAGTGGGAGTGTTATCCACATTGAAGGAGAGGAAACCAACAGCAGGTCAGTGGGAGCGTTATCCACATTGAAGGAGAGGAAACCAACAGCAGGTCATTTTCCAACACTTTGAAATCCTCAAAACGACGAGAAAAGTCACCGTTCAAAGCAGCAGCGATGTATACGTCTCCCGCTGGTCATCTGATAGGGAACAGACTAGTATGGTCGGAAGGTGGGTGAGATTGTTGACTTCTACTTGGTGGGTCAGGAGGAGTAATGTTCCCTTGAAGGCTTTGACAAGGCTATACATCTGATGTGGAAAAAGGCCCTTCCCTTTTAGTTTGGAGTTCAGTTCATTCATGAAGGCCATGATGTCCACGGTGAAGGCAAAATCAGCCAAATACTCTTTATATCTTGCAGCTGAGGGAAATCCACATATTTTACTTTCATCTGCAAAAACTCATCAATCTCCGACTTCAGGTCTCACACCCTTTTAAACACCTTCCCCAAACTCAGCCATCTCATGTTTGTGTGGGTAGGGGGAGATCTGCATGACCCGACACTGTCTCTTCCAACAGTGAGACAAACTGCCTGTGGTTTAACGATTTTGCTCTTATGAAGTTTACCACTTTAGTGACTGTATCCACAACACGGCTCGTTTTCAGAACACATTTACAGAGCACCTCCTGATGAATAATGCAATGCAGGGAAATAATTGTCTGATCTGGGTTCAGCTCAGGTGATTGATCTTGTATTCTTTTCAAAAGGCCAATGTTTTTTTTTCCTGTCAAGTTTGGGCACCCCCATCAGTGGTCACACTGGATAACCTTTCAAAACTCAGTCCCAGCTTTGCCACACACTTATTAACCTCCTCCAATAAGTATTTCCCTGTGGTTGTGCTCTTCACAGTCTCCACTGAAGCCAGCTCCTTTGTAATGTCAAAGTCTGGGGTTATGACCTTGTAAGAATATCACGTGCATCACTGCTCTCATCCAGGGCCAAGGAGAAATAGGTCAAATCCTTGACCTTGTCTTTCAACTTGTCTTTCAACTTGCCTTTCAACTGTTATTCCATATTCTCTGCGATGTCCTCAACATGCTCAACATGCTGTGTCACTGTTCGTCTTGACAGGGAAACATTTTCAAACAGTTCTTTCTTGTCCCGGTAAAGTATTGCTGCAGAATCAATTAAACATTATTTTGTGAATTCGCCCTCAGCGAAAGGCTTGCTATGTTTAGCGATTTTGTGGGACAGTACATAACAAGCTCTCACAATTCCATCGTTTGCTGAATGCAGTTTTGTGAAAAGTCCTTGCTGCTTTTGCAACTGAGAAAGCAACTCTTTCGATGCACTTGTCCTCTGCTCAGAAGACATATTCCTATATTTCTCTGCATGCTTCGCCTGGACGTGTCGGGACAAGTTGTAGTCTGTCAAGACAGCGATCTTTTCTTTGCACACTAAGCACACAGCTTTCAATAAAGAAAAATGTCGATGTCCACTGTTTCTGGAACACCCTACATTCATTGTCTACTTGCCTTTTATTTGAAATCTTTGAAAAACTAATTTTTGCGCAATTTCTAGCTAACTACTATTTGTAACTGTGACGTGTGTGTCAGCCTGTCAGTCACTGCCTGTCCTCATACAGTTGTTATTTATACGTGCCTTCAAAATAAATGTCCCACAAGCGGTGAGATTTAAATCATCACACACAGGCAAGTATTCATTAGGGCTTTTAATTTGAATAACAAAATACGTTTTTCAAAAACTTTACAATCAAATTCTTTATGGGTCGGCCTTTGCCCAGGCCTGGTCTAATGAGTGTGCAAGATAGATTCAGTCCAGATAATTTGAGTACCATTAATTTACTATTAAGCAATCTGGCTATTTAGCCGTCTTTGAGTCGTGTGTGGCCACGCAGCCATGGGTGAACAAGGAGTACAGAAGGGGCGTAGCACACACCCCTGAGGGGCACCTGTGTTAAGAGTCAGCGTGGCGGAGGTGTTGATGCTTACCCTCACTACCTAGGGGGAGGCCCGTCAAGAAGTCCAGTATCCATTTGCAGAGGGAGGGGTTCAGTCCAAGGGTCTCTAGCTTGGTGATGAGCTTGGAGAGGACTATGGTATTGAACGCTGAGCTGTAGTCTATGTACAGCATTCTCACATACGAATGTTCTGGGAACTTTCACAGAAGCAATTTTGGTTTGCTGGGATGTATTCTCCCGTGTGGCGCGGCGGTCTAAGGCACTGCGTCTCAGTGCTTGAGGCGTCACTACAGTCCCTGGTTCTATTCCAGGCTGTATCACAACCGGTCGTGATCGGGAGTCTCATAGGGTGGCGCACAATTGGCAAAGCGTCGCCACGGTTTGGCTGGGGTAGGCTGTCATTGGAAAATAAGAATTTGTTCTTAACTGGCTTGCCTAGTGAAATAAAAAAATAATAACAAAAAATGGTCCCTTCTTGTAGTGTTCGGTGGTAGGATGTATTCGTCATCGTCACTTATTGTAGTGTTCCGCGGACAAACAATTTTCTCCCTTATTTTGTTTTCATTTCTTCTACTGAGCAGTTCAATCTCTTCCAATTCATAGAGAGACGTTTGCTTCTGCTTCTGTAGCTAAAAAATACTGTTAGTAAGTATCACCAGGCTAGCCAGACATGTCGCTAGCTAGTGTAAAACACATATAACACCAGACTAGCCAGACATGTAGCTAGCTAGTGTAAAACACATATAACACCAGACTAGCCAGACATGTAGCTAGCTAGTGTAAAACACATATAACACCAGACTAGCCAGACATGTAGCTAGCTAGTGTAAAACACATATAACACCAGACTAGCCAGACATGTAGCTAGCTAGTGTAAAACACATATAACACCAGACTAGCCAGACATGTAGCTAGCTAGTGTAAAACACATACAACACCGGAAACAGTTCAAATGTCGTCACATGCTACAGTCAGAGTGCCTGGGCTCCTCTTGCTTGGTAAGCTGCTCTGGTTCCCCCTAGTGGATATACACTACACAAGGCTCCTCTTGCTTGGTAAGCTACTCTGGCTCCCCCTAGTGGATACACACTACACAGGGCCCCTCTTGCTTGGTAGCTACTCTGGCTCCCTCTAGTGGATATACACTACACAATGCTCCTCTTGCTTGGTAAGCTGCTCTGGCTCCCCCTAGTGGATATACACTACACAAGGCTCCTCTTGCTTGGTAAGCTACTCTGGCTCCCTCTAGTGGATATACACTACACAAGGCCCCTCTTGCTTGGTAGCTGCTCTGGTTCCCCCTAGTGGATATACACTACACAAGGCCCCTCTTGCTTGGTAAGCTACTCTGGCTCCTCCTAGTGGACAAGGCGGACTTCCTCTCTGGGTGGAACACAACGACGATGCTCCAAAAGTTCTGACTCCGCCCATTAACACGCAAGCTCGTCGATCGGTAGAGTGATATCAGTAGAGACCTTACGAGTTAGAGCCAAGGGGGAGGGGCCAGCTCTCTCTCTCTCTCTCTCTCTCTCTCTCTCTCTCTCTCTCTCTCTCTCTCTCTCTCTCTCTCTCTCTCTCTCTCTCTCTCCCTCCCTCCCTCCCTCCCTCCCTCCCTCCCTCCCTCCCTCCCCTGGAGGAGTAATGACCAGTAGAAGAGAGAAAACCAATGTCTCTGTGCGTACTGCAGTGGAGGCTATACTGCAGAAGAAGCTACACCACTGTAGTAGGAGGAGGTGACACATTTGTCAGACCTTATATAACATCACTGCTTCATGCACTGCTTAGTAAAGCTGCAGTTAGTTTGTCAATACTTAGGCAAACCTGCCTCCATTTAGAAATATGTAGAATGTTGACATAGTAGGTGCAGTATATGTCCCTGTCGGTTTGCGTATTACTTATACGTCACTTTGACGACAACGTGTTGCCTGTAGTACATAATAATAGTTTCATTATGGAACATTATGCTACAGTGTCTGCTGTTATAGAAATAGGTTATAGATATACAAGACTGCTGCTATAGAAATATGTTATAGATATACAAGATATAGAAATATGTTATAGATATACAAGACTGCTGCTATAGAAATATGTTATAGATATACAAGACTGCTGATATAGAAATATGTTATAGATATACAAGACTGCTGCTATAGAAATATGTTATAGATATACAAGACTGCTGATATAGAAATATGTTATAGATATACAAGACTACTGATATAGAAATATGTTATAGATATACAAGATATAGAAATATGTTATAGATATACAAGACTGCTGCTATAGAAATATGTTATAGATATACAAGACTGCTGCTATAGAAATATGTTATAGATATACAAGACTGCTGCTATAGAAATATGTTATAGATATACAAGGCTGCTGCTATAGAAATACGTTATAGATATACAAGACTGCTGCTATAGAAATATATTATAGATATACAAGACTGCTGCTATAGAAATACGTTATAGATATACAAGACTGCTGATATAGAAATATGTTCTAGATATACAAGACTGCTGATATAGAAATATGTTATAGATATACAAGATATAGAAATATGTTATAGATATACAAGACTGCTGCTATAAAAATATGTTATAGATATACAAGACTGCTGCTATAGAAATATGTTATAGATATACAAGACTGCTGATATAGAAATATGTTATAGATATACAAGACTACTGATATAGAAATATGTTATAGATATACAAGATATAGAAATATGTTATAGATATACAAGATATAGAAATATGTTATAGATATACAAGACTGCTGCTATAGAAATATGTTATAGATATACAAGACTGCTGATATAGAAATATGTTATAGATATACAAGACTGCTGCTATAGAAATATGTTATAGATATACAAGACTGCTGATATAGAAATATGTTATAGATATACAAGACTACTGATATAGAAATATGTTATAGATATACAAGATATAGAAATATGTTATAGATATACAAGACTGCTGCTATAGAAATATGTTATAGATATACAAGACTGCTGCTATAGAAATATGTTATAGATATACAAGGCTGCTGCTATAGAAATACGTTATAGATATACAAGACTGCTGCTATAGAAATATATTATAGATATACAAGACTGCTGCTATAGAAATACGTTATAGATATACAAGACTGCTGATATAGAAATATGTTCTAGATATACAAGACTGCTGATATAGAAATATGTTATAGATATACAAGATATAGAAATATGTTATAAATATACAAGACTGCTGCTATAAAAATATGTTATAGATATACAAGACTGCTGCTATAGAAATATGTTATAGATATACAAGACTGCTGATATAGAAATATGTTATAGATATACAAGACTACTGATATAGAAATATGTTATAGATATACAAGATATAGAAATATGTTATAGATATACAAGACTGCTGCTATAGAAATATGTTATAGATATACAAGACTGCTGCTATAGAAATATGTTATAGATATACAAGGCTGCTGCTATAGAAATACGTTATAGATATACAAGACTGCTGCTATAGAAATATATTATAGATATACAAGACTGCTGCTATAGAAATACGTTATAGATATACAAGACTGCTGCTATAGAAATATGTTCTAGATATACAAGACTGCTGCTATAGAAATATGTTATAGATATACAAGACTGCTGATATAGAAATATGTTCTAGATATACAAGACTGCTGATATAGAAAAATGTTATAGATATACAAGATATAGAAATATGTTATAGATATACAAGACAGATGCTATAGAAATATGTTATAGATATACAAGACTGCTGATATAGAAATATGTTATAGATATACAAGACTGCTGATATAGAAATACGTTCTAGATATACAAGGCTGCTGCTATAGAAATATGTTATATTTATATTCTCAGTTTAGGATATATTGAATATATTCTCAGTTTAGGCTATATGCTACTACAGAAATATATCCTCAGTTTAGGTTATATGCTGCTAAATAAATATATTCTCAGTCTATATTTTCTCAGTTTAGGCTATGCTGCTCACCTCTTATGTAAATACTAATATTCCTCACACTAGCTTAGTCTTTTCAGTCATCCGTGTGTGTGTGTGTGTGTGTGTGTGTGTGTGTGTGTGTGTGTGTGTGTGTGTGTGTGTGTGTGTGTGTGTGTGTGTGTGTGTGAAGGTGTGTGTATAAAGCACAAAGCCATGATGTGCTATTTGAAATGTCAAAGGCCTTATGTAAGGCGTGGTAGCGAGAAATGCAGATTAGCTTGGGATATATATACAGTATATATATTTTTTTAAATGTAAGCTTTATTTAACTAGGCAAGTCAGTTAAGAACAAACTCTTATTTACAACGACGGCCTACACCCCCACCACCGGCCAAACCCGGACGACACTGGGCCTAATAGTGCAACGCCCTATGGGACTCCCAATCACAGCCCCGGTTGTGATACAGCCTGGATCCTGAACCGGGGTGTCTGTAGTGACCCCTCTAGCACTGAGAGGCAGTGCCTCAGACCGCTGAACCAGGGTGTCTATAGTGACCCCTCCAGCACTGAGATGCAGTGTCTTAGACCGCTGAACCAGGGTGTCTATAGTGACCCCTCTAGCACTGAGATGCTGTGCCTTAGACCGCTGAACCAGGGTCTGTAGTGACGCCTCTAGCACTGAGATGCAGTGTCTTAGACCGCTGAACCAGGGTCTGTAGTGACACCTCTAGCACTGAGATGCAGTGCCTTAGACCGCTGAACCAGGGTCTGTAGTGACACCTCTAGCACTGAGATGCAGTGCCTTAGACCGCTGAACCAGGGTGTCTATAGTGACCCCTCTAGCGCTGAGATGCAGTGCCTCAGACCGCTGAACCAGGGTGTCTATAGTGACCCCTCTAGCACTGAGATGCTGTGCCTTAGACCACTGAACCAGGGTCTGTAGTGACCCCTCTAGCACTGAGAGGCAGTGCCTCAGACCGCTGAACCAGGGTGTCTATAGTGACCCCTCTAGCACTGAGATGCTGTGCCTTAGACCGCTGAACCAGGGTCTGTAGTGACGCCTCTAGCACTGAGATGCAGTGTCTTAGACCGCTGAACCAGGGTCTGTAGTGACACCTCTAGCACTGAGATGCAGTGCCTTAGACCGCTGAACCAGGGTCTGTAGTGACACCTCTAGCACTGAGATGCAGTGCCTTAGACCGCTGAACCAGGGTGTCTATAGTGACCCCTCCAGCACTGAGATGCAGTGTCTTAGACCGCTGAACCAGGGTGTCTATAGTGACCCCTCCAGCACTGAGATGCAGTGTCTTAGACCGCTGAACCAGGGTGTCTATAGTGACCCCTCTAGCACTGAGATGCTGTGCCTTAGACCGCTGAACCAGGGTCTGTAGTGACGCCTCTAGCACTGAGATGCAGTGTCTTAGACCGCTGAACCAGGGTCTGTAGTGACCCCTCTAGCACTGAGATGCAGTGCCTCAGACCGCTGAACCAGGGTGTCTATAGTGACCCCTCTAGCACTTAGATGCTGTGCCTTAGACAGCTGAACCAGGGTCTGTAGTGACGCCTCTAGCACTGAGATGCAGTGTCTTAGACCGCTGAACCAGGGTCTGTAGTGACACCTCTAGCACTGAGATGCAGTGCCTTAGACCGCTGAACCAGGGTCTGTAGTGACACCTCTAGCACTGAGATGCAGTGCCTTAGACCGCTGAACCAGGGTGTCTATAGTGACCCCTCCAGCACTGAGATGCAGTGTCTTAGACCGCTGAACCAGGGTGTCTATAGTGACCCCTCCAGCACTGAGATGCAGTGTCTTAGACCGCTGAACCAGGGTGTCTATAGTGACCCCTCTAGCGCTGAGATGCAGTGCCTCAGACCGCTGAACCAGGGTCTGTAGTGACACCTCTAGCACTGAGATGCAGTGCCTCAGACCGCTGAACCAGGGTCTGTAGTGACCCCTCTAGCGCTGAGATGCAGTGCCTCAGACCGCTGAACCAGGGTGTCTATAGTGACCCCTCTAGCGCTGAGATGCAGTGCCTCAGACCGCTGAACCAGGGTGTCTATAGTGACCCCTCTAGCGCTGAGATGCAGTGCCTCAGACCGCTGAACCAGGGTCTGTAGTGACACCTCTAGCGCTGAGATGCAGTGCCTCAGACCGCTGAACCAGGGTGTCTATAGTGACCCCTCTAGCGCTGAGATGCAGTGCCTCAGACCGCTGAACCAGGGTGTCTATAGTGACCCCTCTAGCGCTGAGATGCAGTGCCTCAGACCGCTGAACCAGGGTGTCTATAGTGACCCCTCTAGCGCTGAGATGCAGTGCCTCAGACCGCTGAACCAGGGTGTCTATAGTGACCCCTCTAGCGCTGAGATGCAGTGCCTCAGACCGCTGAACCAGGGTGTCTATAGTGACCCCTCTAGCGCTGAGATGCAGTGCCTCAGACCGCTGAACCAGGGTGTCTATAGTGACCCCTCTAGCGCTGAGATGCAGTGCCTCAGACCGCTGAACCAGGGTGTCTATAGTGACCCCTCTAGCGCTGAGATGCAGTGCCTCAGACCGCTGAACCAGGGTGTCTATAGTGACCCCTCTCGCGCTGAGATGCAGTGCCTCAGACCACTGAACCAGGGTGTCTATAGTGACCCCTCTAGCGCTGAGATGCAGTGCCTCAGACCGCTGAACCAGGGTCTGTAGTGACACCTCTAGCGCTGAGATGCAGTGCCTCAGACCGCTGAACCAGGGTGTCTATAGTGACCCCTCTAGCGCTGAGATGCAGTGCCTCAGACCGCTGAACCAGGGTGTCTATAGTGACCCCTCTAGCGCTGAGATGCAGTGCCTCAGACCGCTGAACCAGGGTGTCTATAGTGACCCCTCTAGCGCTGAGATGCAGTGCCTCAGACCGCTGAACCAGGGTGTCTATAGTGACCCCTCTAGCGCTGAGATGCAGTGCCTCAGACCGCTGAACCAGGGTGTCTATAGTGACCCCTCTAGCGCTGAGATGCAGTGCCTCAGACCGCTGAACCAGGGTCTGTAGTGACACCTCTAGCGCTGAGATGCAGTGCCTCAGACCGCTGAACCAGGGTGTCTATAGTGACCCCTCTAGCGCTGAGATGCAGTGCCTCAGACCGCTGAACCAGGGTGTCTATAGTGACCCCTCTAGCGCTGAGATGCAGTGCCTCAGACCGCTGAACCAGGGTGTCTATAGTGACCCCTCTAGCGCTGAGATGCAGTGCCTCAGACCGCTGAACCAGGGTGTCTATAGTGACCCCTCTAGCGCTGAGATGCAGTGCCTCAGACCGCTGAACCAGGGTGTCTATAGTGACCCCTCTAGCGCTGAGATGCAGTGCCTTAGACCGCTGAACCAGGGTGTCTATAGTGACCCCTCTAGCGCTGAGATGCAGTGCCTCAGACCGCTGAACCAGGGTGTCTATAGTGACCCCTCTAGCGCTGAGATGCAGTGCCTCAGACCGCTGAACCAGGGTGTCTATAGTGACCCCTCTAGCGCTGAGATGCAGTGCCTCAGACCGCTGAACCAGGGTGTCTATAGTGACCCCTCTAGCGCTGAGATGCAGTGCCTCAGACCGCTGAACCAGGGTGTCTATAGTGACCCCTCTAGCGCTGAGATGCAGTGCCTCAGACCGCTGAACCAGGGTGTCTATAGTGACCCCTCTAGCGCTGAGATGCAGTGCCTCAGACCGCTGAACCAGGGTGTCTATAGTGACCCCTCTAGCGCTGAGATGCAGTGCCTCAGACCGCTGAACCAGGGTGTCTATAGTGACCCCTCTAGCGCTGAGATGCAGTGCCTCAGACCGCTGCACCAGGGTCTGTAGTGACACCTCTAGCGCTGAGATGCAGTGTCTTAGACCGCTGAACCAGGGTCTGTAGTGACGCCTCTAGCACTGAGATGCAGTGCCTTAGACCGCTGAACCAGGGTCTGTAGTGACGCCTCTAGCACTGAGATGCAGTGCCTCAGACCGCTGCACCAGGGT
The DNA here is from genome assembly GCF_029448725.1 of Salvelinus fontinalis. Classification (NCBI taxonomy): domain Eukaryota; kingdom Metazoa; phylum Chordata; class Actinopteri; order Salmoniformes; family Salmonidae; genus Salvelinus; species Salvelinus fontinalis. The sequence goes on along the minus strand of NC_074695.1, from coordinate 5,530,471 downwards.
CTGTAGTGACACCTCTAGCACTGAGATGCAGTGCCTTAGACCGCTGAACCAGGGTGTCTATAGTGACCCCTCTAGCACTGAGATGCAGTGCCTCAGACCGATGCACCAGGGTCTGTAGTGACACCTCTAGCACTGAGATGCAGTGCCTTAGACCGCTGAACCAGGGTGTCTATAGTGACCCCTCTAGCGCTGAGATGCAGTGCCTCAGACCGCTGAACCAGGGTGTCTATAGTGACCCCTCTAGCGCTGAGATGCAGTGCCTCAGACCGCTGAACCAGGGTGTCTATAGTGACCCCTCTAGCGCTGAGATGCAGTGCCTCAGACCGCTGAACCAGGGTGTCTATAGTGACCCCTCTAGCGCTGAGATGCAGTGCCTCAGACCGCTGAACCAGGGTGTCTATAGTGACCCCTCTAGCACTGAGATGCAGTGCCTCAGACCGCTGAACCAGGGTGTCTATAGTGACCCCTCTAGCGCTGAGATGCAGTGCCTCAGACCGCTGAACCAGGGTGTCTATAGTGACCCCTCTAGCGCTGAGATGCAGTGTCTCAGACCGCTGAACCAGGGTGTCTATAGTGACCCCTCGCTGAACCACTGGGGAATCCAGGGACCAACTTGTACGTAAAACGGATGCACACATGACTGTCAGTTGTTTTGGATAAAAACAGCTCCTAAATGGATTACTAAATTATTATATTAGTCCTCATTTGCAGACTGTCTCGTTACCAGGGCTGGAGTACATTCCTATTACAATCACTTCATTCAAGATATTCAGTGAAACACCAATTGTCTGGTTTAATACTGAAGATACCTTCTTAGCCAGGTTGTCCTTTGTGAAAGAGGTATTGTGACCTCAATGGGAGATCCTAGTTTTAAATAAAGGTTTTAATTACTCCAACCCCAAGCCTCTATCTCCGTTTCCTCTTCGTGTCCATTTGACTGACTAGTTAGTACAATGCCATCAAGCAGTTACAGTCACAGGGATGCAACAGCAGGACACACATTAAACAAGAACAAAGCACTTACATTAAGATGACACACATTTGTGAGGTAGGAGGCGAGATAGAGAGAGAGAGGGAGAAAGGGAGAGGGAGAGAGGGAGAGAGATGAGGAAGAGAGAGATGAGGGAGAGAGATGAGGGAGAGAGAGAGGGAGAGGGAGAGAGAGAGAGAGGGGGAGAGAGGGAGAGGGAGAGGGAGAGGGAGAGAGAGAGAGAGAGAGAGAGAGAGAGAGAGAGAGAGAGAGAGAGAGAGGGAGAGGGAGAGGGAGAGGGAGAGGGAGAGAGGAAAATATAGATATACTGAACTAAAATGCAAATGCAACACGTGACGGAAGGTGATGGAAAGTGATGGGAGGTGATGGAAAGTGATGGAAAGTGATGGAAGGTGATGGAAGGTGATGGGAGGTGATGGAGAGTGATGGAAAGTGATGGGAGGTGATGGAAGGTGATGGAAAGTGATGGGAGGTGATGGAAAGTGATGGGAGGTGATGGAAGGTGATGGAAAGTGATGGGAGGTGATGGAAAGTGATGGGAGCTGATGGAAGGTGATGGAAGGTGATGGGAGGTGATGGAAAGTGATGGGAGATGATGGAAAGTGACGGAAGGTGACGGAAAGTGACGGGAGGTGACGGGAGGTGACGGGAGGTGACGGGAGGTGATGGGAGGTGATGGGAGGTGACGGAAGGTGACGGAAAGTGATGGGAGGTGACGGAAAGTGATGGGAGGTGGTGGAAGGTGATGGAAAGTGATGGGAGGTGATGGAAGGTGATGGAGAATGATGGGAGGTGATGGAAGGTGATGGGAGGTGATGGAAGGTGATGGAAGGTGATGGGAGGTGACAGAAGGTGATGGAAAGTGATGGGAGGTGATGGAAAGTGATGGAAGGTGATGGAAGGTGATGGAAGGTGATGGAAGGTGACGGAAAGTGATGGGAGGTGACGGAAGGTGATGGAAGGTGATGGGAGGTGATGGGAGGTGATGGGAGATGATAGAAAGTGATGGGAGGTGATGGGAGATGATGGAAAGTGATGGAAGGTGATGGGGGCTGATGGAAGGTGATGGAAGGTGGTGGAAGGTGACGGAAAGTGATGGGAGGTGACGGAAGGTGATGGAAGGTGATGGGAGGTGATGGGAGGTGATGGGAGATGATAGAAAGTGATGGGAGGTGATGGGAGATGATGGAAAGTGATGGGAGGTGATGGAAAGTGATGGGAGGTGATGGAAGGTGATGGAAGGTGATGGGAGATGATGGAAAGTGATGGAAGGTGATGGGAGGTGATGGAAAGTGATGGGAGGTGATGGGAGGTGATGGAAGGTGATGGGAGGTGACGGAAGGTGATGGAAAGTGATGGAAGGTGATGGGAGGTGATGGAAAGTGATGGGAGATGATGGAAAGTGATGGGAGGTGATGGAAGGTGATGGGAGGTGATGGAAAGTGATGGAAAGTGATGGGAGGTGATGGAAAGTGATGGAAGGTGATGGGAGGTGACGGAAGGTGATGGAAAGTGATGGGAGGTGATGGAAAGTGATGGAAGGTGATGGGAGGGGATGTACTGTAGGTAGCCTTTAGGATGTTTTTTCCTTGTTTACATTTAAGTCATTTAGCAGACGCTCTTATCCAGAGCGACTTACAAGTACATACATTCATACTTTTTTTGTACTGGCCCCCCGTGGGAATCGAACCCACAACCCTGGCGTTGCAAGCGCCATGCTCTACCAACTGAACTACACGGGACCCTGTTGTATCAGAGATTGTCCAATTATCTTATCGATCAATGAAATCCATGTTAATCGAAGTTGTAAGACACTCGTGCGTCGTATTCATTAGGGCACACCGTTGTAAAACTTTTTTTCAACAGATACCAACATTTGCATTTCTTATCTGTTAGAATAATACCAAAGAGACAAGCAAGTCTTCTGAACAATTACGTCTCTGTTTAGTACCAACTGTCAGAACCCCTCTTCCCAAGAGAGAGATGTTCCCATCCACACAGATGTTCCCAAGAGAGAGATGTTCCCAAGAGAGAGAGATGTTCCCAAGAGAGAGATGTTCCCAAGAGAGAGATGTTCCCAAGAGAGAGATGTTCCCAAGAGAGAGATGTTCCCAAGAGAGAGAGATGTTCCCAAGAGAGAGATGTTCCCAAGAGAGAGAGATGTTCCCAAGAGAGAGAGATGTTCCCAAGAGAGAGAGATGTTCCCATCCACACAGATGTTCCCAAGAGAGAGATGTTCCCAAGAGAGAGAGATGTTTCCATCTACACAGATGTTCCCATCTACACAGATGTTCCCATCTACACAGATGTTCCCAAGAGAGAGATGTTCCCAAGAGAGAGAGATGTTCCCATCTACACAGATGTTCCCAAGAGAGAGATGTTCCCAAGAGAGAGAGATGTTCCCAAGAGAGAGAGATGTTCCCATCTACACAGATGTTCCCATCTACACAGATGTTCCCATCTACACAGATGTTCCCAAGAGAGAGATGTTCCCAAGAGAGAGATGTTCCCATCTGCACAGATGTTCCCAAGAGAGAGAGATGTTCCCATCTACACAGATGTTCCCATCTACACAGATGTTCCCAAGAGAGAGATGTTCCCATCTACACAGATGTTCCATCTACACAGATGTTCCCAAGAGAGAGATGTTCCCAAGAGAGAGATGTTCCCAAGAGAGAGATGTTCCCATCTACACAGATGTTCCCATCTACACAGATGTTCCCATCTACACAGATGTTCCCATCTACACAGATGTTCCCATCTACACAGATGTTCCCAAGAGAGAGAGATGTTCCCATCCACACAGATGTTCCCATCTACACAGATGTTCCCATCTACACAGATGTTCCCATCTACACAGATGTTCCCAAGAGAGAGATGTTCCCATCCACACAGATGTTCCCATCTACACAGATGTTCCCAAGAGAGAGAGATGTTCCCATCCACACAGATGTTCCCATCTACACAGATGTTCCCATCTACACAGATGTTCCCATCTACACAGATGTTCCCATCTACACAGATGTTCCCAAGAGAGAGATGTTCCCAAGAGAGAGATGTTCCCATCTGCACAGATGTTCCCAAGAGAGAGAGATGTTCCCATCTACACAGATGTTCCCATCTACACAGATGTTCCCAAGAGAGAGATGTTCCCATCTACACAGATGTTCCATCTACACAGATGTTCCCAAGAGAGAGATGTTCCCAAGAGAGAGATGTTCCCAAGAGAGAGATGTTCCCATCTACACAGATGTTCCCATCTACACAGATGTTCCCATCTACACAGATGTTCCCATCTACACAGATGTTCCCAAGAGAGAGAGATGTTCCCATCCACACAGATGTTCCCATCTACACAGATGTTCCCATCTACACAGATGTTCCCATCTACACAGATGTTCCCAAGAGAGAGATGTTCCCATCCACACAGATGTTCCCATCTACACAGATGTTCCCAAGAGAGAGAGATGTTCCCATCCACACAGATGTTCCCATCTACACAGATGTTCCCATCTACACAGATGTTCCCATCTACACAGATGTTCCCATCTACACAGATGTTCCCAAGAGAGAGAGATGTTCCCATCCACACAGATGTTCCCAAGAGAGAGATGTTCCCAAGAGAGAGAGATGTTTCCATCTACACAGATGTTCCCATCTACACAGATGTTCCCATCTACACAGATGTTCCCAAGAGAGAGATGTTCCCAAGAGAGAGAGATGTTCCCATCTACACAGATGTTCCCAAGAGAGAGATGTTCCCAAGAGAGAGAGATGTTCCCAAGAGAGAGAGATGTTCCCATCTACACAGATGTTCCCATCTACACAGATGTTCCCATCTACACAGATGTTCCCAAGAGAGAGATGTTCCCAAGAGAGAGATGTTCCCATCTGCACAGATGTTCCCAAGAGAGAGAGATGTTCCCATCTACACAGATGTTCCCATCTACACAGATGTTCCCAAGAGAGAGATGTTCCCATCTACACAGATGTTCCATCTACACAGATGTTCCCAAGAGAGAGATGTTCCCAAGAGAGAGATGTTCCCAAGAGAGAGATGTTCCCATCTACACAGATGTTCCCATCTACACAGATGTTCCCATCTACACAGATGTTCCCATCTACACAGATGTTCCCATCTACACAGATGTTCCCAAGAGAGAGAGATGTTCCCATCCACACAGATGTTCCCATCTACACAGATGTTCCCATCTACACAGATGTTCCCATCTACACAGATGTTCCCAAGAGAGAGATGTTCCCATCCACACAGATGTTCCCATCTACACAGATGTTCCCAAGAGAGAGAGATGTTCCCATCCACACAGATGTTCCCATCTACACAGATGTTCCCATCTACACAGATGTTCCCATCTACACAGATGTTCCCATCTACACAGATGTTCCCAAGAGAGAGATGTTCCCATCTACACAGATGTTCCCATCTACACAGATGTTCCCATCTACACAGATGTTCCCAAGAGAGAGAGATGTTCCCATCCACACAGATGTTCCCAAGAGAGAGAGATGTTCCCATCCACACAGATGTTCCCAAGAGAGAGAGATGTTCCCATCTACACAGATGTTCCCAAGAGAGAGAGATGTTCCCATCCACACAGATGTTCCCAAGAGAGAGATGTTCCCATCTACACAGATGTTCCCAAGAGAGAGAGATGTTCCCATCTACACAGATGTTCCCAAGAGAGAGAGATGTTCCCATCTACACAGATGTTCCCAAGAGAGAGATGTTCCCATCTACACAGATGTTCCCATCTACACAGATGTTCCCATCTACACAGATGTTCCCAAGAGAGAGAGATGTTCCCATCCACACAGATGTTCCCAAGAGAGAGAGATGTTCCCATCCACACAGATGTTCCCAAGAGAGAGAGATGTTCCCATCTACACAGATGTTCCCAAGAGAGAGAGATGTTCCCATCCACACAGATGTTCCCAAGAGAGAGATGTTCCCAAGAGAGAGAGATGTTCCCAAGAGAGAGAGATGTTCCCATCCACACAGATGTTCCCAAGAGAGAGATGTTCCCAAGAGAGAGAGATGTTCCCATCTACACAATGTTCCCATCTACACAGATGTTCCCAAGAGAGAGATGTTCCCAAGAGAGAGAGAGAGAGCGATGTTCCCATTTACAGTACATGTTATTGGATCTGAGGAAATGTGACAATTACCTTAATTGACCGAGGGAACAGCAGTTTGTATTCTACAAGGTGCTGTTAATTAATGACAGGATCTGCTGAGTTTCCAAAAACCACAATTAAAAACCAGGAGGCTTGGAAAGACGACGTCTGGCCTTCGATTAAAAGGACAGACTAATAGAGTATGGAAATTGCCTAAAGACAGCCTTCAAAATTATAGTTGTAATACTTTTCAATATCAAAGTAGCACTAAAAAATAACAAGGTAGTACAAAAACACAATAGATATGAATATAAGACAGAAGAAATAGGAAGAACATAGAATATACAGGGTCAGGTTAATACCATACTATATACAGGGTCAGTTAATACCATGCTATATACAGGGTCAGTTAATACCATACTATATACAGGGTCAGTTAATACCATACTATATACAGGGTCAGTTAATACCATACTATATACAGGGTCAGTTAATACCATACTATATACAGGGTCAGTTAATACCATACTATATACAGGGTCAGTTAATACCATACTATATACAGGGTCAGTTAATACCATAATATATACAGGGTCAGTTCAATACCATACTATATACAGGGTCAGTTAATACCATACTATATACAGGGTCAGGTTAATACCATACTATATACAGGGTAAGTTAATACCATACTATATACAGGGTCAGTTCATACCATACTATATACAGGGTCCGGTCAGTTAATACCATACTATATACAGAGTCAGTTAATAACATACTATATACAGGGTCAGTTAATACCATACTATATACAGGGTCAAGTTAATACCATACTATATACAGGGTCAGTTAATACCATACTATATACAGGGTCAGGTTAATACCATACTATATACAGGGTCAGTTAATACCATACTATATACAGGGTCAGTTAATACCATACTATATACAGGGTCAGTTAATACCATACTATATACAGGGTAAGTTAATACCATACTATATACAGGGTCAGTTCATACCATACTATATACAGGGTCAGGTTAATACCATACTATATACAGGGTCAGTTAATACCATACTATATACAGGGTTAGTTAATACCATACTATATACAGGGTTAGTTAATACCATACTATATACAGGGTGAGGTTAATACCATACTATATACAGGGTCAGTTAATACCATACTATATACAGGGTCAGGTTAGTACCATACTATATACAGGGTCAGTTAATACCATACTATATACAGGGTCAGTTAATACCATACTATATACAGGGTCAGTTAATACCATACTATATACAGGGTCAGGTTAATACCATACTATATACAGGGTCAGTTAATACCATACTATATACAGGGTCAGTTAATACCATACTATATACAGGGTCAGTTAATACCATACTATATACAGGGTCAGGTTAATACCATACTATATACAGGGTCAGGTTAATACCATACTATATACAGGGTCAGGTTAATACTATATACAGGGTCAGTTAATACCATACTATATACAAGGTCAGGTTAATACCATACTATATACAGGGTCAGGTTAATACCATACTATATACAGGGTCAGTTAATACCATACTATATACAGGGTCAGTTAATACCATACTATATACAGGGTCAGGTTAATACCATACTATATACAGGGTCAGTTAATACCATACTATATACAGGGTCAGTTAATACCATACTATATACAGGGTCAGTTAATACCATACAATATACAGGGTCAGTTAATACCATACTATATACAGGGTCAGGTTAATACCATACTATATACAGGGTCAGGTTAATACCATACTATATACAGGGTCAGGTTAATACCATACTATATACAGGGTCAGTTAATACCATACTATATACAGGGTCAGGTTAATACCATACTATATACAGGGTCAGTTAATACCATACTATATACAGGGTCAGTTAATACCATACTATATACAGGGTCAGGTTAATACCATACTATATACAGGGTCAGGTTAATACCATACTATATACAGGGTCAGGTTAATACCATACTATATACAGGGTCAGTTAATACCATACTATATACAGGGTCAGGTTAATACCATACTATATACAGGGTCAGTTAATACCATACTATATACAGGGTCAGTTAATACCATACTATATACAGGGTCAGGTTAATACCATACTATATACAGGGTCAGGTTAATACCATACTATATACAGGGTCAGGTTAATACCATACTATATACAGGGTCAGGTTAATACCATACTATATACAGGGTCAACAGGGTCAGGTTAATACCATACTATATACAGGGTCAGGTTAATACCATACTATATACAGGGTCAGGTTAATACCATACTATATACAGGGTCAGGTTAATACCATACTATATACAGGGTCAGTTCAATACCATACTATATACAGGGTCAGTTAGTACCATACTATATACAGGGTCAGTTCAATACCATACTATATACAGGGTCAGTTAATACCATACTATATATAGGGTCAGTTAGTACCATACTATATACAGGGTCAGTTCAATACCATACTATATACAGGGTCAGTTAATACCATACTATATACAGGGTCAGTTCAATACCATACTATATACAGGGTCAGTTAATACCATACTATATACAGGGTCAGGTTAATACCATACTATATACAGGGTCAGTTAATACCATACTATATACAGGGTCAGTTAATACCATACTATATACAGGGTTAGTTAATACCATACTATATACAGGGTCAGTTAATACCATACTATATACAGGGTCAGTTAATACCATACTATATACAGGGTCAGGTTAATACCATACTATATACAGGGTCAGTTAATACCATACTATATACAGGGTCAGTTAATACCATACTATATACAGGGTTAGTTAATACCATACTATATACAGGGTCAGTTAATACCATACTATATACAGGGTCAGTTAATACCATACTATATACAGGGTCAGTTAATACCATGCTATATACAGGGTTAGTTAATACCATACTATATACAGGGTCAGTTAATACCATACTATATACAGGGTCAGGTTAATACCATACTATATACAGGGTCAGTTAGTACCATACTATATACAGGGTCAGTTCAATACCATACTATATACAGGGTCAGTTAATACCATACTATATACAGGGTCAGTTAATACCATACTATATACAGGGTCAGTTAATACCATACTATATACTGGGTCAGTTAATACCATACTATATACTGGGTCAGTTAATACCATACTATATACAGGGTCAGGTTAATACCATACTATATACAGGGTTAGTTAATACCATACTATATACAGGGTGAGGTTAATACCATACTATATACAGGGTCAGTTAATACCATACTATATACAGGGTCAGGTTAATACCATACTATATACAGGGTCAGTTAATACCATACTATATACAGGGTCAGTTAATACCATACTATATACAGGGTCAGTTAATACCATACTATATACAGGGTCAGGTTAATACCATACTATATACAGGGTCAGTTAATACCATACTATATACAGGGTCAGTTAATACCATACTATATACAGGGTCAGTTAATACCATACTATATACAGGGTCAGTTAATACCATACTATATACAGAATCACCTTCAGACAGAGAACTTGCAGATTTGAACTCCCTGTTTTATAATCATGTTGTTGGAACAAAACATTATTTTCATGTGAGTTCAACTTTTAGCTGTTGATGTTCTTCTTCAATAGCACAGAACCCCAGAAGCAAATCAGAGAAGGAGAAAAACAGGTTTATTCAAAGAGAACAAATCCTAGTTGTTATGCTGGGAAGTAGATGTCAGCTGTTTCATCTTCCCTGTCCTCAGTGATTCTCCGCTGAACAAAGAGACAGGATGTGAAAACACAATCCTAGCCTGTGGTTGACCAATTACAATTCATGCATTAAAATTTGGCCAATGGCCAGATAACAAGCAACCCATTTCAAGCTCAACGTATAGACCATTCGAACCAATGAGAACTTGCCACGTGTAGCTTTGAGTCCAGGACTGAAACCCCTTACACATCTTCTAAACAGATGTTGAACTGAAAAACAACTATTTCCATCGATCGTTAATTCCCTATTGACCTCCAGTCCTCTGTGTTGTGTATTATCTTCAAATATTCTTACAAATTCAAGCTCAAGCGGAGAATCAACTTCACTGAGAACTCCCAATGGACTCACGTTCCCAAGAGTCTAGATGTTCTATCCATGTTCTATCTCCTGAGGGACATGTTGTTGGATCTGAGAAAATGTTTACACACCAATTAATTACAGAACCTCCCTGCATTACACAAAACCTCATCTCCATACTGCATGACTGGGCAGTACTGTAAAAACAAACATGTGAGAATATCTGTCTGTGTGTGTGTGTGTGTGTGTGTGTGTGTGTGTGTGTGTGTGTGTGTGTGTGTGTGTGTGTGTGTGTGTGTGTGTGTGTGTGTGTGTGTGTGTGTGTGTACACTCTCTCTCTCAATTCAATCCAAGGGGCTTTATTGGCATGGGAAACATGTGTTAACATTGCCAAAGCAAGTGAGGTAGATAATATACAAAAGTGAAATAAACAATAAAAATGAACAGTAAACATTACACATACAGAAGTTTCAAAACAATAAAGACATTATAAATGTCATATTATATAGATACAGTGTTGTAACAATGTACAAATGGTTAAAGTACACAAGGGAAAATAAATAAGCATAAATATGGGTTGTATTTACAATGGTGTTTGTTCTTCACTGGTTGCCCTTTTCTGGTGGCAACAGGTCACAAATCTTGCTGCTGTGATGCACACTGTGGAATTTCTCTCTCTCTCTCTCTCTTTCAACCTCTCATCTCTTTCTATCTCTCTCTCTATATATGTATTTCTTTCACCCTGTCTCTATCTCTCTCTATATATATCTCTTTCTCCTTCACCCTGTCTCTATCTCTCTCTATATATATCTCTTTCTCCTTCACCCTGTCTCTATCTCTCTCTATATATATCTCTTTCTCCTTCACCCTGTCTCTATCTCTCTATATATATCTCTTTCTCCTTCACCCTG
>NC_074695.1:5464279-5514279 GCF_029448725.1 Salvelinus fontinalis | reverse complement strand
CCTGTTACAGCTGAAACTTACTAATGACCCTGTTACAGCTGAAACCTAATAATGACCCTGTTACAGCTGAAACCTACTAATGAACCTGTTACAGCTGAAACCTACTAATGCCCCTGTTACAGCTGAAACCTACTAATGGCCCTGTTGCAGCTGAAACCTACTAATGACCCCTATTACAGCTGAAACCTACTAATGACCCTGTTATAGCTGAAACCTACAAATGACCCTGGTTCAGCTGAAACCTACTGATGACCCTGTTGCAGATGAAACCTACGAATGACCCTGTTACAGCTGAAACATACTAATTACCCGGTTACAGCTGAAATCTACGAATGACCCTGTTACAGCTGAAACATACTAATGACCCTGTTACAGATGAAATCTACTAATGACCGTGTTATTGCTGAAACATATTAACGACCCTGTTACAGCTGATACCTACTAACGACCCGGTTACAGCTGAAACTTACTAACGACCCCTGTTACAGCTGAAACCTACTAATGACCCTGTTACAGCTGAAACATACTAATGACCCTGTTACAGATGACATCTACTAATGACCGTGTTATTGCTGAAACTTACTAACGACCCCTGTTACAGCTGAAACATACTAACGACCCGGTTACAGCTGAAACTTACTAACGACCCCTGTTACAGCTGAAACCTACTAATGACCATGTTACAGCTGAAATCTGCTAATGACAAGGCTACTACTGAAACCTAATAATGACCCTGTTACAGCTGAAACCTAATAATGACCCTGTTATAGCTGAAACCTACTAATGACCCTTTTACAGCTGAAACCTATTAATGCCCCTGTTACAGCTGAAACTTACTAATGACCCTGTTATAGCTGAAACTTACTAATGACCCTGTTACAGCTGAAACCTAATAATGACCCTGTTACAGCTGAAACCTACTAATGAACCTGTTACAGCTGAAACCTACTAATGCCCCTGTTACAGCTGAAACCTACTAATGGCCCTGTTGCAGCTGAAACCTACTAATGACCCCTATTACAGCTGAAACCTACTAATGACCCTGTTATAGCTGAAACCTACTAATGACCCTGTCACAGCTGAAACCTACTAACGACTCTGTTACAGCTGAAACCTACTAATGGCCCTGTTACAGCTGAAACCTACTAATGACCCTGTTACAGCTGAAACCTACTAATGACCCTGTTACAGCTGAAACCTACTAATGGCCCTGTCACAGCTGAAACCTACTAATGGCCCTGTCACAGCTGAAACCTACTAACGACTCTGTTACAGCTGAAACTTACTAACGACCCCTGTTACAGCTGAAACCTACTAATGACCCTGTCACAGCTGAAACCTACGAATGACCCTGGTTCAGCTGAAACCTACTGATGACCCTGTTGCAGATGAAACCTACGAATGACCCTGTTACAGCTGAAACATACTAATTACCCTGTTACAGCTGAAATCTACGAATGACCCTGTTACAGCTGAAACATACTAATGACCCTGTTACAGATGAAATCTACTAATGACCGTGTTATTGCTGAAACATATTAACGACCCTGTTACAGCTGATACCTACTAACGACCTGGTTACAGCTGAAACTTACTAACGACCCCTGTTACAGCTGAAACCTACTAATGACCCTGTTACAGCTGAAACATACTAATGACCCTGTTACAGATGACATCTACTAATGACCGTGTTATTGCTGAAACTTACTAACGACCCCTGTTACAGCTGAAACATACTAACGACCCGGTTACAGCTGAAACTTACTAACGACCCTTGTTACAGCTGAAACCTACTAATGACCATGTTACAGCTGAAATCTGCTAATGACAAGGCTACTACTGAAACCTAATAATGACCCTGTTACAGCTGAAACCTAATAATGACCCTGTTATAGCTGAAACCTACTAATGACCCTTTTACAGCTGAAACCTATTAATGCCCCTGTTACAGCTGAAACTTACTAATGACCCTGTTACAGCTGAAACTTACTAATGACCCTGTTACAGCTGAAACCTAATAATGACCCTGTTACAGCTGAAACCTACTAATGAACCTGTTACAGCTGAAACCTACTAATGCCCCTGTTACAGCTGAAACCTACTAATGGCCCTGTTGCAGCTGAAACCTACTAATGACCCCTATTACAGCTGAAACCTACTAATGACCCTGTTATAGCTGAAACCTACAAATGACCCTGGTTCAGCTGAAACCTACTGATGACCCTGTTGCAGATGAAACCTACGAATGACCCTGTTACAGCTGAAACATACTAATTACCCGGTTACAGCTGAAATCTACGAATGACCCTGTTACAGCTGAAACATACTAATGACCCTGTTACAGATGAAATCTACTAATGACCGTGTTATTGCTGAAACATATTAACGACCCTGTTACAGCTGATACCTACTAACGACCCGGTTACAGCTGAAACTTACTAACGACCCCTGTTACAGCTGAAACCTACTAATGACCCTGTTACAGCTGAAACATACTAATGACCCTGTTACAGATGACATCTACTAATGACCGTGTTATTGCTGAAACTTACTAACGACCCCTGTTACAGCTGAAACATACTAACGACCCGGTTACAGCTGAAACTTACTAACGACCCCTGTTACAGCTGAAACCTACTAATGACCATGTTACAGCTGAAATCTGCTAATGACAAGGCTACTACTGAAACCTAATAATGACCCTGTTACAGCTGAAACCTAATAATGACCCTGTTATAGCTGAAACCTACTAATGACCCTTTTACAGCTGAAACCTATTAATGCCCCTGTTACAGCTGAAACTTACTAATGACCCTGTTATAGCTGAAACTTACTAATGACCCTGTTACAGCTGAAACCTAATAATGACCCTGTTACAGCTGAAACCTACTAATGAACCTGTTACAGCTGAAACCTACTAATGCCCCTGTTACAGCTGAAACCTACTAATGGCCCTGTTGCAGCTGAAACCTACTAATGACCCCTATTACAGCTGAAACCTACTAATGACCCTGTTATAGCTGAAACCTACTAATGACCCTGTCACAGCTGAAACCTACTAACGACTCTGTTACAGCTGAAACCTACTAATGGCCCTGTTACAGCTGAAACCTACTAATGACCCTGTTACAGCTGAAACCTACTAATGACCCTGTTACAGCTGAAACCTACTAATGGCCCTGTCACAGCTGAAACCTACTAATGGCCCTGTCACAGCTGAAACCTACTAACGACTCTGTTACAGCTGAAACTTACTAACGACCCCTGTTACAGCTGAAACCTACTAATGACCCTGTCACAGCTGAAACCTACGAATGACCCTGGTTCAGCTGAAACCTACTGATGACCCTGTTGCAGATGAAACCTACGAATGACCCTGTTACAGCTGAAACATACTAATTACCCTGTTACAGCTGAAATCTACGAATGACCCTGTTACAGCTGAAACATACTAATGACCCTGTTACAGATGAAATCTACTAATGACCGTGTTATTGCTGAAACATATTAACGACCCTGTTACAGCTGATACCTACTAACGACCTGGTTACAGCTGAAACTTACTAACGACCCCTGTTACAGCTGAAACCTACTAATGACCCTGTTACAGCTGAAACATACTAATGACCCTGTTACAGATGACATCTACTAATGACCGTGTTATTGCTGAAACTTACTAACGACCCCTGTTACAGCTGAAACATACTAACGACCCGGTTACAGCTGAAACTTACTAACGACCCTTGTTACAGCTGAAACCTACTAATGACCATGTTACAGCTGAATTCTGCTAATGACAAGGCTACTACTGAAACCTAATAATGACCCTGTTACAGCTGAAACCTAATAATGACCCTGTTATAGCTGAAACCTACTAATGACCCTTTTACAGCTGAAACCTATTAATGCCCCTGTTACAGCTGAAACTTACTAATGACCCTGTTACAGCTGAAACTTACTAATGACCCTGTTACAGCTGAAACCTAATAATGACCCTGTTACAGCTGAAACCTACTAATGAACCTGTTACAGCTGAAACCTACTAATGCCCCTGTTACAGCTGAAACCTACTAATGGCCCTGTTGCAGCTGAAACCTACTAATGACCCCTATTACAGCTGAAACCTACTAATGACCCTGTTATAGCTGAAACCTACAAATGAGCCTGTTACAGCTGAAACCTACTAATGACCCTGTTACAGCTGAAACCTACTAATGCCCCTGTTACAGCTGAAACTTACTAATGACCCTGTTACAGCTGAAACTTACTAATGACCCTGTTACAGCTGAAACCTAATAATGACCCTGTTACAGCTGACACCTACTAATGACCCTGTTACAGCTGAAACCTACTAATGCCCCTGTTTCAGCTGAAACCTACTAATTACCCTGTTACAGCTGAAACCTATTAATTACCCTGTTACAGCTGAAACCTACTAATGACCTTGTTACAGCTGAAACCTACTAATGACCCTGTTACAGCTGAAACCTACTAATGACCCTGTTACAGCTGAAACCTATTAATGACCCTGTTACAGCTGAAACCTACTAATTACCCTGTTACAGCTGAAACCTACTAATGACCTTGTTACAGCTGAAACCTACTAATGACCCTGTTACAGCTGAAACCTACTAATGACCCTGTTACAGCTGAAACCTACTAATGAACATGGTACAGCTGAAACCTACTAATGACCCTGTTACAGCTGAAACCTACTAATGACCCTGTTACAGATTAAATCTGCTAATGACCGTGTTATTGCTGAAACATATTAACGACCCTGTTACAGCTGAAACCTACCAACGACCCGGTTACAGCTGAAACTTACTAATGACCATGTTACAGCTGAAACTTACTAATGACCCTGTTACAGCTGAAACCTAATAATGACCCTGTTACAGCTGAAACCTACTAATGACCCTGTTACAGCTGAAACCTACTAATGACCCTGTTACAGCTGAAACCTACTAATGACCCTGTTACAGCTGAAACCTACTAATGGCCCTGTCACAGCTGAAACCTACTAACGACTCTGTTACAGCTGAAACCTACTAATGGCCCTGTTACAGCTGAAACCTACTAATGACCCTGTTACAGCTGAAACCTACTAATGACCCTGTTACAGCTGAAACCTACTAATGGCCCTGTCACAGCTGAAACCTACTAACGACTCTGTTACAGCTGAAACTTACTAACGACCCCTGTTACAGCTGAAACCTACTAATGACACTGTCACAGCTGAAACCTACGAATGACCCTGGTTCAGCTGAAACCTACTAATGACCCTGTTGCAGATGAAACCTACGAATGACCCTGTTACAGCTGAAACATACTAATTACCCTGTTACAGCTGAAATCTACGAATGACCCTGTTACAGCTGAAACATACTAATGACCCTGTTACAGATGAAATCTACTAATGACCGTGTTATTGCTGAAACATATTAACGACCCTGTTACAGCTGATACCTACTAACGACCCGGTTACAGCTGAAACTTACTAACGACCCCTGTTACAGCTGAAACCTACTAATGACCCTGTTACAGCTGAAACCTACTAATGACCCTGTTACAGCTGAAACATACTAATGACCCTGTTACAGATGACATCTACTAATGACCGTGTTATTGCTGAATTTTACTAACGACCCCTGTTACAGCTGAAACATACTAACGACCCGGTTACAGCTGAAACTTACTAACGACCCCTGTTACAGCTGAAACCTACTAATGACCATGTTACAGCTGAAATCTGCTAATGACAAGGCTACTACTGAAACCTAATAATGACCCTGTTACAGCTGAAACCTAATAATGACCCTGTTATAGCTGAAACCTACTAATGACCCTTTTACAGCTGAAACCTATTAATGCCCCTGTTACAGCTGAAACTTACTAATGACCCTGTTACAGCTGAAACTTACTAATGACCCTGTTACAGCTGAAACCTAATAATGACCCTGTTACAGCTGAAACCTACTAATGACCCTGTTACAGCTGAAACCTACTAATGCCCCTGTTACAGCTGAAACCTACTAATGGCCCTGTTGCAGCTGAAACCTACTAATGACCCCTATTACAGCTGAAACCTACTAATGCCCCTGTTACAGCTGAAACCTACTAATGACCCTGTTACAGCTGAAACCTACTAATGAACATGTTACAGCTGAAACCTACTAATGACCATGTTACAGCTGAAAATTACTAATGACCCTGTTAAAGCTGAAATCTACTAATGACCGTGTTATTGCTGAAACCTACTAATGACAAAGTTACAGCTGAAACCTACTAATGGCCCTGCTACAACTGAAATATACTAATGCCCCTGTTACAGCTGAAACCTACTAATGGCCCTGTTGCAGCTGAAACCTACTAATGACCCCTATTACAGCTGAAACCTACTAATGACCCTGTTATAGCTGAAACCTACTAATGACCCTGTTACAGCTGAAACCTACTAATGACCCTGTTACAGCTGAAACCTACTAATGCCCCTGTTACAGCTGAAACTTACTAATGACCCTGTTACAGCTGAAACTTACTAATGACCCTGTTACAGCTGAAACCTAATAATGACAATGTTACAGCTGACACCTACTAATGACCCTGTTACAGCTGAAACCTACTAATGCCCCTGTTACAGCTGAAACCTACTAATGGCCCTGTTGCAGCTGAAACCTACTAATTACCCTGTTACAGCTGAAACCTATTAATTACCCTGTTACAGCTGAAACCTACTAATGACCTTGTTACAGCTGAAACCTACTAATGACCCTGTTACAGCTGAAACCTACTAATGACCCTGTTACAGCTGAAACCTATTAATGACCCTGTTACAGCTGAAACCTACTAATTACCCTGTTACAGCTGAAACCTACTAATGACCTTGTTACAGCTGAAACCTACTAATGACCCTGTTACAGCTGAAACCTACTAATGACCCTGTTACAGCTGAAACCTACTAATGAACATGTTACAGCTGAAACCTACTAATGACCCTGTTACAGCTGAAACCTACTAATGACCCTGTTACAGATTAAATCTGCTAATGACCGTGTTATTGCTGAAACATATTAACGACCCTGTTACAGCTGAAACCTACCAACGACCCGGTTACAGCTGAAACTTACTAATGACCATGTTACAGCTGAAACTTACTAATGACCCTGTTACAGCTGAAACCTAATAATGACCCTGTTACAGCTGAAACCTACTAATGACCCTGTTACAGCTGAAACCTACTAATGACCCTGTTACAGCTGAAACCTACTAATGACCCTGTTACAGCTGAAACCTACTAATGGCCCTGTCACAGCTGAAACCTACTAACGACTCTGTTACAGCTGAAACCTACTAATGGCCCTGTTACAGCTGAAACCTACTAATGACCCTGTTACAGCTGAAACCTACTAATGACCCTGTTACAGCTGAAACCTACTAATGGCCCTGTCACAGCTGAAACCTACTAACGACTCTGTTACAGCTGAAACTTACTAACGACCCCTGTTACAGCTGAAACCTACTAATGACCCTGTCACAGCTGAAACCTACGAATGACCCTGGTTCAGCTGAAACCTACTAATGACCCTGTTGCAGATGAAACCTACGAATGACCCTGTTACAGCTGAAACATACTAATTACCCTGTTACAGCTGAAATCTACGAATGACCCTGTTACAGCTGAAACATACTAATGACCCTGTTACAGATGAAATCTACTAATGACCGTGTTATTGCTGAAACATATTAACGACCCTGTTACAGCTGATACCTACTAACGACCCGGTTACAGCTGAAACTTACTAACGACCCCTGTTACAGCTGAAACCTACTAATGACCATGTTACAGCTGAAACCTACTAATGACCCTGTTACAGCTGAAACATACTAATGACCCTGTTACAGATGACATCTACTAATGACCGTGTTATTGCTGAAACTTACTAACGACCCCTGTTACAGCTGAAACATACTAACGACCCGGTTACAGCTGAAACTTACTAACGACCCCTGTTACAGCTGAAACCTACTAATGACCATGTTACAGCTGAAATCTGCTAATGACAAGGCTACTACTGAAACCTAATAATGACCCTGTTACAGCTGAAACCTAATAATGACCCTGTTATAGCTGAAACCTACTAATGACCCTTTTACAGCTGAAACCTATTAATGCCCCTGTTACAGCTGAAACTTACTAATGACCCTGTTACAGCTGAAACTTACTAATGACCCTGTTACAGCTGAAACCTAATAATGACCCTGTTACAGCTGAAACCTACTAATGACCCTGTTACAGCTGAAACCTACTAATGCCCCTGTTACAGCTGAAACCTACTAATGGCCCTGTTACAGCTGAAACCTACTAATGACCCCTATTACAGCTGAAACCTACTAATGCCCCTGTTACAGCTGAAACCTACTAATGACCCTGTTACAGCTGAAACCTACCAACGACCCGGTTACAGCTGAAACTTACTACCGACCTCTGTTACAGCTGAAACCTACTAATGACCCTGTTAAAGCTGAAATCTACTAATGACCGTGTTATTGCTGAAACCTACTAATGACAAAGTTACAGCTGAAACCTACTAATGGCCCTGCTACAACTGAAATATACTAATGACCCTGTTACAGATGAAACCTACTAATGACCCTTTTACAGCTGAAACCTACTAATGACCCCTGTTACAGCTGAAACCTACTAATGACCCTGTTACAGCTGAAACCTACTAATGACCATGTTACAGCTGAAACCTACTAATGACCCTGTTACAGCTGAAACCTACTAATGACCCTGTTACAGATTAAATCTGCTAATGACCGTGTTATTGCTGAAACATATTAACGACCCTGTTACAGCTGAAACCTACCAACGACCCGGTTACAGCTGAAACTTACTACCGACCTCTGTTACAGCTGAAACCTACTAATGACCCTGTTACAGCTGAAACATACTAATGACCCTGTTACAGATAAAATCTACTAATGACCGTGTTATTGCTGAAACTTACTAACGACCCCTGTTACAGCAGAAACCTACTAACGACCCGGTTACAGCTGAAACTTACTAACGACCCCTGTTACAGCTGAAACCTACTAATGACCATGTTACAGCTGAAATCTGCTAATGACAAAGTTACTACTGAAACCTAATAATGACCCTGTTACAGCTGAAACCTACTAATGACCCTGTTACAGCTGAAACATACTAATGACCCTGTTACAGATGACATCTACTAATGACCGTGTTATTGCTGAAACTTACTAACGACCCCTGTTACAGCTGAAACCTACTAACGACCCGGTTACAGCTGAAACTTACTAACGACCCCTGTTACAGCTGAAACCTACTAATGACCATGTTACAGCTGAAATCTGCTAATGACAAAGCTACTACTGAAACCTAATAATGACCCTGTTACAGCTTAAACCTAATAATGACCCTGTTATAGCTGAAACCTACTAATGACCCTTTTAAAGCTGAAACCTATTAATGACCCTGTTACAGCTGAAACCTACTAATGACCCTGTTACAGCTGAAACCTACTAATGCCCCTGTTACATCTGAAACTTACTAATGACCCTGTTACAGCTGAAACTTACTAATGACCCTGTTACAGCTGAAACCTAATAATGACCCTGTTACAGCTGAAACCTACTAATGACCCTGTTACAGCTGAAACCTACTAATGCCCCTGTTACAGCTGAAACCTACTAATGGCCCTGTTGCAGCTGAAACCTACTAATGACCCCTATTACAGCTGAAACCTACTAATTACCCTGTTACAGCTGAAACCTATTAATGACCCTGTTACAGCTGAAACCTACTAATGACCCTGTTACAGCTGAAACCTACTAATGAACATGTTACAGCTGAAACCTACTAATGACCCTGTTAAAGCTGAAACCTACTAATGACCCTGTTACAGCTGAAACCTACTAATGACAAAGTTACAGCTGAAACCTACTAATGGCCCTGCTACAACTGAAATATACTAATGACCCTGTTACAGATGAAACCTACTAATGACCCTTTTACAGCTGAAACCTACTAATGACCCTTTTAAAGCTGAAACCTACTAATGACCCCTGGTATAGCTGAAACCTACTAATGACCCTGTTACAGCTGAAACCTACTAATGACCCTTTTACAGCTGAAACCTACTAATGACCCTGTTACAGATGAAACCTACTAATGACCCTGTTACAGCTGAAACATATTAACGACCCGGTTACAGCTGAAACTTACTACCGACCTCTGTTACAGCTGAAACCTACTAATGACCCTGTTACAGCTGAAACATACTAACGACCCGGTTACAGCTGAAACTTACTAACGACCCCTGTTACAGCTGAAACCTACTAATGACCATGTTACAGCTGAAATCTGCTAATGACAAAGTTACTACTGAAACCTAATAATGACCCTGTTACAGCTGAAACCTACTAATGACCCTATTATAGCTGAAACCTACTAATGACCCTTTTACAGCTGAAACCTACTAATGACCCTGTTACAGCTGAAACCTACTAATGCCCCTGTTACAGCTGAAACCTACTAATGACCCTGTTACAGCTGAAACCTACTAATGACCCTGTTACAGCTGAAACCTACTAATGACCCTGTTACAGATTAAATCTGCTAATGACCGTGTTATTGCTGAAACATATTAACGACCCTGTTACAGCTGAAACCTACCAAAGACCCGGTTACAGCTGAAACTTACTACCGACCCCTGTTACAGCTGAAACCTACTAATGACCCTGTTACAGCTGAAACCTACTAATAGCCCTGTTACAGCTTAAACCTACTAATGAGCCTGTTACAGCTGAAACCTACTAATGAGCCTGTTACAGCTGAAACATACTAATGACCCCTGTTACAGCTGAAACCTACTAATGGCCCTGTTGCAGCTAAAACCTACTAATGACCCTGTTACAGCTGAAACTTACTAACGACCCCTGTTACAGTTGAAATCTACGAATGACCCTGTTACAGCTGAAACATACTAATGACCCTGTTACAGCTGAAACCTACTAACGACCCGGTTACAGCTGAAACCTACTAATGGCCCTGTTGCAGCTGAAACCTACTAATGACCCCTATTACAGCTGAAACCTACTAATTACCCTGTTACAGCTGAAACCTATTAATGACCCTGTTACAGCTGAAACCTACTAATGACCCTGTTACAGCTGAAACCTACTAATGAACATGTTACAGCTGAAACCTACTAATGACCCTGTTAAAGCTGAAACCTACTAATGACCCTGTTACAGCTGAAACCTACTAATGACAAAGTTACAGCTGAAACCTACTAATGGCCCTGCTACAACTGAAATATACTAATGACCCTGTTACAGATGAAACCTACTAATGACCCTTTTACAGCTGAAACCTACTAATGACCCTTTTAAAGCTGAAACCTACTAATGACCCCTGGTATAGCTGAAACCTACTAATGACCCTGTTACAGCTGAAACCTACTAATGACCCTTTTACAGCTGAAACCTACTAATGACCCTGTTACAGATGAAACCTACTAATGACCCTGTTACAGCTGAAACATATTAACGACCCGGTTACAGCTGAAACTTACTACCGACCTCTGTTACAGCTGAAACCTACTAATGACCCTGTTACAGCTGAAACATACTAACGACCCGGTTACAGCTGAAACTTACTAACGACCCCTGTTACAGCTGAAACCTACTAATGACCATGTTACAGCTGAAATCTGCTAATGACAAAGTTACTACTGAAACCTAATAATGACCCTGTTACAGCTGAAACCTACTAATGACCCTATTATAGCTGAAACCTACTAATGACCCTTTTACAGCTGAAACCTACTAATGACCCTGTTACAGCTGAAACCTACTAATGCCCCTGTTACAGCTGAAACCTACTAATGACCCTGTTACAGCTGAAACCTACTAATGACCCTGTTACAGCTGAAACCTACTAATGACCCTGTTACAGATTAAATCTGCTAATGACCGTGTTATTGCTGAAACATATTAACGACCCTGTTACAGCTGAAACCTACCAAAGACCCGGTTACAGCTGAAACTTACTACCGACCCCTGTTACAGCTGAAACCTACTAATGACCCTGTTACAGCTGAAACATACTAATAGCCCTGTTACAGCTTAAACCTACTAATGAGCCTGTTACAGCTGAAACCTACTAATGAGCCTGTTACAGCTGAAACATACTAATGACCCCTGTTACAGCTGAAACCTACTAATGGCCCTGTTGCAGCTAAAACCTACTAATGACCCTGTTACAGCTGAAACTTACTAACGACCCCTGTTACAGTTGAAATCTACGAATGACCCTGTTACAGCTGAAACATACTAATGACCCTGTTACAGCTGAAACCTACTAACGACCCGGTTACAGCTGAAACTTACTAACGACCCCTGTTACAGCTGAAACCTACTAATGACCCTGTTACAGCTGAAACCTAATAATGACCCTTTTACAGCTGAAACCTACTAATGACCCCTGTTATAGCTGAAACCTACTAATGACCCTGTTACAGCTGAAACCTACTAATGACCCTGTTACAGATTAAATCTGCTAATGACCGTGTTATTGCTGAAACATATTAACGACCCTGTTACAGCTGAAACCTACCAACGACCCGGTTACAGCTGAAACTTACTACCGACCCCTGTTACAGCTGAAACCTACTAATGACCCTGTTACAGCTGAAACCTACTAATATCCCTGTTACAGCTTAAACCTACTAATGAGCCTGTTACAGCTGAAACCTACTAATGAGCCTGTTACAGCTGAAACATACTAATGACCCCTGTTACAGCTGAAACCTACTAATGGCCCTGTTGCAGCTGAAACCTAGTAATGACCCTGTTACAGCTGAAACATACTAATGACCCTGTTACAGATGAAATCTACTAATGACCGTGTTATTGCTGAAACATATTACCGACCCTGTTACAGCTGAAACCTACTAACGACCCGGTTACAGCTGAAACATACTAATGACCCTGTTACAGCTGAAACCTACTAATGACCCTGTGACAGCTGAAATCTGCTAATGACAAAGTTACAGCTGAAACCTACTAATGACCCTGTCACAGCTGAAACCTAATAATGACCCTGTTGCAGATGAAACCTACTAATGACCCTGTTATAGCTGAAACCTACTAATGACCCTGTTACAGCTGAAACCTACTAATGACCCTGTTACAGCTGAAACCTACTAATGACCCTGTTACAGCTGAAACCTACTAATGACCCTATTACAGCTGAAACCTACTAATGACCCTGTTACAGCTGAAATCTATTAATGACCCTGCTGCAGCTGAAACCTACTAATGACCCTGTTACAGCTGAAACCTAATGACCCTGTTACAGATGAAACTTACTAATGACCCTGTCACAGCTGAAGCCTAATAATGACCCTGTTATAGCTGAAACCTACTAATGACCATGTTTCAGCTGAAACCTACTAATGACCCTGTTACAGCTGAAACCTACTAATGACCCTGTTACAGCTGAAACCTAATCAATGACCTTGTTACAGCTGAAACCTACTAATGACCCTGTCACAGCTGAAACGTACTAATGACCCCTGTTATAGCTGAAACCTAATAATGACCCTGTTACAGCTGAAACCTACTAATGACCCTGTTAAAGCTGAAACCTAATAATGACCCTGTTACAGCTGAAACCTAATCAATGACCTTGTTACAGCTGAAACCTACTAATGACCCTGTCACAGCTGAAACGTACTAATGGCCCTGTTACAGCTGAAACCTACTATTGACCCTGTTACAGCTGAAACCTAATAATGACCATGTGTCAGCTGAAACCTACTAATGACCCCTTTACAGCTGAAACCTACTAATGACCCCTGTTATAGCTGAAACCTAATGATGGCCCTGTTACAGCTGAAACCTACTAATGACCCTGTTACAGCTGAAACCTACTAATGACCCTGTTACAGCTGAAACCTACTAATGACCCTGTTACAGCTGAAACCTATTAATGACCCTGTTACAGCTGAAACCTACTAATGACCCTGTTGCAGCTGAAACCTACTAATAACACTGTTGCAGCTGAAACCTAATAATGACCCTATTATAGCTGAAACATACTAATGACCCTGTTACAGCTGAAACCTACTAACGACTCTGTTACAGCTGAAACTTACTAACGACCCCTGTTACAGCTGAAACCTACGAATGACCCTGGTTCAGCTGAAACCTACTAATGACCCTGTTGCAGATGAAACCTACGAATGACCCTGTTACAGCTGAAACATACTAATTACCCTGTTACAGCTGAAACCTACTAATGACCCCGTTACAGCTGAAACCTACTAATGACCCTGTTACAGATTAAATCTGCTAATGACCGTGTTATTGCTGAAACATATTAACGACCCTGTTACAGCTGAAACCTACCAACGACCCGGTTACAGCTGAAACTTACTACCGACCCCTGTTACAGCTGAAACCTACTAATGACCCTGTTACAGCTGAAACATACTAATGACCCTGTTACAAATGAAATCTACTAATGACCGTGTTATTGCTGAAACTTACTAATGACCCCTGTTACAGCTGAAACCTACTAACAACCCGGTTACAGCTGAAACTTACTAACGACCCCTGTTACAGCTGAAACCTACTAATGACCTTGTTACAGCTGAAACCTACTAATGACCCTGTTAAAGCTGAAACCTAATAATGACCCTGTTACAGCTGAAACCTACTAATGACCCCTGTTATAGCTGAAACCTACTAATTACCCTGTTACAGCTGAAACCTACTAATGACCATGTTACAGCTTAAACCTACTAATGACCATGTTACAGCTGAAACCTACTAATGACCCTGTTACAGCTGAAACCTACTAATGACAAAGTTACAGCTGAAACCTACTAATTGCCCTGCTACAACTGAAATATACTAATGACCCTGTTACAGATGAAACCTACTAATGACCCTTTTACAGCTGAAACCTACTAATGACCCCTGTTATAGCTGAAACCTACTAATGACCCTGTTGCAGCTGAAACCTAGTAATGACCCTGTTACAGCTGAAACATACTAATGACCCTGTTACAGATGAAATCTACTAATGACCGTGTTATTGCTGAAACATATTACCGACCCTGTTACAGCTGAAACCTACTAACGACCCGGTTACAGCTGAAACATACTAATGACCCTGTTACAGCTGAAACCTACTAATGACCCTGTGACAGCTGAAATCTGCTAATGACAAAGTTACAGCTGAAACCTACTAATGACCCTGTCACAGCTGAAACCTACGAATGACCCTGTTGCAGATGAAACCTACTAATGACCCTGTTATAGCTGAAACCTACTAATGACCCTGTTACAGCTGAAACCTACTAATGACCCTGTTACAGCTGAAACCTCCTAATGACCCTGTTACAGCTGAAACCTACTAATGACCCTATTACAGCTGAAACCTACTAATGACCCTGTTACAGCTGAAATCTATTAATGACCCTGCTGCAGCTGAAACCTACTAATGACCCTGTTACAGCTGAAACCTAATGACCCTGTTACAGATGAAACTTACTAATGACCCTGTCACAGCTGAAGCCTAATAATGACACTGTTATAGCTGAAACCTACTAATGACCATGTTTCAGCTGAAACCTACTAATGACCCTGTTACAGCTGAAACCTACTAATGACCCTGTTACAGCTGAAACCTAATCAATGACCTTGTTACAGCTGAAACCTACTAATGACCCTGTCACAGCTGAAACGTACTAATGACCCCTGTTATAGCTGAAACCCAATAATGACCCTGTTACAGCTGAAACCTACTAATGACCCTGTTAAAGCTGAAACCTAATAATGACCCTGTTACAGCTGAAACCTAATCAATGACCTTGTTACAGCTGAAACCTACTAATGACCCTGTCACAGCTGAAACGTACTAATGGCCCTGTTACAGCTGAAACCTACTATTGACCCTGTTACAGCTGAAACCTAATAATGACCATGTGTCAGCTGAAACCTACTAATGACCCCTTTACAGCTGAAACCTACTAATGACCCCTGTTATAGCTGAAACCTAATGATGGCCCTGTTACAGCTGAAACCTACTAATGACCCTGTTACAGCTGAAACCTACTAATGACCCTGTTACAGCTGAAACCTACTAATGACCCTGTTACAGCTGAAACCTATTAATGACCCTGTTACAGCTGAAACCTACTAATGACCCTGTTGCAGCTGAAACCTACTAATAACCCTGTTGCAGCTGAAACCTAATAATGACCCTATTATAGCTGAAACATACTAATGACCCTGTTACAGCTGAAACCTACTAACGACTCTGTTACAGCTGAAACTTACTAACGACCCCTGTTACAGCTGAAACCTACTAATGACCCTGTCACAGCTGAAACCTACGAATGACCCTGGTTCAGCTGAAACCTACTAATGACCCTGTTGCAGATGAAACCTACGAATGACCCTGTTACAGCTGAAACATACTAATTACCCTGTTACAGCTGAAACCTACTAATGACCCCGTTACAGCTGAAACCTACTAATGACCCTGTTACAGATTAAATCTGCTAATGACCGTGTTATTGCTGAAACATATTAACGACCCTGTTACAGCTGAAACCTACCAACGACCCGGTTACAGCTGAAACTTACTACCGACCCCTGTTACAGCTGAAACCTACTAATGACCCTGTTACAGCTGAAACATACTAATGACCCTGTTACAAATGAAATCTACTAATGACCGTGTTATTGCTGAAACTTACTAATGACCCCTGTTACAGCTGAAACCTACTAACAACCCGGTTACAGCTGAAACTTACTAACGACCCCTGTTACAGCTGAAACCTACTAATGACCTTGTTACAGCTGAAACCTACTAATGACCCTGTTAAAGCTGAAACCTAATAATGACCCTGTTACAGCTGAAACCTACTAATGACCCCTGTTATAGCTGAAACCTACTAATTACCCTGTTACAGCTGAAACCTACTAATGACCATGTTACAGCTTAAACCTACTAATGACCATGTTACAGCTGAAACCTACTAATGACCCTGTTACAGCTGAAACCTACTAATGACAAAGTTACAGCTGAAACCTACTAATTGCCCTGCTACAACTGAAATATACTAATGACCCTGTTACAGATGAAACCTACTAATGACCCTTTTACAGCTGAAACCTACTAATGACCCCTGTTATAGCTGAAACCTACTAATGACCCTGTTACAGCTGAAACCTACTAATGACCCTGTTACAGCTGAAACCTACTAATGACCCTGTTACAGATTAAATCTGCTAATGACCGTGTTATTGCTGAAACATATTAACGACCCTGTTACAGCTGAAACCTACCAACGACCCGGTTACAGCTGAAACTTACTACCGACCCCTGTTACAGCTGAAACCTACCAATGACCCTGTTACAGCTGAAACCTACTAATGACCCGGTTACACCTGAAACTTACTAATGACCCTGTTACAGCTGAAACCTACTAATAGCCCTGTTACAGCTTAAACCTACTAATGAGCCTGTTACAACTGAAACCTAATCAATGACTTTGTTACAGCTGAAACCTAATAATGACCCTGTTACAGCTGAAACCTACTAATGGCCCTGTTACAGCTGAAACCTACTAATGACCCTGTTACAGCTGAAACCTACTAATGGCCCTGTTACAGCTGAAACCTACTAATGACCCTGTTACAGCTGAAACCTAGTAATGACCCTGTTACAGCTGAAATCTACGAATGACCCTGTTACAGATGAAATCTACCAATGACCGTGTTATTGCTGAAACATATTACCGACCCTGTTACAGCTGAAACCTACTAACGACCCGGTTACAGCTGAAACATACTAATGACCCTGTTACAGCTGAAACCTACTAATGACCCTGTGACAGCTGAAATCTGCTAATGACAAAGTTACAGCTGAAACCTACGAATGACACTGTTGCAGATGAAACCTACGAATGACCCCTGTTACAGCTGAAACATACTAATGACCCTGTTACAGCTGAAATCTACGAATGACCCTGTTACAGCTGAAACATACTAATGACCCTGTTACAGATGAAATCTACTAATGACCGTGTTATTGCTGAAACATATTACCGACCCCGTTACAGCTGAAACCTACTAATGACTCTATTACAGCTGAAACCTACTAATGACCCTGTTACGGCTGAAATCTATTAATGACCCTGCTGCAGCTGAAACATACAAATGACCCTGTTACAGCTGAAACCTACTAATGACCCGGTTACAGCTGAAACCTACTAATGACCCTATTACAGCTGAAACCTACTAATGACCCTGTTAAAGCTGATATCTATTAATGACCCTGTTACAGCTGAAACATACTAATGACCCTGTTACAGCTGAAACCTAATGACCCTGTTACAGCTGAAACCTACTAATGACCCTGTTACAGCTGAAACCTACTAATGACAAAGTTACAGCTGAAACCTACTAATGGCCCTGTTACAGCTGAAACCTACTAATGACCTTGTTACAGCTGAAACCTACTAATGACCCTGTTAAAGCTGAAACCTACTAATGACCCTGTTACAGCTGAAACATACTAATGACCCTGTTACAGCTGAAACCTACTAATGACCATGTTACAGCTTAAACCTACTAATGACCATGTTACAGCTGAAACCTACTAATGACCCTGTTACAGCTGAAACCTACTAATGACCCCTGTTATAGCTGAAACCTACTAATTACCCTGTTACAGCTGAAACCTACTAATGACCATGTTACAGCTTAAACCTACTAATGACCCTGTTACAGCTGAAACCTACTAATGACAAAGTTACAGCTGAAACCTACTAATGGCCCTGCTACAACTGAAATATACTAATGACCCTGTTACAGATGAAACCTACTAATGACCCTTTTACAGCTGAAACCTACTAATGACCCCTGTTATAGCTGAAACCTACTAATGACCCTGTTACAGCTGAAACCTACTAATGACCCTGTTACAGCTGAAACCTACTAATGACCCTGTTACAGCTGAAACCTACTAATGACCCTGTTACAGATTAAATCTGCTAATGACCGTGTTATTGCTGAAACATATTAACGACCCTGTTACAGCTGAAACCTACCAACGACCCGGTTACAGCTGAAACTTACTACCGACCCCTGTTACAGCTGAAACCTACCAATGACCCTGTTACAGCTGAAACCTACTAATGACCCGGTTACACCTGAAACTTACTAATGACCCTGTTACAGCTGAAACCTACTAATAGCCCTGTTACAGCTTAAACCTACTAATGAGCCTGTTACAACTGAAACCTAATCAATGACTTTGTTACAGCTGAAACCTAATAATGACCCTGTTACAGCTGAAACCTACTAATGGCCCTGTTACAGCTGAAACCTACTAATGACCCTGTTACAGCTGAAACCTACTAATGGCCCTGTTACAGCTGAAACCTACTAATGACCCTGTTACAGCTGAAACCTAGTAATGACCCTGTTACAGCTGAAATCTACGAATGACCCTGTTACAGCTGAAACATACTAATGACCCTGTTACAGATGAAATCTACTAATGACCGTGTTATTGCTGAAACATATTACCGACCCTGTTACAGCTGAAACCTACTAACGACCCGGTTACAGCTGAAACATACTAATGACCCTGTTACAGCTGAAACCTACTAATGACCCTGTGACAGCTGAAATCTGCTAATGACAAAGTTACAGCTGAAACCTACGAATGACCCTGTTGCAGATGAAACCTACGAATGACCCTGTTACAGCTGAAACATACTAATGACCCTGTTACAGATGAAATCTACTAATGACCGTGTTATTGCTGAAACATATTACCGACCCTGTTACAGCTGAAACCTACTAATGACTCTATTACAGCTGAAACCTACTAATGACCCTGTTACAGCTGAAATCTATTAATGACCCTGCTGCAGCTGAAACCTACTAATGACCCTATTTCAGCTGAAACCTACTAATGACCCTGTTACAGCTGAAATCTATTAATGACCCTGCTGCAGCTGAAACATACTAATGACCCTGTTACAGCTGAAACCTACTAATGACCCGGTTACAGCTGAAACCTACTAATGACCCTATTACAGCTGAAACCTACTAATGACCCTGTTACAGCTGAAATCTATTAATGACCCTGCTACAGCTGAAACCTACTAATGACCCTGTTACAGCTGAAACCTACTAATGACCCTGTTACAGCTGAAACCTACTAATGACCCTATTACAGCTGAAACCTACTAATGACCCTGTTACAGCTGATATCTATTAATGACCCTGTTACAGCTGAAACATACTAATGACCCTGTCACAGCTGAAACCTACGAATGACCCTGTTGCAGATGAAACCTACGAATGACCCCTGTTACAGCTGAAACATACTAATGACCCTGTTACAAATGAAATCTACGAATGACCCTGTTACAGCTGAAACATACTAATGACCCTGTTACAGATGAAATCTACTAATGACCGTGTTATTGCTGAAACATATTACCGACCCTGTTACAGCTGAAACCTACTAATGACCCTGTTACAGCTGAAATCTATTAATGACCCTGCTGCAGCTGAAACATACTAATGACCCTGTTACAGCTGAAACCTACTAATGACCCGGTTACAGCTGAAACCTACTAATGACCCTATTACAGCTGAAACCTACTAATGACCCTATTACAGCTGAAACCTACTAATGACCCTGTTACAGCTGAAATCTATTAATGACCCTGCTACAGCTGAAACATACTAATGACCCTGTTACAGCTGAAACCTACTAACGACCCGGTTACAGCTGAAACATACTAATGACCCTGTTACAGCTGAAACCTACTAATGACCCTGTGACAGCTGAAATCTGCTAATGACAAAGTTACAGCTGAAACCTACTAATGACCCTGTCACAGCTGAAACCTACGAATGACCCTGTTACAGATGAAATCTACTAATGACCGTGTTATTGCTGAAACATATTAACGACCCGGTTACAGCTGAAACTTACTACCGACCCCTGTTACAGCTGAAACCTACTATTGACCCTGTTACAGCTGAAACCTAATAATGACCCTGTTACAACTGAAACCTACTAATGACCCCTGTTATAGCTGAAACCTACTAATGACCATGTTTCAGCTGAAACCTACTAATGACCCTGTTACAGCTGAAACCTACTAATGACCCTGTTACAGCTGAAACCTAATCAATGACCTTGTTACAGCTGAAACCTACTAATGACCCTGTTACAGCTGAAACCTACTAATGACCCTGTTACAGCTGAAACCTACTAATGACCTTGTTACAGCTGAAACCTACTAATGACCCTGTCACAGCTGAAACGTACTAATGACCCCTGTTATAGCTGAAACCTAATAATGACCCTGTTACAGCTGAAACCTAATCAATGACCTTGTTACAGCTGAAACCTACTAATGACCTTGTTATAACTGAAACCTACTAATGACCCTGTCACAGCTGAAACCTACTAATGACCCTGTTACTGCTGAAACCTACTAATGACCCTGTTACAGCTGAAACCTACTAATGCCCCTGTTACAGCTGAAACCTACTAATGACCCTGTTACAGCTGAAACCTACTAATGACCCTGTTACAGCTGAAACCTAATAATGACCCTGTTGCAGATGAAACCTACTAATGACCCTGTTGCAGCTGAAACCTACTAATGGCCCTGCTACAACTGAAACATACTAATGACCCTGTTACAGATGAAACCTACTAATGACCCTTTTACAGCTGAAACCTACTAATGACCCCAGTTACAGCTGAAACCTACTAATGACCCGGTTACACCTGAAACTTACTAATGACCCTGTTACAGCTGAAACCTACTAATAGCCCTGTTACAGCTGAAACCTACTAATGAGCCTGTTACAGCTGAAACCGAATCAATGACCTTGTTACAGCTGAAACCTACTAATGACCATGTTACAGCTGAAACCTACTAATGACCCTGTTACAGCTGAAACCTACTAATGACAAAGTTACAGCTGAAACCTACTAATGACCCTGTTACAGATGAAAGCTACTAATGACCCTTTTACAGCTGAAATCTGCTAATGACAAAGTTACTACTGAAACCTAATAATGACCCTGTTACAGCTGAAACCTAATAATGACCCTGTTATAGCTGAAACCTACTAATGCCCCTGTTACAGCTGAAACCTACTAATGACCCTGTTACAGCTGAAACCTACTAATGACCCTGTTACAGCTGAAACCTAATAATGACCCTGTTGCAGATGAAACCTACTAATGACCCTGTTACAGCTGAAACCTAGTAATGACCCTGTTACAGCTGAAATCTACGAATGACCCTGTTACAGCTGAAACATACTAATGACCCTGTTACAGATGAAATCTACTAATGACCGTGTTATTGCTGAAACATATTACCGACCCTGTTACAGCTGAAACCTACTAACGACACGGTTACAGCTGAAACATACTAATGACCCTGTTACAGCTGAAACCTACTAATGACCCTGTGACAGCTGAAATCTGCTAATGACAAAGTTACAGCTGAAACCTACGAATGACACTGTTGCAGATGAAACCTACGAATGACCCTGTTACAGCTGAAATCTACGAATGACCCTGTTACAGCTGAAACATACTAATGACCCTGTTACAGATGAAATCTACTAATGACCGTGTTATTGCTGAAACATATTACCGACCCTGTTACAGCTGAAACCTACTAATGACTCTATTACAGCTGAAACCTAATAATGACCCTGTTACAGCTGAAATCTATTAATGACCCTGCTGCAGCTGAAACATACAAATGACCCTGTTACAGCTAAAACCTACTAATGACCCGGTTACAGCTGAAACCTACTAATGACCCTATTACAGCTGAAACCTACTAATGACCCTGTTAAAGCTGATATCGATTAATGACCCTGTTACAGCTGAAACCTACTAATGACCCTGTTACAGCTGAAACCTACTAATGACCCTGTTACAGCTGAAACCTAATAATGACCCTGTTGCAGATGAAACCTACTAATGACCCTGTTACAGCTGAAACCTAGTAATGACCCTGTTACAGCTGAAATCTACGAATGACCCTGTTACAGCTGAAACATACTAATGACCCTGTTACAGATGAAATCTACTAATGACCGTGTTATTGCTGAAACATATTACCGACCCTGTTACAGCTGAAACCTACTAACGACCCGGTTACAGCTGAAACATACTAATGACCCTGTTACAGCTGAAACCTACTAATGACCCTGTGACAGCTGAAATCTGCTAATGACAAAGTTACAGCTGAAACCTACGAATGACACTGTTGCAGATGAAACCTACGAATGACCCCTGTTACAGCTGAAACATACTAATGACCCTGTTACAGATGAAATCTACTAATGACCGTGTTATTGCTGAAACATATTACCGACCCTGTTACAGCTGAAACCTACTAATGACTCTATTACAGCTGAAACCTACTAATGACCCTGTTACAGCTGAAATCTATTAATGACCCTGCTGCAGCTGAAACATACAAATGACCCTGTTACAGCTGAAACCTACTAATGACCCGGTTACAGCTGAAACCTACTAATGACCCTATTACAGCTGAAACCTACTAATGACCCTGTTAAAGCTGATATCTATTAATGACCCGGTTACAGCTGAAACATACTAATGACCCTGTTACAGCTGAAACCTAATGACCCTGTTACAGCTGAAACCTACTAATGACCCTGTTACAGCTGAAACCTACTAATGACAAAGTTACAGCTGAAACCTACTAATGGCCCTGTTACAGCTGAAACCTACTAATGACCTTGTTACAGCTGAAACCTACTAATGACCCTGTTAAAGCTGAAACCTACTAATGACCCTGTTACAGCTGAAACATACTAATGGCCCTGTTACAGCTGAAACCTACTAATGACCATGTTACAGCTTAAACCTACTAATGACCATGTTACAGCTGAAACCTACTAATGACCCTGTTACAGCTGAAACCTACTAATGACCCCTGTTATAGCTGAAACCTACTAATTACCCTGTTACAGCTGAAACCTACTAATGACCATGTTACAGCTTAAACCTACTAATGACCCTGTTACACCTGAAACCTACTAATGACAAAGTTACAGCTGAAACCTACTAATGGCCCTGCTACAACTGAAATATACTAATGACCCTGTTACAGATGAAACCTACTAATGACCCTTTTACAGCTGAAACCTACTAATGACCCCTGTTATAGCTGAAACCTACTAATGACCCTGTTACAGCTGAAATCTACTAATGACCCTCTTACAGCTGAAACCTACTAATGACCCTGTTACAGCTGAAACCTACTAATGACCCTGTTACAGATTAAATCTGCTAATGACCGTGTTATTGCTGAAACATATTAACGACCCTGTTACAGCTGAAACCTACCAACGACCCGGTTACAGCTGAAACTTACTACCGACCCCTGTTACAGCTGAAACCTACCAATGACCCTGTTACAGCTGAAACCTACTAATGACCCGGTTACACCTGAAACTTACTAATGACCCTGTTACAGCTGAAACCTACTAATAGCCCTGTTACAGCTTAAACCTACTAATGAGCCTGTTACAACTGAAACCTAATCAATGACTTTGTTACAGCTGAAACCTAATAATGACCCTGTTACAGCTGAAACCTACTAATGGCCCTGTTACAGCTGAAACCTACTAATGACCCTGTTACAGCTGAAACCTACTAATGGCCCTGTTACAGCTGAAACCTACTAATGACCCTGTTACAGCTGAAACCTAGTAATGACCCTGTTACAGCTGAAATCTACGAATGACCCTGTTACAGCTGAAACATACTAATGACCCTGTTACAGATGAAATCTACTAATGACCGTGTTATTGCTGAAACATATTACCGACCCTGTTACAGCTGAAACCTACTAACGACCCGGTTACAGCTGAAACATACTAATGACCCTGTTACAGCTGAAACCTACTAATGACCCTGTGACAGCTGAAATCTGCTAATGACAAAGTTACAGCTGAAACCTACGAATGACACTGTTGCAGATGAAACCTACGAATGACCCCTGTTACAGCTGAAACATACTAATGACCCTGTTACAGCTGAAATCTACGAATGACCCTGTTACAGCTGAAACATACTAATGACCCTGTTACAGATGAAATCTACTAATGACCGTGTTATTGCTGAAACATATTACCGACCCTGTTACAGCTGAAACCTACTAATGACTCTATTACAGCTGAAACCTACTAATGACCCTGTTACAGATGAAATCTATTAATGACCCTGCTGCAGCTGAAACATACAAATGACCCTGTTACAGCTGAAACCTACTAATGACCCGGTTACAGCTGAAACCTACTAATGACCCTATTACAGCTGAAACCTACTAATGACCCTGTTAAAGCTGATATCTATTAATGACCCTGTTACAGCTGAAACATACTAATGACCCTGTTACAGCTGAAACCTAATGACCCTGTTACAGCTGAAACCTACTAATGACCCTGTTACAGCTGAAACCTACTAATGACAAAGTTACAGCTGAAACCTACTAATGGCCCTGTTACAGCTGAAACCTACTAATGACCTTGTTACAGCTGAAACCTACTAATGACCCTGTTAAAGCTGAAACCTACTAATGACCCTGTTACAGCTGAAACATACTAATGGCCCTGTTACAGCTGAAACCTACTAATGACCATGTTACAGCTTAAACCTACTAATGACCATGTTACAGCTGAAACCTACTAATGACCCTGTTACAGCTGAAACCTACTAATGACCCCTGTTATAGCTGAAACCTACTAATTACCCTGTTACAGCTGAAACCTACTAATGACCATGTTACAGCTTAAACCTACTAATGACCCTGTTACAGCTGAAACCTACTAATGACAAAGTTACAGCTGAAACCTACTAATGGCCCTGCTACAACTGAAATATACTAATGACCCTGTTACAGATGAAACCTACTAATGACCCTTTTACAGCTGAAACCTACTAATGACCCCTGTTATAGCTGAAACCTACTAATGACCCTGTTACAGCTGAAATCTACTAATGACCCTGTTACAGCTGAAACCTACTAATGACCCTGTTACAGCTGAAACCTACTAATGACCCTGTTACAGATTAAATCTGCTAATGACCGTGTTATTGCTGAAACATATTAACGACCCTGTTACAGCTGAAACCTACCAACGACCCGGTTACAGCTGAAACTTACTACCGACCCCTGTTACAGCTGAAACCTACCAATGACCCTGTTACAGCTGAAACCTACTAATGACCCGGTTACACCTGAAACTTACTAATGACCCTGTTACAGCTGAAACCTACTAATAGCCCTGTTACAGCTTAAACCTACTAATGAGCCTGTTACAACTGAAACCTAATCAATGACTTTGTTACAGCTGAAACCTAATAATGACCCTGTTACAGCTGAAACCTACTAATGGCCCTGTTACAGCTGAAACCTACTAATGACCCTGTTACAGCTGAAACCTACTAATGGCCCTGTTACAGCTGAAACCTACTAATGACCCTGTTACAGCTGAAACCTAGTAATGACCCTGTTACAGCTGAAATCTACGAATGACCCTGTTACAGCTGAAACATACTAATGACCCTGTTACAGATGAAATCTACTAATGACCGTGTTATTGCTGAAACATATTACCGACCCTGTTACAGCTGAAACCTACTAACGACCCGGTTACAGCTGAAACATACTAATGACCCTGTTACAGCTGAAACCTACTAATGACCCTGTGACAGCTGAAATCTGCTAATGACAAAGTTACAGCTGAAACCTACGAATGACCCTGTTGCAGATGAAACCTACGAATGACCCCTGTTACAGCTGAAACATACTAATGACCCTGTTACAGCTGAAATCTACGAATGACCCTGTTACAGCTGAAACATACTAATGACCCTGTTACAGATGAAATCTACTAATGACCGTGTTATTGCTGAAACATATTACCGACCCTGTTACAGCTGAAACCTACTAATGACTCTATTACAGCTGAAACCTACTAATGACCCTGTTACAGCTGAAATCTATTAATGACCCTGCTGCAGCTGAAACATACTAATGACCCTGTTACAGCTGAAACCTACTAATGACCCGGTTACAGCTGAAACCTACTAATGACCCTATTACAGCTGAAACCTACTAATGACCCTGTTACAGCTGAAATCTATTAATGACCCTGCTACAGCTGAAACCTACTAATGACCCTGTTACAGCTGAAACCTACTAATGACCCTGTTACAGCTGAAACCTACTAATGACCCTATTACAGCTGAAACCTACTAATGACCCTGTTACAGCTGATATCTATTAATGACCCTGTTACAGCTGAAACATACTAATGACCCTGTTACAGCTGAAACCTAATGACCCTGTTACAGCTGAAACCTACTAATGACCCTGTTACAGCTGAAACCTACTAATGACAAAGTTACAGCTGAAACCTACTACTGACCCTGTCACAGCTGAAACCTACGAATGACCCTGTTGCAGATGAAACCTACGAATGACCCCTGTTACAGCTGAAACATACTAATGACCCTGTTACAAATGAAATCTACGAATGACCCTGTTACAGCTGAAACATACTAATGACCCTGTTACAGATGAAATCTACTAATGACCGTGTTATTGCTGAAACATATTACCGACCCTGTTACAGCTGAAACCTACTAATGACCCTGTTACAGCTGAAATCTATTAATGACCCTGCTGCAGCTGAAACCTACTAATGACCCGGTTACAGCTGAAACCTACTAATGACCCTATTACAGCTGAAACCTACTAATGACCCTATTACAGCTGAAACCTACTAATGACCCTGTTACAGCTGAAATCTATTAATGACCCTGCTACAGCTGAAACATACTAATGACCCTGTTACAGCTGAAACCTACTAACGACCCGGTTACAGCTGAAACATACTAATGACCCTGTTACAGCTGAAACCTACTAATGACCCTGTGACAGCTGAAATCTGCTAATGACAAAGTTACAGCTGAAACCTACTAATGACCCTGTCACAGCTGAAACCTACGAATGACCCTGTTGCAGATGAAACCTATGAATGACCCCTGTTACAGCTGAAACATACTAATGACCCTGTTACAGCTGAAATCTACGAATGACCCTGTTACAGCTGAAACATACTAATGACCCTGTTACAGATGAAATCTACTAATGACCGTGTTATTGCTGAAACATATTACCGACCCTGTTACAGCTGAAACCTACTAATGACCCTATTACAGCTGAAACCTACTAATGACCCTGTTACAGCTGAAATCTATTAATGACCCTGCTAAAGCTGAAACATACTAATGAACCTGTTACAGCTGAAACCTAATGACCCTGTTACAGATGAAACCTACTAATGACCGTGTTATTGCTGAAACAAATTAACGACCCGGTTACAGCTGAAACTTACTACCGACCCCTGTTACAGCTGAAACCTACTATTGACCCTGTTACAGCTGAAACCTAATAATGACCCTGTTACAACTGAAACCTACTAATGACCCCTGTTATAGCTGAAACCTACTAATGACCATGTTTCAGCTGAAACCTACTAATGACCCTGTTACAGCTGAAACCTACTAATGACCCTGTTACAGCTGAAACCTAATCAATGACCTTGTTACAGCTGAAACCTACTAATGACCCTGTTACAGCTGAAACCTACTAATGACCCTGTTACAGCTGAAACCTACTAATGACCTTGTTACAGCTGAAACCTACTAATGACCCTGTCACAGCTGAAACGTACTAATGACCCCTGTTATAGCTGAAACCTAATAATGACCCTGTTACAGCTGAAACCTAATCAATGACCTTGTTACAGCTGAAACCTACTAATGACCTTGTTACAGCTGAAACCTACTAATGACCCTGTCACAACTGAAACCTACTAATGACCCTGTTACTGCTGAAACCTACTAATGACCCTGTTACAGCTGAAACCTACTAATGCCCCTGTTACAGCTGAAACCTACTAATGACCCTGTTACAGCTGAAACCTACTAATGACCCTGTTACAGCTGAAACCTAATAATGACCCTGTTGCAGATGAAACCTACTAATGGCCCTGCTACAACTGAAACATACTAATGACCCTGTTACAGATGAAACCTACTAATGACCCTTTTACAGCTGAAACCTACTAATGACCCCAGTTACAGCTGAAACCTACTAATGACCCGGTTACACCTGAAACTTACTAATGACCCTGTTACAGCTGAAACCTACTAATAGCCCTGTTACAGCTGAAACCTACTAATGAGCCTGTTACAGCTGAAACCGAATCAATGACCTTGTTACAGCTGAAACCTACTAATGACCATGTTACAGCTGAAACCTACTAATGACCCTGTTACAGCTGAAACCTACTAATGACAAAGTTACAGCTGAAACCTACTAATGACCCTGTTACAGATGAAACCTACTATTGACCCTTTTACAGCTGAAATCTGCTAATGACAAAGTTACTACTGAAACCTAATAATGACCCTGTTACAGCTGAAACCTAATAATGACCCTGTTATAGCTGAAACCTACTAATGCCCCTGTTACAGCTGAAACCTACTAATGACCCTGTTACAGCTGAAACCTACTAATGACCCTGTTACAGCTGAAACCTAATAATGACCCTGTTGCAGATGAAACCTACTAATGACCCTGTTGCAGCTGAAACCTACTAATGGCCCTGCTACAACTGAAACATACTAATGACCCTGTTACAGATGAAACCTACTAATGACCCTTTTACAGCTGAAACCTACTAATGACCCCAGTTACAGCTGAAACCTACTAATGACCCGGTTACACCTGAAACTTACTAATGACCCTGTTACAGCTGAAACCTACTAATAGCCCTGTTACAGCTGAAACCTAATAATGAGCCTGTTACAGCTGAAACCGAATCAATGACCTTGTTACAGCTGAAACCTACTAATGACCATGTTACAGCTGAAACCTACTAATGACCCTGTTACAGCTGAAACCTACTAATGACAAAGTTACAGCTGAAACCTACTAATGACCCTGTTACAGATGAAACCTACTAATGACCCTTTTACAGCTGAAATCTGCTAATGACAAAGTTACTACTGAAACCTAATAATGACCCTGTTACAGCTGAAACCTAATAATGACCCTGTTATAGCTGAAACCTACTAATGACCCTTTTACAGCTGAAACCTATTAATGACCCTGTTACAGCTGAAACCTACTAATGACCCTGTTACAGCTGAAACCTACTAATGCCCCTGTTACAGCTGAAACTTACTAATGACCCTGTTACAGCTGAAACTTACTAATGACCCTGTTACAGCTGAAACCTAATAATGACAAAGTTACAGCTGAAACCTACTAATGGCCCTGCTACAACTGAAACATACTAATGACCCTGTTACAGCTGAAACCTACTAATGACCCCTGTTATAGCTGAAACCTACTAATGACCCTGTTACAGCTGAAACCTACTAATGACCCTGTTACAGCTGAAATCTACTAATGACCGTGTTACAGCTGAAACCTACTAATGACCCTGTTACAGCTGAAACCTACTACTGACCCTGTTACAGATTAAATCTGCTAATGACCGTGTTACAGCTGAAACATATTAACGACCCTGTTACAGCTGAAACCTACCAACGACCCGGTTACAGCTGAAACTTACTACCGACCCCTGTTACAGCTGAAACCTACTAATGACCCTGTTACAGCTGAAACCTACTAATGACCCTGTTAAAGCTGAAACCTAATAATGACCCTGTTACAGCTGAAACCTACTAATGACCCCTGTTATAGCTGAAACCTACTAATTACCCTGTTACAGCTGACACCTACTAATGACCATGTTACAGCTGAAACCTACTAATGACCATGTTACAGCTGAAACCTACTAATGACCCTGTTACAGCTGAAACCTACTAATGACAAAGTTACAGCTGAAACCCACTAATGGCCCTGCTACAACTGAAATATACGAATGACCCTATTACAGATGAAACCTACTAATGACCCGGTTACACCTGAAACTTACTAATGACCCTGTTACAGCTGAAACCTACTAATAGCCCTGTTACAGCTGAAACCTACTAATGAGCCTGTTACAGCTGAAACCGAATCAATGACCTTGTTACAGCTGAAACCTACTAATGACCATGTTACAGCTGAAACCTACTAATGACCCTGTTACAGCTGAAACCTACTAATGACCCTTTTACAGCTGAAACCTACTAATGACCCTGTTACAGATGAAACCTACTAATGACCCTTTTACAGCTGAAATCTGCTAATGACAAAGTTACTACTGAAACCTAATAATGACCCTGTTACAGCTGAAACCTAGTAATGACCCTGTTATAGCTGAAACCTACTAATGACCCTTTTACAGCTGAAACCTATTAATGACCCTGTTACAGCTGAAACCTACTAATGACCCTGTTACAGCTGAAACCTACTAATGCCCCTG
The DNA here is from genome assembly GCF_029448725.1 of Salvelinus fontinalis. Lineage (NCBI taxonomy): Eukaryota > Metazoa > Chordata > Actinopteri > Salmoniformes > Salmonidae > Salvelinus > Salvelinus fontinalis. The sequence goes on along the minus strand of NC_074695.1, from coordinate 5,482,680 downwards.
TTACAGCTGAAACTTACTAATGACCCTGTTACAGCTGAAACTTACTAATGACCCTGTTACAGCTGAAACCTAATAATGACAAAGTTACAGCTGAAACCTACTAATGGCCCTGCTACAACTGAAATATACTAATGACCCTGTTACAGATGAAACCTACTAATGACCCTGTTACAGCTGAAACCTACTAATGACCCTTTTACAGCTGAAACCTACTAATGACCCCTGTTATAGCTGAAACCTACTAATGACCCTGTTACAGCTGAAACCTACTAATGACCCTGTTACAGATTAAATCTGCTAATGACCGTGTTACAGCTGAAACATATTAACGACCCTGTTACAGCTGAAACCTACCAACGACCCGGTTACAGCTGAAACTTACTACCGACCCCTGTTACAGCTGAAACCTACTAATGACCCTGTTACAGCTGAAACCTACTAATGACCCTGTTAAAGCTGAAACCTAATAATGAACCTGTTACAGCTGAAACCTACAAATGACCCCTGTTATAGCTGAAACCTACTAATTACCCTGTTACAGCTGAAACCTACTAATGACCAAGTTACAGCTGAAACCTTCTAATGACCATGTTACAGCTGAAACCTACTAATGACCCTGTTACAGCTGAAACCTACTAATGACAAAGTTACAGCTGAAACCTACTAATGGCCCTGCTACAACTGAAACCTACTAATGACCCTGTTACAGATGAAACCTACTAATGACCCTTTTACAGCTGAAACCTACTAATGACCCCTGTTATAGCTGAAACCTACTAACGACCCGGTTAGAGCTGAAACCTACTAATGACCCTGTTACAGCTGAAAGCTACTAATGACCCTGTTACAGATTAAATCTGCTAATGACCGTGTTATTGCTGAAACATATTAACGACCCTGTTACAGCTGAAACCTACCAACGACCCGGTTACAGCTGAAACTTACTACCGACCCCTGTTACAGCTGAAACCTACCAATGACCCTGTTACAGCTGAAACCTACTAATGACCCGGTTACACCTGAAACTTACTAATGACCCTGTTACAGCTGAAACCTACTAATAGCCCTGTTACAGCTTAAACCTACTAATGAGCCTGTTACAACTGAAACCTAATAAATGACCTTGTTACAGCTGAAACCTAATAATGAACCTGTTACAGCTGAAACCTACTAATGGCCCTGTTACAGCTGAAACCTACTAATGGCCCTGTTGCAGCTGAAACCTACTACCGACCCCTGTTACAGCTGAAACCTACCAATGACCCTGTTACAGCTGAAACCTACTAATGACCCTGTTACAGCTGAAACCTACTACCGACCCCTGTTACAGCTGAAACCTACCAATGACCCTGCTACAGCTGAAACATACTAATGACCCTGTTACAGATGAAATCTACTAATGACCGTGTTATTGCTGAAACTTACTAACGACCCCTGTTACAGCTGAAACCTACTAACGACCCGGTTACAGCTGAAATTTACTAACGACCCCTGTTACAGCTGAAACCTACTAATGACCTTGTTACAGCTGAAACCTACTAATGACCCTGTTAAAGCTGAAACCTAATAATGACCCTGTTACAGCTGAAACCTACTAATGACCCCTGTTATAGCTGAAACCTACTAATTACCCTGTTACAGCTGAAACCTACTAATGACCATGTTACAGCTGAAACCTACTAATGACCATGTTACAGCTGAAACCTACTAATGACCCTGTTACAGCTGAAACCTACTAATGACAAAGTTACAGCTGAAACCTACTAATGGCCCTGCTACAACTGAAATATACTAATGACCCTGTTACAGATGAAACCTACTAATGACCCTTTTACAGCTGAAACCTACTAATGACCCTGTTACAGCTGAAACCTACTCATGGCCCTGTTACAGCTGAAACCTACTAATGACCCTGTTACAGCTGAAACCTAGTAATGACCCCGTTACAGCTGAAATCTACAAATAACCCTGTTACAGCTGAAACATACTAATGACCATGTTTGAGCTGAAACCTACTAATGACCCTGTTACAGCTGAAACCTACTAATGACCCTGTTACAGCTGAAACCTACTAATGACCCTGTGACAGCTGAAATCTGCTAATGACAAAGTTACAGCTGAAACCTACTAATGACCCTGTCACAGCTGAAACCTAAGAATGACCCTGTTGCAGATGAAACCTACGAATGACCCCTGTTACAGCTGAAACATACTAATGACCCTGTTACAGCTGAAATCTACGAATGACCCTGTTACAGCTGAAACATACTAATGACCCTGTTACAGATGAAATCTACTAATGACCGTGTTATTGCTGAAACATATTACCGACCCTGTTACAGCTGAAACCTACTAATGACCCTATTACAGCTGAAACCTACTAATGACCCTGTTACAGCTGAAATCTATTAATGACCCTGCTGCAGCTGAAACATACTAATGACCCTGTTACAGCTGAAACCTACTAATGACCCTGTTACAGCTGAAACATACTAATGACCCTGTTACAGCTGAAACCTAATGACCCTGTTACAGATGAAATCTACTAATAACCGTGTTATTGCTGAAACATATTAACGACCCGGTTACAGCTGAAACTTACTACCGACCCCTGTTACAGCTGAAACCTACTATTGACCCTGTTACAGCTTAAACCTAATAATGACCCTGTTACAGCTGAAACCTACTAATGACCCCTGTTATAGCTGAAACCTACTAATGACCATGTTTGAGCTGAAACCTACTAATGACCCTGTTACAGCTGAAACCTACTAATGACCCTCTTACAGCTGAAACCTAATCAATGACCTTGTTACAGCTGAAACCTACTAATGACCCTGTCACAGCTGAAACGTACTAATGACCCCTGTTATAGCTGAAACCTAAAAATGACCCTGTTACAGCTGACACCTAATCAATGACCTTGTTACAGCTGAAACCTACTAATGACCTTGTTACAGCTGAAACCTACTAATGACCCTGTCACAGCTGAAACCTACTAATGACCCTGTTACTGCTGAAACCTACTAATGACCCTGTTACAGCTGAAACCTACTAATGCCCCTGTTACAGCTGAAACCTACTAATGACCCTGTTACAGCTGAAACCTACTAATGACCCTGTTACTGCTGAAACCTAATAATGACCCTGTTGCAGATGAAACCTACTAATGACCCTGTTGCAGCTGAAACCTACAAATGACCCTGTTACAGCTGAAACATACTAATTACCCTGTTACAGCTGAAATCTACTAATGACCCTGTTACAGCTGAAACATACTAATGACCCCGTTACAGATGAAATCTACTAATGACCGTGTTATTGCTGAAACATATTAACGACCCTGTTACAGCTGAAACCTACTAACGACCCGGTTACAGCTGAAACTTACTAACGACCCCTGTTACAGCTGAAACCTACTAATGTCCCTGTTACAGCTGAAACCTACTAATGACCATGTTACAGCTGAAACCTACTAATGACCGTGTTATTGCTGAAACTTACTAACGACCCCTGTTACAGCTGAAACCTACTAACGACCCGGTTACAGCTGAAACTTACTAACGACCCCTGTTACAGCTGAAACATACTAATGGCCCTGTTACAGATGAAATCTACTAATGACCGTGTTATTGCTGAAACTTACTAACGACCCCTGTTACAGCTGAAACCTACTAACGACCCGGTTACAGCTGAAACTTACTAACGACCCCTGTTACAGCTGAAACCTACTAATGACCATGTTACAACTGAAATCTGCTAATGACAAAGTTACTACTGAAACCTAATAATGACCCTGTTACAGCTGAAACCTAATCAATGACCCTGTTATAGCTGAAACCTACTAATGATAAAGTTACAGCTGAAACCTACTAATGACCCTGTTACAGATTAAATCTGCTAATGACCCTGTTACAGCTGAAACCTACTAATGACAAAGTTACAGCTGAAACCTACTAATGGCCCTGCTACAACTGAAACATACTAATGACCCTTTTACAGATGAAACCTACTAATGACCCTGTTACAGCTGAAACCTACTAATGACAAAGTTACAGCTGAAACCTACTAATGGCCCTGCTACAACTGAAACATACTAATGACCCTTTTACAGATGAAACCTACTAATGACCCTTTTACAGCTGAAACCTACTAATGACCCTGTTACAGCTGAAACCTACTAATGACCCCTTTACAGCTGAAACCTACTAATGACCCTGTTACAGCTGAAACCTACTAATGACAAAGTTACAGATGAAACCTACTAATGACCCTTTTACAGCTGAAACCTACTAATGACCCTGTTACAGCTGAAACCTACTAATGACCCCTTTACAGCTGAAACCTACTAATGACCCTGTTACAGCTGAAACATACTAATGACCCTGTTACAGATTAAATCTGCTAATGACCGTGTTATTGCTGAAACATATTAACGACCCTGTTACAGCTGAAACCTACCAACGACCCGGTTACAGCTGAAACCTACTACCGACCCCGGTTACAGCTGAAACCTAATAATGACCCTGTTACAGCTGAAACCTACCAACGACCCAGTTACAGCTGAAACTTACTACCGACCCCGGTTACAGCTGAAACCTACTAATGACCATGTTACAGCTGAAACCTACTAATGACCCGGTTACACCTGAAACTTACTAATGACCCTGTTACAGCTGAAACCTACTAATAGCCCTGTTACAGCTGAAACCTACTAATGAGCCTGTTACAGCTGAAACCGAATCAATGACCTTGTTACAGATGAAACCTACTAATGAACATGTTACAGCTGAAACCTACTAATGACCCTGTTACAGCTGAAACCTACTAATGACAAAGTTACAGCTGAAACCTACTAACGGCCCTGCTACAACTGAAATATACTAATGACCCTGTTACAGATGAAACCTGCTAATGACCCTGTTACAGCTGAAACCTACTAATGACCCTTTTACAGCTGAAACCTACTAATGACCCTGTTACAGCTGAAACCTAATGACCCTGTTACAGATGAAATCTACTAATAACCGTGTTATTGCTGAAACATATTAACGACCCGGTTACAGCTGAAACTTACTACCGACCCCTGTTACAGCTGAAACCTACGATTGACCCTGTTACAGCTGAAACCTAATAATGACCCTGTTACAACTGAAACCTACTAATGACCCCTGTTATAGCTGAAACCTACTAATGACCATGTTTCAGCTGAAACCTACTAATGACCCTGTTACAGCTGAAACCTACTAATGACCCTGTTACAGCTGAAACCTACTAATGACCCTGTTACAGCTGAAACCTAATCAATGACCTTGTTACAGCTGAAACCTACTAATGACCCTGTCACAGCTGAAACGTACTAATGACCCCTGTTATAGCTGAAACCTAATAATGACCCTGTTACAGCTGAAACATAATCAATGACCTTGTTACAGCTGAAACCTACTAATGACCTTGTTACTGCTGAAACCTACTAATGACCCTGTTACAGCTGAAACCTACTAATGCCCCTGTTACAGCTGAAACCTACTAATGACCCTGTTGCAGCTGAAACCTACAAATGACCCTGTTACAGCTGAAACATACTAATTACCCTGTTACAGCTGAAATCTACTAATGACCCTGTTACAGCTGAAACATACTAATGACCCCGTTACAGATGAAATCTACTAATGACCGTGTTATTGCTGAAACATATTAACGACCCTGTTACAGCTGAAACCTACTAACGACCCGGTTACAGCTGAAACTTACTAACGACCCCTGTTACAGCTGAAACCTACTAATGACCATGTTACAACTGAAATCTGCTAATGACAAAGTTACTACTGAAACCTAATAATGACCCTGTTACAGCTGAAACCTAATCAATGACCCTGTTATAGCTGAAACCTACTAATGACAAAGTTACAGCTGAAACCTACTAATGGCCCTGCTACAACTGAAACATACTAATGACCCTGTTACAGATGAAACCTACTAAAGACCCTTTTACAGCTGAAACCTACTAATGACCCCTGTTATAGCTGAAACCTACTAATGAGCCTGTTACAGCTGAAACCTACTAATGAGCCTGTTTCAGCTGAAACTTACTACCGACCCCGGTTACAGCTGAAACCTACTAATGACCCTGTTACAGCTGAAACCTACTAATGACCCGGTTACACCTGAAACTTACTAATGACCCTGTTACAGCTGAAACCTACTAATAGCCCTGTTACAGCTGAAACCTACTAATGAGCCTGTTACAGCTGAAACCGAATCAATGACCTTGTTACAGCTGAAACCTACTAATGACCATGTTACAGCTGAAACCTACTAATGACCCTGTTACAGCTGAAACCTACTAATGACAAAGTTACAGCTGAAACCTACTAATGGCCCTGCTACAACTGAAATATACTAATGACCCTGTTACAGATGAAACCTACTAATGACCCCTGTTATAGCAGAAACCTACTAATGACCCTTTTACAGCTGAAACCTACTAATGACCCCTGTTATAGCTGAAACCTACTAATGACCCTGTTACAGCTGAAACCTACTAATGACCCTGTTACAGATTAAATCTGCTAATGACCGTGTTATTGCTGAAACATATTAACGACCCTGTTACAGCTGAAACCTACCAACGACCCGGTTACAGCTGAAACTTACTACCGACCCCTGTTACAGCTGAAACCTACCAATGACCCTGTTACAGCTGAAACCTACTAATGACCCGGTTACACCTGAAACTTACTAATGACCCTGTTACAGCTGAAACCTACTAATAGCCCTGTTACAGCTTAAACCTACTAATGAGCCTGTTACAACTGAAACCTAATCAATGACCTTGTTACAGCTGAAACCTAATAATGACCCTGTTACAGCTGAAACCTACTAATGACACTGTTACAGCTGAAACATACTAATGACCCTGTTACAGATGAAATCTACTAATGACCGTGTTATTGCTGAAACTTACTAACAACCCGTTACAGCTGAAACCTACTAACGACCCGGTTACAGCTGAAACCTACTAACGACCCCTGTTACAGCTGAAACCTACTAATGACCTTGTTACAGCTGAAACCTACTAATGACCCTGTTAAAGCTGAAACCTAATAATGACCCTGTTACAGCTGAAACCTACTAATGACCCCTGTTATAGCTGAAACCTACTAATTACCCTGTTACAGCTGAAACCTACTAATGACCATGTTACAGCTGAAACCTACTAATGACCATGTTACAGCTGAAACCTACTAATGACCCTGTTACAGCTGAAACGTACTAATGACAAAGTTACAGCTGAAACCTACTAATGGCCCTGCTACAACTGAAATATACTAATGACCCTGTTACAGATGAAACCTACTAATGACCCTTTTACAGCTGAAACCTACTAATGACCCCTGTTATAGCTGAAACCTACTAATGACCCTGTTACAGCTGAAACCTACTAATGACCCTGTTACAGATTAAATCTGCTAATGACCGTGTTATTGCTGAAACATATTAACGACCCTGTTACAGCTGAAACCTACCAACGACCCGGTTACAGCTGAAACTTACTACCGACCCCTGTTACAGCTGAAACCTACCAATGACCCTGTTACAGCTGAAACCTACTAATGACCCTTTTACAGCTGAAACCTACTAATGACCCCTGTTATAGCTGAAACCTACTAATGACCCTGTTACAGCTGAAACCTACTAATGACCCTGTTACAGATTAAATCTGCTAATGACCGTGTTATTGCTGACACATATTAACGACCCTGTTACAGCTGAAACCTACCAACGACCCGGTTACAGCTGAAACTTACTACCGACCCCTGTTACAGCTGAAACCTACCAATGACCCTGTTACAGCTGAAACCTACTAATGACCCGGTTACACCTGAAACTTACTAATGACCCTGTTACAGCTGAAACCTACTAATGGCCCTGTTACAGCTGAAACCTACTAATGGCCCTGTTACAGCTGAAACCTACTAATGACCCTGTCACAGCTGAAACCTACGAATGACCCTGTTGCAGATGAAACCTACGAATGACCCCTGTTACAGCTGAAACATACTAATGACCCTGTTACAGCTGAAACATACTAATGACCCTGTTACAGATGAAATCTACTAATGACCGTGTTATTGCTGAAACATATTACCGACCCTGTTACAGCTGAAACCTACTAATGACCCTATTACAGCTGAAACCTACTAATGACCCTGTTACAGCTGAAATCTATTAATGACCCTGCTGCAGCTGAAACATACTAATGACCCTGTTACAGCTGAAACCTACTAATGACCCGGTTACAGCTGAAACCTACTAATGACCCCTGTTATAGCTGAAACCTACTAATGACCATGTTTCAGCTGAAACCTACTAATGACCCTGTTACAGCTGAAACCTACTAATGACCCTGTTACAGCTGAAACCTAATCAATGACCTTGTTACAGCTGAAACCTACTAATGACCCTGTCACAGCTGAAACGTACTAATGACCCCTGTTATAGCTGAAACCTAATAATGACCCTGTTACAGCTGAAACCTAATCAATGACCTTGTTACAGCTGAAACCTACTAATGACCTTGTTACAGCTGAAATCTACTAATGACCCTGTCACAGCTGAAACCTACTAATGACCCTGTTACAGCTGAAACCTACTAATGACCCTGTTACAGCTGAAACCTACTAATGACCCTGTTACTGCTGAAACCTAATAATGACCCTGTTGCAGATTAAACCTACAAATGACCCTGTTACAGCTGAAACATACTAATTACCCTGTTACAGCTGAAATCTACTAATGACCCTGTTACAGCTGAAACATACTAATGACCCCGTTACAGATGAAATCTATTAATGACCGTGTTATTGCTGAAACATATTAACGACCTTGTTACAGCTGAAACCTACTAACGACCCGGTTACAGCTGAAACTTACTAACGACCCCTGTTACAGCTGAAACCTACTAATGACCCTGTTACAGCTGAAACATACTAATGACCCTGTTACAGATGAAATCTACTAATGACCGTGTTATTGCTGAAACTTACTAACGACCCCTGTTACAGCTGAAACCTACTAACGACCCGGTTACAGCTGAAACTTACTAACGACCCCTGTTACAGCTGAAACCTACTAATGACCATGTTACAACTGAAATCTGCTAATGACAAAGTTACTACTGAAACCTAATAATGACCCTGTTACAGCTGAAACCTAATCAATGACCCTGTTATAGCTGAAACCTACTAATGACAAAGTTACAGCTGAAACCTACTAATGACAAAGTTACAGCTGAAACCTACTAATGGCCCTGCTACAACTGAAACATACTAATGACCGTTACAGATGAAACCTACTAATGACCCTTTTACAGCTGAAACCTACTAATGACCCGGTTACACCTGAAACTTACTAATGACCCTGTTACAGCTGAAACCTACTAATAGCCCTGTTACAGCTGAAACCTACTAATGACCCTGTTACAGCTGAAACCTACTAATGACCCTGTTACAGATTAAATCTGCTAATGACCGTGTTATTGCTGAAACATATTAACGACCCTGTTACAGCTGAAACCTACCAACGACCCTGTTACAGCTTAAACCTACTAATGACCCGGTTACACCTGAAACTTACTAATGACCCTGTTACAGCTGAAACCTACTAATATCCCTGTTACAGTTGAAACCTACTAATGAGCCTGTTACAACTGAAACCGAATCAATGACCTTGTTACAGCTGAAACCTACTAATGACCCTGTTATAGCTGAAACCTATTAATGACCCTGTTACAGCTGAAACCTACTAATGACCATGTTACAGCTGAAACATACTATTGACCCTGTTACAGCTGAAACCTACTAATGACCCTGTTACAGCTGAAACATACTATTGACCCTGTTACAGCTGAAACCTACTATTGACCCTGTCACAGCTGAAACCTACTAATGACCCTGCTACAGCTGAAACCTACTAATGACCTTGTTACAGCTGAAACCTACTAATGACCCTGTTACAGCTGAAACCTACTATTGACCCTGTTACAGCTGAAACCTTCTAATGGCCCTGTTACAGCTGAAACATACTAATGACCCTGTTACAGATGAAATCTACTCATGACCGTGTTATTGCTGAAACATATTAACGACCCTGTTACAGCTGAAACCTACTAACGACCCGGTTACAGCTGAAACTTACTAACGACCCCTGTTACAGCTGAAACCTACTAATGACCCTGTGACAGCTGAAATCTGCTAATGACCCTGTTGCAGATGAAACCTACGAATGACCCCTGTTACAGCTGAAACCTACTAATGACCCTGTTACAGCTGAAACCTACTAATGACCCTATTACAGCTGAAACCTACTAATGACCCTGTTACAGCTGAAATCTATTAATGACCGTGCTGCAGCTGAAACATACTAATGACCCTGTTACAGCTGAAACCTACTAATGACCCGGTTACAGCTGAAACCTACTAATGACCCTATTACAGCTGAAACCTACTAATGACCCTGTTACAGCTGAAATCTATTAATGACCCTGCTACAGCTGAAACATACTCATGACCCTGTTACAGCTGAAACCCAATGACCCTGTTACAGCTGAAATCTAATAATGACCCTGCTGCAGCTGAAACATACTAATGACCCTGTTACAGCTGAAACCTACTAATGACCTGGTTACAGCTGAAACCTACTAATGACCCTATTACAGCTGAAACCTACTAATGACCCTGTTACAGCTGAAATCTATTAATGACCCTGCTACAGCTGAAACATACTAATGACCCTGTTACAGCTGAAATCTACTAATAACCGTGTTATTGCTGAAACATATTAACGACCCAGTTACAGCTGAAACTTACTACCGACCCCTGTTACAGCTGAAACCTACTATTGACCCTGTTACAGCTGAAACCTAATAATGACCCTGTTACAACTGAAACCTACTAATGACCCCTGTTATAGCTGAAACCTACTAATGACCATGTTTCAGCTGAAACCTACTAATGACCCTGTTACAGCTGAAACCTACTAATGAACCTGTTATAGCTGAAACCTACTAATGACCCTGTTACAGCTGAAACCTACTAATGACCCTGTTACAGCTGAAACCTAATCAATGACCTTGTTACAGCTGAAACCTACTAATGACCCTGTCACAGCTGAAACGTACTAATGACCCCTTTACAGCTGAAACTTACGAATGACCCCTGTTATAGCTGAAACCTAATAATGGCCCTGTTACAGCTGAAACCTACTAATGACCCTGTTACAGCTGAAACCTACGAATGACCCTGGTTCAGCTAAACCTACTAATGACCCGGTTACAGCTGAAACCTACTAATGACCCTGTTACAGCTGAAACCTACTAATGACCCTGTTACAGTTGAAACCTACTAATTAATCTGTTACAGCTGAAACATACTAATGACCCTGTTACAGATGAAATCTACTAATGACCGTGTTATTGCTGAAACATATTAATGACCCTGTTACAGCTGAAACTTACTAACGACCCCTGTTATAGCAGAAACCTACTAATGACCCTTTTACAGCTGAAACCTACTAATGACCCCTGTTATAGCTGAAACCTACTAATGACCCTGTTACAGCTGAAACCTACTAATGACCCTGTTACAGATTAAATCTGCTAATGACCGTGTTATTGCTGAAACATATTAACGACCCTGTTACAGCTGAAACCTACCAACGACCCGGTTACAGCTGAAACTTACTACCGACCCCTGTTACAGCTGAAACCTACCAATGACCCTGTTACAGCTGAAACCTACTAATGACCCGGTTACACCTGAAACTTACTAATGACCCTGTTACAGCTGAAACCTACTAATAGCCCTGTTACAGCTTAAACCTACTAATGAGCCTGTTACAACTGAAACCTAATCAATGACCTTGTTACAGCTGAAACCTAATAATGACCCTGTTACAGCTGAAACCTACTAATGACACTGTTACAGCTGAAACATACTAATGACCCTGTTACAGATGAAATCTACTAATGACCGTGTTATTGCTGAAACTTACTAACAACCCGTTACAGCTGAAACCTACTAACGACCCGGTTACAGCTGAAACCTACTAACGACCCCTGTTACAGCTGAAACCTACTAATGACCTTGTTACAGCTGAAACCTACTAATGACCCTGTTAAAGCTGAAACCTAATAATGACCCTGTTACAGCTGAAACCTACTAATGACCCCTGTTATAGCTGAAACCTACTAATTACCCTGTTACAGCTGAAACCTACTAATGACCATGTTACAGCTGAAACCTACTAATGACCATGTTACAGCTGAAACCTACTAATGACCCTGTTACAGCTGAAACGTACTAATGACAAAGTTACAGCTGAAACCTACTAATGGCCCTGCTACAACTGAAATATACTAATGACCCTGTTACAGATGAAACCTACTAATGACCCTTTTACAGCTGAAACCTACTAATGACCCCTGTTATAGCTGAAACCTACTAATGACCCTGTTACAGCTGAAACCTACTAATGACCCTGTTACAGATTAAATCTGCTAATGACCGTGTTATTGCTGAAACATATTAACGACCCTGTTACAGCTGAAACCTACCAACGACCCGGTTACAGCTGAAACTTACTACCGACCCCTGTTACAGCTGAAACCTACCAATGACCCTGTTACAGCTGAAACCTACTAATGACCCTTTTACAGCTGAAACCTACTAATGACCCCTGTTATAGCTGAAACCTACTAATGACCCTGTTACAGCTGAAACCTACTAATGACCCTGTTACAGATTAAATCTGCTAATGACCGTGTTATTGCTGACACATATTAATGACCCTGCTGCAGCTGAAACATACTAATGACCCTGTTACAGCTGAAACCTACTAATGACCCGGTTACAGCTGAAACCTACTAATGACCCCTGTTATAGCTGAAACCTACTAATGACCATGTTTCAGCTGAAACCTACTAATGACCCTGTTACAGCTGAAACCTAATAATGACCCTGTTACAGCTGAAACCTAATCAATGACCTTGTTACAGCTGAAACCTACTAATGACCTTGTTACAGCTGAAATCTACTAATGACCCTGTCACAGCTGAAACCTACTAATGACCCTGTTACAGCTGAAACCTACTAATGACCCTGTTACAGCTGAAACCTACTAATGACCCTGTTACTGCTGAAACCTAATAATGACCCTGTTGCAGATTAAACCTACTAATGACCCTGTTGCAGCTGAAACCTACAAATGACCCTGTTACAGCTGAAACATACTAATTACCCTGTTACAGCTGAAATCTACTAATGACCCTGTTACAGCTGAAACATACTAATGACCCCGTTACAGATGAAATCTATTAATGACCGTGTTATTGCTGAAACATATTAACGACCTTGTTACAGCTGAAACCTACTAACGACCCGGTTACAGCTGAAACTTACTAACGACCCCTGTTACAGCTGAAACCTACTAATGACCCTGTTACAGCTGAAACATACTAATGACCCTGTTACAGATGAAATCTACTAATGACCGTGTTATTGCTGAAACTTACTAACGACCCCTGTTACAGCTGAAACCTACTAACGACCCGGTTACAGCTGAAACTTACTAACGACCCCTGTTACAGCTGAAACCTACTAATGACCATGTTACAACTGAAATCTGCTAATGACAAAGTTACTACTGAAACCTAATAATGACCCTGTTACAGCTGAAACCTAATCAATGACCCTGTTATAGCTGAAACCTACTAATGACAAAGTTACAGCTGAAACCTACTAATGACAAAGTTACAGCTGAAACCTACTAATGGCCCTGCTACAACTGAAACATACTAATGACCGTTACAGATGAAACCTACTAATGACCCTTTTACAGCTGAAACCTACTAATGACCCGGTTACACCTGAAACTTACTAATGACCCTGTTACAGCTGAAACCTACTAATAGCCCTGTTACAGCTGAAACCTACTAATGACCCTGTTACAGCTGAAACCTACTAATGACCCTGTTACAGATTAAATCTGCTAATGACCGTGTTATTGCTGAAACATATTAACGACCCTGTTACAGCTGAAACCTACCAACGACCCTGTTACAGCTTAAACCTACTAATGACCCGGTTACACCTGAAACTTACTAATGACCCTGTTACAGCTGAAACCTACTAATATCCCTGTTACAGTTGAAACCTACTAATGAGCCTGTTACAACTGAAACCGAATCAATGACCTTGTTACAGCTGAAACCTACTAATGACCCTGTTATAGCTGAAACCTATTAATGACCCTGTTACAGCTGAAACCTACTAATGACCATGTTACAGCTGAAACATACTATTGACCCTGTTACAGCTGAAACCTACTAATGACCCTGTTACAGCTGAAACATACTATTGACCCTGTTACAGCTGAAACCTACTATTGACCCTGTCACAGCTGAAACCTACTAATGACCCTGCTACAGCTGAAACCTACTAATGACCTTGTTACAGCTGAAACCTACTAATGACCCTGTTACAGCTGAAACCTACTATTGACCCTGTTACAGCTGAAACCTTCTAATGGCCCTGTTACAGCTGAAACATACTAATGACCCTGTTACAGATGAAATCTACTCATGACCGTGTTATTGCTGAAACATATTAACGACCCTGTTACAGCTGAAACCTACTAACGACCCGGTTACAGCTGAAACTTACTAACGACCCCTGTTACAGCTGAAACCTACTAATGACCCTGTGACAGCTGAAATCTGCTAATGACCCTGTTGCAGATGAAACCTACGAATGACCCCTGTTACAGCTGAAACCTACTAATGACCCTGTTACAGCTGAAACCTACTAATGACCCTATTACAGCTGAAACCTACTAATGACCCTGTTACAGCTGAAATCTATTAATGACCGTGCTGCAGCTGAAACATACTAATGACCCTGTTACAGCTGAAACCTACTAATGACCCGGTTACAGCTGAAACCTACTAATGACCCTATTACAGCTGAAACCTACTAATGACCCTGTTACAGCTGAAATCTATTAATGACCCTGCTACAGCTGAAACATACTCATGACCCTGTTACAGCTGAAACCCAATGACCCTGTTACAGCTGAAATCTAATAATGACCCTGCTGCAGCTGAAACATACTAATGACCCTGTTACAGCTGAAACCTACTAATGACCTGGTTACAGCTGAAACCTACTAATGACCCTGTTACAGCTGAAATCTATTAATGACCCTGCTACAGCTGAAACATACTAATGACCCTGTTACAGCTGAAATCTACTAATAACCGTGTTATTGCTGAAACATATTAACGACCCAGTTACAGCTGAAACTTACTACCGACCCCTGTTACAGCTGAAACCTACTATTGACCCTGTTACAGCTGAAACCTAATAATGACCCTGTTACAACTGAAACCTACTAATGACCCCTGTTATAGCTGAAACCTACTAATGACCATGTTTCAGCTGAAACCTACTAATGACCCTGTTACAGCTGAAACCTACTAATGAACCTGTTATAGCTGAAACCTACTAATGACCCTGTTACAGCTGAAACCTACTAATGACCCTGTTACAGCTGAAACCTAATCAATGACCTTGTTACAGCTGAAACCTACTAATGACCCTGTCACAGCTGAAACGTACTAATGACCCCTTTACAGCTGAAACTTACGAATGACCCCTGTTATAGCTGAAACCTAATAATGGCCCTGTTACAGCTGAAACCTACTAATGACCCTGTTACAGCTGAAACCTACGAATGACCCTGGTTCAGCTAAACCTACTAATGACCCGGTTACAGCTGAAACCTACTAATGACCCTGTTACAGCTGAAACCTACTAATGACCCTGTTACAGTTGAAACCTACTAATTAATCTGTTACAGCTGAAACATACTAATGACCCTGTTACAGATGAAATCTACTAATGACCGTGTTATTGCTGAAACATATTAATGACCCTGTTACAGCTGAAACTTACTAACGACCCCTGTTACAACTGAAACCTACTAATGACCCTGTCACAGCTGAAACCTACGAATGACCCTGTTACAGCTGAAACCTACTAATGACCGTGTTATTGCTGAAACTTACTAACGACCCCTGTTACAGCTGAAACCTACTAACGACCCGGTTACAGCTGAAACTTACTAACGACCCCTGTTACAGATGAAACCTACTAATGACCATGTTACAACTGAAACCTAATCAATGACCCTGTTATAGCTGAAACCTAATCAATGACCCTGTTATAGCTGAAACCTACTACCGACCCCTGTTACAGTTGAAACCTACCAATGACCCTGTTACAGCTGAAACCTACTAATGACCCTGTTACAGCTGAAACCTACTAATGACCCTGTTACAGCTGAAACCTACTAATGACCCTGTTACAGCTGAAACCTACTAATTAATCTGTTACAGCTGAAACATACTAATGACCCTGTTACAGATGAAATCTACTAATGACCGTGTTATTGCTGAAACATATTAATGACCCTGTTACAGCTGAAACTTACTAACGACCCCTGTTACAGCTGAAACCTACTAATGACCCTGTCACAGCTGAAACCTACGAATGACCCTGTTACAGCTGAAACCTACTAATGACCGTGTTATTGCTGAAACTTACTAACGACCCCTGTTACAGCTGAAACCTACTAACGACCCGGTTACAGCTGAAACTTACTAACGACCCCTGTTACAGATGAAACCTACTAATGACCATGTTACAACTGAAACCTAATCAATGACCCTGTTATAGCTGAAACCTAATCAATGACCCTGTTATAGCTGAAACCTACTACCGACCCCTGTTACAGCTGAAACCTACTAATGACCCTGTTACAGCTGAAACCTACTAATGACCCTGTTACAGCTGAAACCTACTAATGACCCTGTTACAGCTGAAACCTACCAATGACCCTGTTACAGCTGAAACCTACTAATGACCCGGTTACAGCTGAAACCTACTAATGACAAAGTTACAGCTGAAACCTACTAATGACCCTGTCACAGCTGAAATCTACTAATGACCCGGTTACAGCTGAAACCTACTAATGACAAAGTTACAGCTGAAACCTACTAATGACCCTGTCACAGCTGAAATCTACTAATGACCCGGTTACAG
Organism: Salvelinus fontinalis; assembly: GCF_029448725.1. Lineage (NCBI taxonomy): Eukaryota > Metazoa > Chordata > Actinopteri > Salmoniformes > Salmonidae > Salvelinus > Salvelinus fontinalis. The sequence goes on along the minus strand of NC_074695.1, from coordinate 5,465,518 downwards.
CTGAAACCTAATAATGACCCTGTTACAGATGAAACCTACTAATGACAAAGTTACAGCTGAAACCTACTAATGACCTTGTTACAGCTGAAACCTAATAATGACCCTGTTACAGTTGAAACCTACTAATGACCCTGTTACAGCTGAAACCTACTAATGACCCTGTTACAGCTGAAATCTATTAATGACCCTGTTACAGCTGAAACCTACTAATGACCCTGTTACAGATGAAACCTACTAATGACAAAGTTACAGCTGAAACCTACTAATGACCTTGTTACAGCTGAAACCTAATAATGACCCTGTTACAGTTGAGACCTACTAAATACCCTGTTACACCTGAAACCTACTAATGACCCTGTTACAGCTGAAACCTACTAATGACCCTGTTACAGCTGAAATCTATTAATGACCCCTGTTACAGCTGAAACATACTAATGACCCTGTTACAGCTGAAACCTACTAATGACCCTGTTCCAGCTGAAACCTACTAATGACCCTGTTACAGCTGAAACCTACTAATGACCCTATTACAGCTGAAACCTACTAATGACCCTGTTACAGCTGATATCTATTAATGACCCTGTTACAGCTGAAACCTACTAATGACCCTGTTACAGCTGAAACCTATTAATGACCCTGTTACAGCTGAAACCTATTAATGACCCTGTTACAGCTGAAACCTACTAATGAGTAGTTACTTCTCTCAGTCCGCAAGAGGACAGAGTGTTGTCTCCCTTTTCCACCATCATCCCTAGTAAACACAGCTGATTAAACTAATTGCATGTTTAACTGAAGATCTTGATGAGTTGATTGTTGGAGTTATGTGTTATATAGCTGGGTGCTGGTGGCAAATGTGACACCAATCAGGTCCCTCGTGACTGGAGTTTCCCTGGTCTAACGACCAATCAGGTCCCTCGTGACTGGAGAGTCTAACGTCTGAAAAACCTCTGAATAACCCCGTGTCGTATGTGAGATAGAGATCAACAGTTACCGTGCTACTGATGTGTGAAACCAACCTGTCTAAACGGCATCAATGATTAGTTCTCAATTGATTGACAACGAGTGGTTGATTGGACAGTGAATAGGTAATGTACAGTTAACAGTTATTTTCTAGGGACTTTGAGTCCCTATTGTCTGGACAGTGTGAAACTGCACTGCAGTGCTCAACAAGCTAACAAGCACATAGTGATGGGGTGGGGGGGTGGATACGGGTACAAATCGTGATATTCATTTGGACCA
>NC_074695.1:5431779-5459279 GCF_029448725.1 Salvelinus fontinalis | reverse complement strand
ACGGTACGGCTCATGGTACGGTAGACAGCATGGTACGGTAGACAGCATGGTACGGTAGAAAGCATGGTACGGTAGGGAGCATGGTACGGTAGGGAGCATGGTACGGTAGACAGCATGGTACGGTAGGGATCATGGTACGGTAGGCATCATGGTACGGTAGACATCATGGTACGGTAGGCAGCATGGTACGGTAGAGAGCATGGTACGGTAGGCAGCATGGTACGGTAGGGATCATGGTACGGTAGGCAGCATGGCACGGTAGACAGCATGGTACGGTAGACAGCATGGTACGGTGGGCAGCATGGTACGGTAGACAGCATGGTACGGTAGACAGCATGGTACGGTAGACAGCATGGTACGGTAGACAGCATGGTACGGTAGACAGCATGGTACGGTAGACAGCATGGTACGGTAGGCAGCATGGTACGGTAGACAGCATGGTACGGTAGACAGCATGGTACGGTAGACAGCATGGTACGGTAGACAGCATGGTACGGTAGGCAGCATGTTACGGTAGGCAGCATGGTACGATAGGCAGCATGGTACGGTAGACAGCATGGTACGGTAGAGAGCATGGTACGGTAGGCAGCATGGTACGGTAGGCAGCATGGTACGGTAGGCAGCATGGCACGGTAGACAGCATGGTACGGTAGACAGCATGGTACGGTGGGCAGCATGGTACGGTAGACAGCATGGTACGGTAGACAGCATGGTACGGTAGGCAGCATGGTACGGTAGACAGCATGGTACGGTAGGCAGCATGGTACGGTAGACAGCATGGTACGGTAGACAGCATGGTACGGTAGACAGCATGGTACGGTAGACAGCATGGTACGGTAGGCATCACGGTACGGTAGGCAGCATGTTACGGTAGGCAGCATGGTACGATAGGCAGCATGGTACGATAGGCAGCATGGTACGGTAGACAGCATGGTACAGTAAAATGTGGTTCTGTGGATAAGCATTGCTATTTTCATCTCCGTAACACGTAATACGCAAGAGGAAGTTATCACAGCTACTACAAACTGAAATGTAACAAGTCTTGCAGCAGACGTTGAAATTTTACCATTTCTCTACACATTGAGTCACTCCATGTTATGCGTTACCCTGACAACACAGCATTTATCATCCCTGACCCTATCTCATTTTCATGTTGATACCAAGAATAAAGACACCACATGCAGAGAGAAGCTAACAGCAGAGACAAGCTAACAGCAGAGACAAGCTAACTGCAGAGACAAGCTAACAACAGAGACAAGCTAACTGCAGAGACAAGCTAACTGCAGAGACAAGCTAACAGCAGAGACAAGCTAACACAGAGACAAGCTAACAGAAGAGACTAGCTAACAGCAGAGACAAGCTAACAACAGAGACAAGCTAACTGCAGAGACAAGCTAACAGCAGAGACAAGCTAACAGCAGAGACAAGCTAACAACAGAGACAAGCTAACTGCAGAGACAAGCTAACAGCAGAGACAAGCTAACAACAGAGACAAGCTAACAACAGAGACAAGCTAACAACAGAGACAAGCTAACTGCAGAGACAAGCTAACAGCAGAGACAAGCTAACAACAGAGACAAGCTAACTGCAGAGACAAGCTAACAACAGAGACAAGCTAACTGCAGAGGCAAGCTAACTGCAGAGACAAGCTAACAGCAGAGACAAGCTAACACAGAGACGAGCTAACACAGAGACGAGCTAACACAGAGACGAGCTAACACAGAGGCAAGCTAACACAGAGGCAAGCTAACAGCAGAGACAAGCTAACAGCAGAGACAAGCTAACACAGAGACAAGCTAACAACAGAGACGAGCTAACAGCAGAGACAAGCTAACAACAGAGACTAGCTAACAGCAGAGATAAGCTAACAGCAGAGACAAGCTAACAGTAGAGATAAGCTAACTGCAGAGACAAGCTAACTGCAGAGACAAGCTAACAGCAGAGACAAGCTAAAACAGAGATGAGCTAACACAGAGACAAGCTAACAGCAGAGACAAGCTAACAACAGTTACAAGCTAACAGCAGAGATAAGCTAACAGCAGAGACAAGCTAACAGCAGAGATAAGCTAACAGCAGAGACAAGCTAACTGCAGAGACAAGCTAACTGCAGAGACAAGCTAACAGCAGAGACAAGCTAACAGCAGAGACGAGCTAACACAGAGACGAGCTAACACAGAGACGAGCTAACACAGAGGCAAGCTAACACAGAGGCAAGCTAACAGCAGAGACAAGCTAACAGCAGAGACAAGCTAACACAGAGACAAGCTAACAACAGAGACGAGCTAACACAGAGACAAGCTAACAACAGAGACTAGCTAACAGCAGAGATAAGCTAACAGCAGAGACAAGCTAACAGTAGAGATAAGCTAACTGCAGAGACAAGCTAACAGCAGAGACAAGCTAACACAGAGACACGCTAAAACAGAGATGAGCTAACACAGAGACAAGCTAACAGCAGAGACAAGCTAACAACAGTTACAAGCTAACAGCAGAGATAAGCTAACAGCAGAGACAAGCTAACAGCAGAGATAAGCTAACAGCAGAGACAAGCTAACAGCAGAGACAAGCTAACAGCAGAGACAAGCTAACAGCAGAGACAAGCTAACAGCAGAGACAAGCTAGCAGCAGAGACAAGCTAGGACCATCTACCTAACACTCCAGTAGCTCTGGAGATTCAAGTATAGGTTGTGTTTTTCAGAGATTCCCTAGTGCTCAATAGGCTTGTATGTCTCAGTGGCATACATGTAGATAACCTACAAGCTAACAGCAGAGACAAGCTAACACAGAGACAAGCTAGGACCATCTACCTAACACTCCAGTAGCTCTGGAGATTCAAGTATAGGTTGTGTTTTTCAGAGATTCCCTAGTGCTCAACAGGCTTGTATGTCTCAGTGGCATACATGTAGATAACCTACTTGTTGTGGCAGAAACGTACGTGATTGGCTATTGCCAACTGTCATGTGTTTTCACTGGACTGTCAAGGGTTCATGAGAGAAACAGGCTAACGCAGAGACTAGCTAACAGCAGAGCTAATGTCTATATATTACCATTTCTATATACTGTATTACCGTAATCCTTGCTTTTGTCACTTCTAGGTTAGACTACTGCAATGCTCTACTCTCCTGCTACCCGGATAAAGCACTAAATAAACTTCAGTTAGTGCTAAATATGGCTGCTAGAATCTTGACTAGAACCCCAAAATTTGGTCATATTACTCCAGTGCTAGCCTCCCTACACTGGCTTCCTGTTAAGGCAAGGGCTGATTTCAAGGTTTTACTATTAACCTATAAAGCGTTACATGGGCTTGCTCCTAGCTAACTTTCTGATTTGGTCCTGCCGTACATACCTACACGTACGCTACGGTCACAAGATGCAGGCCTCCTAATTGTCCCTAGAATTTCTAAGCAAACAGCTGGAGGCAGGGGTTTCTCCTATAGAGCTAAAAAAAAATTGGAATGGTTTGCCTACCCATGTGAAAGACGCAGACTCGGTCTCAACCTTTAAGTCTTTACTGAAGACTCATCTCTTCAGTAGGTCATATGATTGAGTGTAGTCTGGCCCAGGAGTGTGAAGGGGAACGGAAAGGCTCTGGAGCAACGAACCAACCTTGCTGTCTCTGCCTGGCCAATTCCCCTCTCTCCACTGGGATTCTCTGCCTCTAACCCTATTACATGGGCTGAGTCACTGGCTTACTGGTGCTCTTCCATGCCGTCCCTAGGAGGGGTGCATCACTTGAGTGGGTTGAGTCACTGACGTGACCTTCCTGTCCGGGTTGGCGCCCCCCTTAGGTTGTGCCGTGGGGGAGATCTTCGTGGGCTATACTTGGCCTTGTCTCAGAATGGTTTGTGGTTGGTGGTTGGAGATATCCCTCTAGTGGTGTGGGGGGCTGTGCTTTGGCAAAGTGGGTGGGGTTATATCCTGCCTGTTTGGCCCTGTTTTATCCAGTGTCCTGTGTGAATTTAAGTATGCTCTCTCTAATTCTCTCTATTTTTCTTTCTTTCTCTCTCGGAGGACCTGAGCCCTAGGATCATGCCTCAGGACTACCTGGCCTAATGTCTCCTTGCTGTCCCCAGTCCACCTGGTCGTGCTGCTGCTCCAGTTTCAAATGTTCTGCCTGCGGCTATGGAACCCTGACCTGTTCACTGGACGTGATACCTGTCCCAGACCTTCTGTTTTCAACTCTCTAGAGACAGGAGGAGCAGTAGAGATGCTATGAAAAGCCAACTGACATTTACTCCTGAGGTGCTGACTTGCTGCACCCTTGACAACTACTGTGATTATTATTATTTGACCATGCTGGTCATTTATGAACATTTGAACATCTTGTCCATGTTCTGTTATAATCTCCACCCGGCACAGCCAGAAGAGGACTGGCCACCCCTCATAGCCTGGTTCCTCTCTAGGTTTCTTGCTAGGTTTTGGCCTTTCTAGGGAGTTTTTCCTAGCCACCGTGCTTCTACACCTGTATTGCTTGCTATTTGGGGTTTAGGCTGGGTTTCTGTACAGCACTTTGAGATATCAGCTGATGTACGAAGGGCTATATAAAATAAACTTGATTGATTGATTAATAATGCAGAGACAAGTTAACAGCAGAGACAAGCTAACGCAGAGACAAACTAACGCAGAGACAAGTTAACAGCAGAGACAAGCTAACGCAGAGACAAGCTAACGCAGAGACTAGCTAACGCAGAGACAAGCTAACGCAGAGACAAGCTAACGCAGAGACTAGCTAACGCAGAGACAAGTTAACAGCAGAGACAAGCTAACGCAGAGACAAGCTAACGCAGAGACTAGCTAACGCAGAGACAAGCTAACGCAGAGACAAGCTAACGCAGAGACAAGCTAACGCAGAGACTAGCTAACGCAGAGACAAGCTAACGCAGAGACAAGCTAACGCAGAGACTAGCTAACGCAGAGACAAGTTAACAGCAGAGACAAGCTAACGCAGAGACAAGCTAACGCAGAGACTAGCTAACGCAGAGACAAGCTAACGCAGAGACAAGCTAACGCAGAGACTAGCTAACGCAGAGACGAGCTAACGCAGAGACTAGCTAACGCAGAGACTAGCTAACGCAGAGACAAGCTAACGCAGAGGCAAGCTAACGCAGAGACAAGCTAACGCAGAGACTAGCTAACGCAGAGACTAGCTAACGCAGAGACAAGCTAACGCAGAGACAAGCTAACAGCAGAGAAAGCTAACGCAGAGACTAGCTAACGCAGAGACTAGCTAATGCAGAGACTAGCTAACGCAGAACACCACCAACTAGCTCAGATTCAATTAGTGATCCACAGAACAGATATGTCTCTGTCTCAGTGACAAAGATAGGCTTATTGTTGTGTTCTTGTTTCACTGGAATTTGTTTATAATATTATAATGTATAATTATAATATAATATATTTTCATAATAAATGGGGAGAAAGAGGTTTCTAAAAAACAAAAGAATTGTGAAACAAGAACATTTTACAGACCTTTCATTGTTGGGCAGCCCGCCTGACCTATACAGCAATACAGAGACATTCACAAAGAGAGTGTGATGAAAGAGAGAGAAGGGGGAGAGAGGGAGAGAGAGAGAGAGACAGAGACAGAGACAGAGACAGACAGAGAGAGAGAAAGAGAGAGACAGAGAGAGAGAAAGAGAGAGACAGAGAGAGAGAGACAGAGACAGAGACAGAGAAAGAGAGACAGAGACAGACAGAGAGAGAGAAAGAGAGACAGAGACAGACAGAGAGAGAGAGACAGACAGAGAGACAGAGAGAGAGAGAGAGAGAAAGAGAGACAGAGAGAGAGAGAGAGAGACAGACAGACAGAGAGAGAGAGAGAGAAAGAGACAGAGAGAGAGAGAGAGACAGACAGAGAGACAGAGAGAGACAGAGACAGAGACAGAGAGAGAGACAGTTAGTAACACTTAACAATGTATCTCTTACATACATAAATACGTATACACATATCCGTAGGAGTGAGAAATGATGGTAAGAAGCAACTGAATCATCATTCACTAATGTGTCTGCACGTACTGTAATGTAGAAGTAGATATATCTGACGAGCTGTAGTAAAGTAACAACAAGGTTACTCCCTATTTAATGCAACAACAAAACATGTATGACCACCTACAGAAAGGCATAGAGCTAACCTAGAGGGGACAGACAGCAGCCATTCATCTCAGGTGAGGTCACACACACACACACACACACACACACACACACACACACACACACACACACACACACACACACACACACACACACACACACACACACACACACACACACACACACACACTCCCCATTCATCTCAGGTGAGGTCACACTAGCTAAGACATCACATCGATAATTGGACCCCCCCCCCCTTTCAGCTTTGGGCCCAGATATTGTTACTCTGTGTGTGTGTGTGTGTGTGTGTGTGTGTGTGTGTGTGTGTGTGTGTGTGTGTGTGTGTGTGTGTGTGTGTGTGTGTGTGTGTGTGTGTGTGTGTGTGTGTGTGTGTGTGTGTGTGTGTGTGTGTGTGTGTGTGTGTCCTTTAACAACAACGTGAAACCTGATTATTCAACGTTCATAAGTTTGTGCCAGTTTTCGAGTCTTATAAAGCAGGTTGTCTCACGACTCATCACACCTGGCTATCTAAAAAAAAATACATTTATTTGAATCAAACTTTACTTTTAGCCACTACAGCTGCAGCAGAATGAGGACAAGCTCCTGTTGGAGATAGCCCAGTCCAGTGCAACCCAGCCCAGGAGGATTCGGTGTCGGGCCTGGCTTGTGTGCTGCAGTGGACTAGGGAATGTAGGCTAGCTACTAGCTAGCCTCTGTATGAGCATAGGCTAGCTAGCCCCGTGTAGTGCCCTTTACACAGCTTGATCAACATCACCCAGACCATTTACATCAACCCCTGGTCAGCTCACAACAATAACAGGGTTCAAGGAATGGATACATTTGTGAGAGAGAGTGGCTAGGGGGAGAAAGAGACTGAGAGAGAGAGAGTGAGAGACAGAGAGAGAGTGGCTAGGGGGAGAAAGAGACTGAGAGAGAGAGAGTGAGAGACAGAGAGAGATGAGGGGTGAGACAGAGAGAGAGAGTGAGAAAATAAAGAGAGACAGATAGAGAGGTGGGTGAGACAAAGAGAGAGAGACAAAGAGGGGTGAGACAGAGACACAGAGAAAGACAGAGGTGAGACAGAGAGAGAAAGAGAGAGAGAGGGGTGAGACAGAGAAAGAGACAGAGAGACAGAAAGAAGAGAGAGAGAGAGAGAGAGAGAGAGAGACAGAGAGAGACAGAGAGAGACAGAGAGAGAGAGAGAGAGAGAGAGAGACACAGAGAGAGAGAGAGAGAGAGAGAGAGAGAGAGAGAGAGAGAGAGAGAGAGAGAGAGAGACAGAGAGAGACAGAGAGAGACAGAGAGAGAGACAGAGAGAGACAGAGAGACAGAGACAGAGACAGAGAGAGAGGCATCTATGACTCAAAAAGGAGGGAACATGTACAGTAAGGGAAGACCATCTGTTCTGCACATAAGGAAGGATGAGGAAAGAAAAAAATATACTGTTGAGTAAAAGAAAGGGTCTTTATATCCAAGTATTGGTACTTTCGTCTGTGTGGTTCCGCTTCTTCCATTAGTACTTTCACCTCAGTGTAGGTGTGCTCAGAAACAGAGAGAGTCAACTAAAGGCTTGTTAGCGATCAGAGCGCTAACATCTGCTGCTAGCTACAAACTACAGACATGTGACAGCTGGCATGACTACAGTTAGCCGCACAACGCTAGCCCGGCACGCGTTCTAACACCTGCTGTTAGAACGCCTGAGAAGGAACATACCCATAATATCCTCAAGGTTAAGATCAGAATCCCCCTGTGATCGCTTCTGGAAAAACAATATATTGGTTTCACTAAAAACAATAATTGGGTTCGAAAAAAAATCTTTAAGTATTAAGTAATACAACAACGTCAGCCTAACGAACAGTTTGATAGATAATTCAACGTCAGCCTAACGAACAGTTTGATAGATAATTCAACGTCAGCCTAACGAACAGTTTGAGATAATTCAACGTCAGCCTAACGAACAGTTTGATAGATAATTCAACGTCAGCCTAACGAACAGTTTGATAGATAATTCAACGTCAGCCTAACGAACAGTTTGATAGATAATTCAACGTCAGCATAACGAACAGTTTGATAGATAATTCAACGTCAGCCTAACGAACAGTTTGATAGATAATTCAACGTCAGCCTAACGAACAGTTTGATAGACAATTCAACGTCAGCCTAACGAACAGTTTGATAGACAATTCAACGTCAGCCTAACGAACAGTTTGCCAGACAATTCAACGTCAGCCTAACGAACAGTTTGATAGACAATTCAACGTCAGCCTAACGAACAGTTTGATAGATAATTCAACGTCAGCCTAACGAACAGTTTGATAGATAATTCAACGTCAGCCTAACGAACAGTTTGATAGATAATTCAACGTCAGCCTAACGAACAGTTTGATAGACAATTCAACGTCAGCCTAACGAACAGTTTGATAGATAATTCAACGTCAGCCTAACGAACAGTTTGATAGATAATTCAACGTCAGCCTAACGAACAGTTTGATAGATAATTCAACGTCAGCCTAACGAACAGTTTGATAGACAATTCAACGTCAGCCTAACGAACAGTTTGATAGATAATTCAACGTCAGCCTAACGAACAGTTTGATAGATAATTCAACGTCAGCCTAACGAACAGTTTGATAGACAATTCAACGTCAGCCTAACGAACAGTTTGATAGACAATTCAACGTCAGCCTAACGAACAGTTTGATAGATAATTCAACGTCAGCCTAACGAACAGTTTGATAGACAATTCAACGTCAGCCTAACGAACAGTTTGATAGATAATTCAACGTCAGCCTAACAAACAGTTTGATAGACAATTCAACGTCAGACTAACGAACAGTTTGATAGACAATTCAACGTCAGCCTAACGAACAGTTTGATAGATAATTTAACGTCAGCCTAACGAACAGTTTGATAGATAATTCAACGTCAGCCTAATTTTTTTTTATTTTATTTATTTAACCTTTATTTAACCAGGTAGGCAAATTGAGAACACGTTCTCATTTACAATTGCGACCTGGCCAAGATAAAGCAAAGCAGTTCGACACATACAACAACACATAGTTACACATGGAGTAAAAACAAACATATAGTCAATAATACAGTGAAAAAATAAAAATAAAAAAAAATAAGTCTATATACAATGTGAGCAAGTGAGGTGAGATAAGGGAGGTGAAGGCAAACAGATATATGTATAAATAAATAAAAATATAAAAAGGCCATGGAGGCGAAGTGAGTACAACACAGCAAGTAAAATAAAAACTAAAAAAAACACTGGAATGGTTGGTTTGCATTGGAAGAAAGTGCAGAGTAGAGACAGAAATAATGGGGTGCAAAGGAGCAAAATAAATTAATAAATAAATACAGTAGGTAAAGAGGTAGTTGTTTGGGCTAAATTGTAGATGGGTTATGTACAGGTGCAGTAATCTATGAGCTGCTCTGACAGCTGGTGCTTAAAGCTAGTGAGGGAGATAGGTGTTTCCAGTTTCAGAGATTTTTGTAGTTCGTTCCAGTCATTGGCAGCAGAGAACTGGAAGGAGAGGCGTCCAAAGGAAGAATTGGTTTTGGGGGTGACTAGAGAGATATACCTGCTGGAGCGCGTGCTACGGGTAGGTGCTGCTATGGTGACCAGCGAGCTGAGATAAGGGGGGACTTTACCTAGCAGGGTCTTGTAGATGACCTGGAACCAATGGGTTTGGCGACGAGTATGAAGCGAGGGCCAGCCAACGAGAGTGTACAGGTCGCAGTGGTGGGTAGTATATGGGGCTTTGGTGACAAAACGGATGGCACTGTGATAGACTGCATCCAATTTATTGAGTAGGGTTTTGGAGGCTATTTTGTAAATGACATCACCGAAGTCGAGGATTGGTAGGATGGTCAGTTTTACAAGGGTATGTTTGGCAGCATGAGTAAAGGATGCTTTGTTGCGGAATAGGAAGCCAATTCTAGATTTGACTTTGGATTGGAGATGTTTGATGTGGGTCTGGAAGGAGAGTTTACAGTCTAACCAGACACCTAGGTATTTGTAGTTGTCCACATATTCTAAGTCAGAGCCGTCCAAAGTAGTGATGTTGGACAGGCGGGCAGGAGCAGGCAGCGATCGGTTGAAGAGCATGCATTTGGTTTTACTTGTATTTAAGAGCAGTTGGAGGCCACGGAAGGAGAGTTGTATGGCATTGAAGCTCGCCTGGAGGGTTGTTAACACAGTGTCAAAAGAAGGGCCAGAAGTATACAGAATAGTGTCGTCTGCGTAGAGGTGGATCAGAGAATCACCAGCAGCAAGAGCGACATCATTGATGTAAACAGAGAAGAGAGTCGGTCCAAGAATTGAACCCTGTGGCACCCCCATAGAGACTGCCAGAGGCCCGGACAACAGACCCTCCGATTTGACACACTGAACTCGATCAGAGAAGTAGTTGGTGAACCAGGCGAGGCAATCATTAGAGAAACCAAGGCTGTCGAGTCTGCCAATGAGGATGTGGTGATTGACAGAGTCAAAAGCCTTGGCCAGGTCAATGAATACGGCTGCACAGTATTGTTTCCTATCGATGGCGGTTACGATATCGTTTATGACCTTGAGCGTGGCTGAGGTGCACCCATGACCAGCTCTGAAACCAGATTGCATAGCGGAGAAGGTGTGGTGTGATTCGAAATGGTCGGTAATCTGTTTGTTGACTTGGCTTTCGAAGACCTTAGAAAGGCAGGGTAGGATAGATATAGGTCTGTAGCAGTTAGGGTCAAGGGTGTCCCCCCCTTTGAAGAGGGGGATAACCGCAGCTGCTTTCCAATCTTTGGGGATCTCAGACGACACGAAAGAGAGGTTGAAGAGGCTAGTAATAGGGGTGGCAACAATTTCAGCAGATAGTTTTAGAAAGAAAGGGTCCAGATTATCTAGCCCGGCTGATTTGTAAGGGTCCAGATTTTGCAGCTCATTAAGAACATCAGCTGACTGTATTTGGGAGAAAGAGAAATGGGGAAGGCTTGGGCGAGTAGCAGAGGGGAGGGCAGTGCTGTTGTCCCGGGTAGGGGTAGCCAGGTGGAAAGCATGGCCAGCCGTAGAAAAATGCTTATTGAAATTCTCAATTATAGTGGATTTGTCGGTGGTGACAGTGTTTCCTATCTTCAGGGCGGTTGGAAGCTGGGAGGAGGTGTTCTTATTCTCCATGGACTTTACGGTGTCCCAGAACTTTTTTGAATTTGTGTTGCAGGAAGCAAATTTCTGCTTGAAAAAGCTAGCCTTGGCTGTTCTAACTGCCTGTGTATATTGGTTTCTGGCTTCCCTGAAAAGTTGCATATCACGGGGGCTGTTCGATGCTAATGCAGAACGCCATAGGATGTTTTTCTGTTGGTTAAGGGCAGTCAGGTCAGGAGAGAACCAAGGGCTATATCTGTTCCTGGTTCTAAATTTCTTGAATGGGGCATGCTTATTCAAGATGGTGAGGAAGGCATTTTTAAAAAATGACCAGGCATCCTCTACTGACGGGATGAGATCAATATCCTTCCAGGATACCCCGGCCAGGTCAATTAGGAAGGCCTGCTCGCTGAAGTGTTTCAGGGAGCGTTTGACAGTGATGAGTGGAGGTCGTTTGACCGCTGACCCATTACGGATGCAGGCAATGAGGCAGTGATCGCTGAGATCTTGGTTAAAAACAGCAGAGGTGTATTTGGAGGGCAAGTTTGTTAGGATGATATCTATGAGGGTACCCGTGTTTACGGAATTGGGGTGGTACCTGGTAGGTTCATTAATAATTTGTGTGAGATTGAGGGCATCAAGCTTAGATTGTAGGGTGGCTGGGGTGTTGAGCATGTTCAAATTTAGGTCGCCTAGCAGCACGAGCTCTGAAGATAGATGGGGGGCAATCAGTTCACATATAGTGTCCAGAGCACAGCTGGGGGCAGAGGGTGGTCTGTAGCAGGCGGCAACGGTGAGAGACTTGTTTTTAGAGAGGTGGATTTTTAAAAGTAGAAGTTCAAATTGTTTGGGAACAGACCTGGATAGTATAACAGAACTCTGCAGGCAGTCTTTGCAGTAGATTGCAACACCGCCCCCTTTGGCCGTTCTATCTTGTCTGAAAATATTGTAATTGGGGATAAAAATGTCTGAATTTTTGGTGGTCTTTCTAAGCCAGGATTCAGACACGGCTAAAACATCCGGGTTGGTAGAGTGTGCTAAAGCAGTGAACAAAACAAACTTAGGGAGGAGGCTCCTAATGTTAACATGCATGAAGCCAAGGCTATTACGGTTACAGAAGTCATCAAAAGAGAGCGCCTGGGGAATAGGAGTGGAGCCAGGTACTGCAGGGCCTGGATTCACCTCTACATCACCAGAGGAACAGAGGAGAAGTAGGATAATGGTACGGCTAAAAGCTATGAGAATTGGTCGCCTAGAGCTACCAGAGCAGAGAGTAAAAGGAAGTTTCTGGGGGCGATAAAATAGTTTAAAGGAATAATGTACAGACAAAGGTATGGTAGGATGTGAATACAGTGGAGGTAAACCTAGGTATTGAGTGATGATGAGAGAGATCTTGTCTCTAGAAACATCATTGAAACCAGGTGATGTCATCGCATATGTGGGTGGTGGAACTGCAGGGTTGGATATGGTATAGAGAGCAGGGCTAGAATCTCTACAGTGAAATAAGCCAATAAACACTAACCAGAACAGCAATGGACAAGGCATATTTACATTAAGGAGAGGCAAGCTTAATCGAGTGATAAATAAGGGTCCAGTGAGTAGAGGTTGGTTGGGGTCGTGGCGATCCAGACAGCTGGCCGGGTATATGGCTATCGGTAGCAGCATAGGATGGAGGTCTGTTTGTAGACACCTCGTGCGTTTCCGTCGGTAGGTTCCGTGTAGTGGGGTTTTGTTCAGATAGCAGCCGATAAGACAGCTAACGATTAGCGGGCCTCAGATGAGCGTTCAGGTAACGCCGGGACGGAGGTGCCGGTTGGATAAATCCCTCGGGCAGATAACGTCGGCAGTCAGTCGTGAAGGCCCGGTGGGGTTCCGTATCTGCAGCAGCAACAAAGAAACGGGTCCGGATGGTGATGGAACTCCTCAGCTGGCTAGCTCCAGCATGATTTGAGTTAGCTCCGGGGTCGACGTAAGCCAATAGTCACACGGTATGCAGCTAGCTAGCTGCGAAATCAAGGTGCAAGTGTCCAGAGGCTGCGGTTGGAATCCGGGGAAACTGAGAGAAAAAAAGTCCCGGAATGCTCCGGTCCGAGTCGCGTTGCACAAAAGTGCCGGTAGATTATCGAGCTAGAGGAATAGCTGATGACCGCAAAACGTGGGCAGCTGAAACACCAACGCTAGCCAGCAAACCGGCTAATTTCGGGGCAGCTACAGATTAGCTTCTGGCTAGCTATCGGAGTAGCTTCTGGATTAGCTTTCAGGCTAGCTTCTGATTTAGCCCCTGGCTATCTTCCACGATGGATTTCAGATTGAGGTAAATAGTACTTATTGTAATTGGTGAAGCGGGTTGCAGGAAAGCTTTTGCAGGAAAGCTTTTGTAGTTGAGTTCTTGGATAATAAAATAAATAAAAGATATGTGAAGAAAAGGTGTAAATATATATATATACAGGACACGACACGACAACACGGAAAAATACGTCTGAACTGCTAAGCCCACTTGGAGTCTCAACGAACAGTTTGATAGATAATTCAACGTCAGCCTAACGAACAGTTTGATAGACAATTCAACGTCAGCCTAACGAACAGTTTGATAGATAATTCAACGTCAGCCTAACGAACAGTTTGATAGACAATTCAACGTCAGCCTAACGAACAGTTTGATAGATAATTCAACGTCAGCCTAACGAACAGTTTGATAGATAATTCAACGTCAGCCTAACGAACAGTTTGATAGATAATTCAACGTCAGCCTAACGAACAGTTTGATAGACAATTCAACGTCAGCCTAACGAACAGTTTGCCAGACAATTCAACGTCAGCCTAACGAACAGTTTGATAGATAATTCAACGTCAGCCTAGCGAACAGTTTGATAGACAATTCAACGTCAGCCTAACGAACAGTTTGATAGATAATTCAACGTCAGCCTAACGAACAGTTTGATAGATAATTCAACGTCAGCCTAACGAACAGTTTGATAGATAATTCAACGTCAGCCTAACGAACAGTTTGATAGATAATTCAACGTCAGCCTAACGAACAGTTTGATAGATAATTCAACGTCAGCCTAACGAACAGTTTGATAGATAATTCAACGTCAGCCTAACGAACAGTTTGATAGACAATTCAACGTCAGCCTAACGAACAGTTTGATAGATAATTCAACGTCAGCCTAACGAACAGTTTGATAGACAATTCAACGTCAGCCTAACGAACAGTTTGATAGATAATTCAACGTCAGCCTAACGAACAGTTTGATAGATAATTCAACGTCAGCCTAACGAACAGTTTGATAGATAATTCAACGTCAGCCTAACGAACAGTTTGATAGACAATTCAACGTCAGCCTAACGAACAGTTTGCCAGACAATTCAACGTCAGCCTAACGAACAGTTTGATAGATAATTCAACGTCAGCCTAGCGAACAGTTTGATAGACAATTCAACGTCAGCCTAACGAACAGTTTGATAGATAATTCAACGTCAGCCTAACGAACAGTTTGATAGATAATTCAACGTCAGCCTAACGAACAGTTTGATAGATAATTCAACGTCAGCCTAACGAACAGTTTGATAGATAATTCAACGTCAGCCTAACGAACAGTTTGATAGATAATTCAACGTCAGCCTAACGAACAGTTTGATAGACAATTCAACGTCAGCCTAACGAACAGTTTGATAGATAATTCAACGTCAGCCTAACGAACAGTTTGCCAGACAATTCAACGTCAGCCTAACGAATAGTTTGATAGATAATTCAACGTCAGCCTAACGAACAGTTTGCCAGACAATTCAACATCAGCCTAACGAACAGTTTGATAGACAATTCAACGTCAGCCTAACGAACAGTTTGATAGATAATTCAACGTCAGCCTAACGAACAGTTTGATAGATAATTCAACGTCAGCCTAACGAACAGTTTGATAGATAATTCAACGTCAGCCTAACGAACAGTTTGATAGATAATTCAACGTCAGCCTAACGAACAGTTTGATAGATAATTCAACGTCAGCCTAACGAACAGTTTGATAGACAATTCAACGTCAGCCTAACGAACAGTTTGCCAGACAATTCAACGTCAGCCTAACGAACAGTTTGATAGATAATTCAACGTCAGCCTAGCGAACAGTTTGATAGACAATTCAACGTCAGCCTAACGAACAGTTTGATAGATAATTCAACGTCAGCCTAACGAACAGTTTGATAGATAATTCAACGTCAGCCTAACGAACAGTTTGATAGATAATTCAACGTCAGCCTAACGAACAGTTTGATAGATAATTCAACGTCAGCCTAACGAACAGTTTGATAGATAATTCAACGTCAGCCTAACGAACAGTTTGATAGACAATTCAACGTCAGCCTAACGAACAGTTTGATAGATAATTCAACGTCAGCCTAACGAACAGTTTGCCAGACAATTCAACGTCAGCCTAACGAACAGTTTGATAGATAATTCAACGTCAGCCTAACGAACAGTTTGCCAGACAATTCAACGTCAGCCTAACGAACAGTTTGATAGACAATTCAACGTCAGCCTAACGAACAGTTTGATAGATAATTCAACGTCAGCCTAACGAACAGTTTGATAGATAATTCAACGTCAGCCTAACGAACAGTTTGATAGATAATTCAACGTCAGCCTAACGAACAGTTTGATAGATAATTCAACGTCAGCCTAACGAACAGTTTGATAGATAATTCAACGTCAGCCTAACGAACAGTTTGATAGATAATTCAACGTCAGCCTAACGAACAGTTTGATAGATAATTCAACGTCAGCCTAGCGAACAGTTTGATAGATAATTCAACGTCAGCCTAACAAACAGTTTGATAGATAATTCAACGTCAGCCTAACAAACAGTTTGATAGACAATTCAACGTCAGCCTAACGAACAGTTTGATAGACAATTCAACGTCAGCCTAACAAACAGTTTGCCAGACAATTCTCTGGGGTGCAAAGATGATGTGTGTGACATCACTACAGTCCTGTTATTATAATCCAATCAGGTGACAGTAACAAAGCCAGTGTCCGCTGTGCGGAACCAGATGAGAGCCAACCAGAGCCTAGCAGCAGCCACAACGAGGTCCCAGTCCCAGTTCGTGGAATGTTAAACTATTATGTAAGAAATGCAAACACTCAGATGACAGCCAGGGCCCAGTAGGAGTCATGGCGAGAGGATCACGCTCCCAGCAGGTGACAGCCAGGGCCCAGTAGGAGTCATGATGAGAGGGTCACACTCCCAGCAGATGAAAGCCAGGGCCCAGTAGGAGTCATGGCGAGAGGATCACACTCCCAGCAGGTGACAGCCAGGGCCCAGTAGGAGTCATGATGAGAGGGTCACACTCCCAGCAGATGACAGCCAGGGCCCAGTAGGAGTCATGGCGAGAGGGTCACACTCCCAGCAGATGACAGTCAGGGCCCAGTAGGAGTCATGATGAGAGGGTCACACTCCCAGCAGATGACAGTCAGGGCCCAGTAGGAGTCATGCTGAGAGGGTCACACTCCCACATTTTTACCATGTTTTATTGAGGAGATGAAATATCCCAGCAGAGGGGCAACAAGAGACGTGGCAAGGAGATGAGAGGAGAGGAGAGGAGAGGAGAGGAGAGGAGAGCCGAGGAGAGGAGAGGAGAGCCGAGGAGAGGAGAGCCGAGGAGAGGAGAGCCGAGGAGAGGAGAGGAGAGCCGAGGAGAGGAGAGGAGAGCCGAGGAGAGGAGAGCCGAGGAGAGGAGAGCCGAGGAGAGGAGAGGAGAGCCGAGGAGAGGAGAGGAGAGCCGAGGAGAGGAGAGGAGAGCCGAGGAGAGCCGAGGAGAGGAGCACCCCTTCTATCTGAGCAAAGAGAGGACATGTATAGAGGGTGCTTCCTCTCTGAGAAGTGGGAGTGTATTTCAATTGCAGCAAATGACCTCTCCTTCTCTTCCTCGTCTCCATGTAACACACCAAAGCCAACCAACAGCAGTACATACCCAGCCTGCACCAGCAGAGGACATCAGCCTACATCTCTCTAGTAGCTAACCGTCTCACCTTACAAACAATCAACCATGACAGACGGCGTTTGTTCCAGACTTTTAATCATGTATTTATTATTGGTTAGTTAGTAGAACAAGTGCTTGTGAGCCCTTTTCAGCAGTGAATTGGAGTTTATAGCCCAAAGGCACGATAATGGGGTGGCAGGTAACCTAGCTGTTAGAGCGTTGGACCGGTATCCGAATAGTCGCTGGTTCGAATCCCCGAGCCAACAAGGTGAGAAAAAAAATCTGTCAATGTGCCCTTGAGCAAGGCACTTAACCATAGTTGCTCTGGATAAGAGTGTCTGATAAATTACTCAAATGTAATGACCAGTCTTCTGACAGGCAACATACCTGTGTACACAGTACTTCAAAATATATAACATCGTGATATATCATATCACAATAGTTTTGACGATTTTACAGTATTTTAATGTTTTTGAATAATACAAGTTCTAGGTATGTTTTATGAGTAGTAGTAGTAGTTAGTATTCAGGTAGTAGTAGTTAGTAGTTCGTAGTAGTTAGTAGTTCAGGTAGTAGTAGTTAGTAGTAGTTAGTAGTTCAGGTAGTAGTAGTTAGTAGTAGTTAGTAGTTATTAGTAGTTAGTAGTTCAGGTAGTAGTAGTTAGTAGTAGTTAGTAGTTCAGGTAGTAGTAGTTAGTAGTTCAGGTAGTAGTAGTTAGTAGTAGTTAGTAGTAGTTAGTTCAGGTAGTAGTATTTAGTAGTAGTTAGTAGTTCAGGTAGTAGTAGTTAGTAGTAGTTAGTAGTTCAGGTAGTAGTAGTTAGTAGTAGTTAGTAGTTCATGTAGTAGTTCATGTAGTAGTAGTTAGTAATAGTTAGTAGTAGTTAGTAGTAGTTCATGTAGTAGTAGTTAGTAGTTCATGTAGTAGTAGTTAGTAGTAGTTAGTAGTAGTTACTAGTAGTTAGTAGTAGTTAGTAGTTCAGGTAGTAGTAGTTAGTAGTTAGTAGTAGTTCGTAGTAGTGCATAGTAGTTCGTAGTAGTTCATATTAGTTAGTAGTAGTTAGTAGTTCAGGTAGTAGTAGTAGTTAGTATTAGTTCGTAGTAGTTAGTAGTTCAGGTAGTAGTAGTAGTTAGTATTAGTTAGTAGTAGTTAGTAGTTCAGGTAGTAGTAGTAGTTAGTATTAGTTAGTAGTAGTTAGTAGTTCAGGTAGTAGTAGTAGTTAGTATTAGTTAGTAGTAGTTAGTAGTTCAGGTAGTAGTAGTAGTTAGTATTAGTTAGTAGTAGTTAGTAGTTCAGGTAGTAGTAGTAGTTAGTATTAGTTAGTAGTAGTTAGTAGTTCAGGTACATACCTGTACATGATAAGTGATATGGGCAAAACATCTAGGCCTAGATAATTGGGAACTGTTGGAATCATGAAAATAGAGAATGATTATTCAAATTCATAGTTGAATACATTGTTGTTTGACATGACAACGAATTAATAAACCAGGGAGGAATTATTGACAGGGTAGGAACCAAAGCGTGTTAGTCAGTGTTTCCAGGGGACCCTATTTAGATGTTACACTACCTCGTATTGTTAGCTAGCTGACATGTTCATGATTGGCCTGTTCCTTTGTGATTTAGAAAATAGCGTTGCACAACATGGCGTACACCAGTACTGGTACCAAGCTGTAACGTCTGCTTCCTGCTCACACTCTCAAACACATGGATCCCCTGAACGCAGCTCACTCTCCAGATCCCAATCACCTGAATTCTGATCACCTGGTCACACACCTGTATGTCATTATCACACACTATTTAGTTCAGTTCTTTGCACCCCGTCACTGTGAGGTAATGTTTGTTTTGGGACACACTTCTATTCGGAGTGCTGTTTTTCCTCATAATTGAATCCTCCCGTGTATGATACTTTTCCCTATTCCCTGCCTGTACTTTAGCCAATCAGATTTCCTGTTATCAACCTATTTCCTGATCTCCCGGATGACGTCACTAGCCTTTTCCCTGCCTGTACTGTTGCCTTTTTGGACCCCCTGTGTATGACCTTCTGCCTGCCCCTGGACCCAACTACCTGCCTCCTCCTGTGTATGACCTTCTGCCTGCCCCTGGACCCAGCTACCTGCCTCCTCCTGTGTATGACCTTCTGCCTGCCCCTGGACCCAGCTACCTGCCTCCTCCTGTGTATGACCTTCTGCCTGCCCCTGGACCCAGCTACCTGCCTCCTCCTGTGTATGACCTTCTGCCTGCCCCTGGACCCAGCTACCTGCCTCCTCCTGTGTATGACCTTCTGCCTGCCCCTGGACCCAGCTACCTGCCTCCTCCTGTGTATGACCTTCTGCCTTCCCCTGGACCCAGCTACCTGCCTCCTCCTGTGTATTACTTTCTGCCTGCCCCTGGACCCAGCTACCTGCCTCCTCCTGTGTATGACCTTCTGCCTGCCCCTGGACCCAGCTACCTGCCTCCTCCTGTGTATGACCTTCTGCCTGCCCCTGGACCCAGCTACCTGCCTCCTCCCGTGTATTACTTTCTGCCTGACCCAGCTACCTGCCTCCTCCTGTGTATGACCTTCTGCCTGACCCAGCTACCTGCCTCCTCCTGTGTATGACCTTTGCAAATAACCACCTGCTGTGCCCTGCGCTTGAAACCAGCTCTCTGTCTCCCATCGTGTTCATTACACAAGACTGTATAGCTAGCTATGTTTGCTCTGACTAGGGTTGAATGGGGGGAACCCGATTATCGAGATTTACCGCCCAAAACCACTCCCTTTTTTCTGCATAAATAACTGTGAGAAACCAATAAATTATAATAAATGATTTATATGAACAGCATGGCGTGTCTTCTCTACGGCCTCTGCATGATGAATCATCAATGCTCAAGGTGGGGACAGACAGCCCATCACAGACTGACAGCCCATCACAGACAGACAGCCCATCTCAGACTGACAGCCCATCTCAGACTGACAGCCCA
Organism: Salvelinus fontinalis; assembly: GCF_029448725.1. Taxonomy (NCBI): domain Eukaryota; kingdom Metazoa; phylum Chordata; class Actinopteri; order Salmoniformes; family Salmonidae; genus Salvelinus; species Salvelinus fontinalis. Next base: position 5,439,127 of record NC_074695.1, on the reverse strand, counting down.
TCTCAGACTGACAGCCCATCACAGACTGACAGCCCATCACAGACTGACAGCCCATCTCAGACTGACAGCCCATCTCAGACTGACAGCCCATCTCAGACTGACAGCCCATCTCAGACTGACAGTCCATCCCAAACTGACAGTCCATCACAGACTGACAGCCCATCACAGACTGACAGCCCATCACAGACTGACAGCCCATCTCAGTTCACAATGCCTGTAGATTTACAGTATCATCTCATCCTGGAGACTTGTTTCCTTGTGACAGGTCGGCCTACATTACCTCCCTTATCTTACCTCATTTGCACAGACTGTATACAGACTTTTTCTACTGTATTATTGACTGTATGTATTGTTTACTCCATGTGTAACTCTGTGTTGTTGTTTGTGTCGAACTGCTTTGCTTTATTCTTGGCCAGGTCTCAGTTGTATATGAGAACTTGTTCTCAACTGGCCTACCTGGTTAATTAAATAAAGGTGAAATAGAACAATTCAAAAATAAACATTTGCTGCAACATAGTCGGTGCTACAATAATATAGACTGAATGAGCATCTAATTAACCATCTCCATCTGGCTTTTCGGGGGGTCACCTTGTTTTTTAATTATAAATATATATATATTTTTTCCTATTGCAGCTGCAGTGTTGAAGAACAGTCTATCACTCGAATACCGTTGCTTTAGAACACCAATGAGCCCTCTCTCACAGTCCTTCTCTCTCTCTCCATCAATTCCATTCAAATTACATCCAAAACAGATCATCCTCTTCTAGATTGATATATAGCCCTAAACAGTTGAAGTCGATAGTTTACATACACTTAGGTTGGAGTCATTAAAACTCGTTTTTCAACCACTCCACACATTTCTTGTTAACAAACTATAGTTTTGACAAGTCGGTTAGGACATCTACCCTGAGCATGACACTAGTAATTTTTTCAATGATTGTTTACAGACAGATTAATTCACTGTATCGCAATTCCAGTTGGTCAGAAGTTTACATACATTAAGTTGACTGTGCCTTTAAACAGCTTGGACAATTCCAGAAAATGATCTCATGGCTTTAGAAGCTTCCCACAATAAGTTGGGTGAATTTTGGCCCATTCCTCCTGACAGAGCCGGTGTAACTGAGTCTGAGCTTTTCAGTCCTGTCCACAACATTTTCTATAGGATTGAGGACAGGGCTTTGTGATGGCCACTCCAATACCTTGACATGGTTGTCCATAAGGAATTTTGTGAAGTATGCTTGAGGTCATTGTCCATTTGGAAGACCCATCTGCGACCAAGCTTTAACTTCCTGACTGATGTCTTGAGATGTTGCTTCAATATATCCACATAATTTTCCTGCCTCATGATGCCATCTAATTTGTGAAGTGCACCAGTCCCTCCTGCAGCAAAGCACCCCCACAACATGATGCTGCCACCCCCGTGCTTCACGGTTGGGATGGTGTTCTTCGGCTTGCAAGCCTCCCCCTTTTTCCTCCAAACATAACGATGGTCATTATGGCCAAAAAGTTGTTGTTTATTTAACCTTTATTTAACTAGGCAAGTCAGTTAAGAACAAATTTTTATTTTCAATGACGGCCTAGGAACAGTGGGTTAACTGCCTTGTTCAGGGGCAGAACGACGAATTTGTACCTAGTCAGCTCGGGGATTTAACCTTTCGGTTACTAGTCCAACGCTCTAACCACTAGGCTACGCTGCCGCTGCTGTTTCATCAGACCAGAGGACATTTCTCCAAAAAGTACGATCTTTGTCGCCATGTGCAGTTGCAAACCATAGTCTGGCTGTTTTATGTCGGTTTTGGAGCAGTGGCTTCTTCCTTGCTGAGTGGCCCTTCAGCTTATGTCGATATAGGATTTGTTTTACTGTGGATATAGATACTTTTGTACCTGTTTCCTCCAGCATCTTCACAAGGTCCTTTGCTGTTGTTCTGGGATTGATTTGCGCTTTTCACACCAAAGTATGTTCATCTCTAGGAGACAGAACGCATCTCCTTCCTGAGCGGTATGACGGCTGCGTGGTCCCATGGTGTTTATACTTGCGTACTATTGTTTGTACAGATGAAAGTGGTACCTTCAGGCATTTGGAAATTACTCCCAATGATGAACCAGACTTGTGGAGATCTACAATTTGTTTTCTGAGGTCTTGGCTGATTTCTTTTGATTTTCCCATGACGTCAAGCAAAGAGGCACTGAGTTAGAAGTTAGTCCTTGAAATACATCCACAGGTACACCTCCAATTGACTCAAATTATGTCAATTAGCCTATCAGAAACTTCTAAAGCCATGACATAATTTTCTGGAATTTTCCAGGCTGTTTAAAGGCACAGTCAACTTAGTGTACGTAAACTTCTGACCCACTGGAATTGTGATACAGTGAATAATAAGTGAAATAATCTGTCTGTAAACAATTGTTGGAAAGATTACTTATGTCATGCACAAAGTAGATGTCCTAACCGACTTGCCAAAACTATAGTTTGTTAACAAGACATTTGTGGAGTGGTTGAAAAACGAGTTTTAATGACTCCAACCTTAAGTGTATGTAAACTTCCGACTTCAACTGTATTTACCCAAGAGAGCATATAGCTAGCTACAGTATGTATTGGATAACAACACAATCAGTTGGGCTTTTTTGGGCTCATTAAAATGTATTAAACATATGTCTCGTCAGGCTCAGGTAGCTTCAGGTTGGAATATTCTATCAAAGCTCTAATCAAATCCTGACAGTGGCCTATTTATATGTTTTATAATGCTTTTGAATGACACTTCCAGTTTTGCCAGGAAGTTACCGAGTTACCCGGGAGAAAAGTGATTTATTCTCGGGATGGAACATTTTGTAAAATACCGGGGGGAAAATATTAAACTCTAGCTCCAACTCTTACTGTAGTATTGTTGTTGTCAACCTCTTGTTGCATCTATCTGATCACTGCATAGTGAACAGGAAGAAGGTGTTCGTGACTCTGTGGTCGAGCAAACCCTCTCTCCTTGATTTTACAGAGGGTTAGGGGTCACATTTAACAAACCAAACATTGAAATACCGTTATAGAAGGTAAAGTTTTAAAAAAACACGAAACCGGTCCGTGCATCAATACCTGTTTAAAGTGAAATAGGGTGTACCGTCCAGCCCTTTTGTCAGGTAGCTTGAAACACCATGCTAACTGTTTAGCAGTGGAGTCTGTGCTCTTAAAGGTAACAGACACACACACACACACACACACACACACACACACACACACACACACACACACACACACACACACACACACACACACACACACACACACTGAAAGGTAAACGTAATAACTTACTGTCTGTGGTCTTAAAGGTATCAGACACACACACACACACACACACACACAAAGGTAAATGTAATGACTTACTGTCTGTGGTCTTAAAGGTATCAGACACACACACACACACACACACAAAAAGGTAAACGTAATGACTTACTGTCTGTGGCTGTGTGGGTGGCTGGTGGGGTTTCCCAAGGTGGAACTATTAAGTCTCGCTGTCCTCTCTTTCTCCATCCTGTTCAATCTCTCCTTCTCCATCTCCACGAAGCTGGTCCCTGTCCCGGTCGAGATGGTCCGCGTTAGCCGTGTGTGGGGTGTCCGTTTAGGGGTCTGTGGGGTGCGGGGGGTCTGGGTGGTGACGGGGGTTTGGGGTGTACGGTGGGGGGTCTTGGGGGTTTGAGGGGTGTGTTTATCCCATACAGGTACCGGGGGTGCGGGGGCCGGTATGGCTGTAGTGTTGGTACTGGTACTATAAAAGGACTGGGTCTGAACCGGGCGAACTGGTACGGAGGGTATGGCTGTAGTGTTGGTTCTGGTACTACTACAGGACTTGGTCTGAACCGGGCGGACTGGTACGGAGGGTATGGCTGTAGTGTTGGTTCTGGTACTACTACAGGACTTGGTCTGAACTGGGCGGACTGGTACGGAGGGTATGGCTGTAGTGTTGGTTCTGGTACTACTATAGGACTTGGTCTGAACCGGGCGGACTGGTACGGAGGGTATGGCTGTGTGGCTAGTTTTGTTGGCGGTTGGTGGCGGGGGGCACGGTGGCGGTGGGGGTTCAGGGGGTAAAGGTCGCTGGCGGTCCACGCGTAGATCTTTATTCTCCTGGGCCAGTCGGTCTAACTGGACCTCCAGCTCATCGATACGGTGCCTCTGGGTGTCCAGGAGCTTCTGCTGGCTCTCTATGATGTTGTTGAGCTCCAGGAGGTACTCCACGGCCCGGTTAGTGCTCTCTGGGCTGCCCTGGCTGTGACCCTGACTAGTCTCCATGCTGCTGGTCTGGTCCTGGTCTCAGTAATCTCACAGGTGATAGGCTAACAAAGGGACCAGTCCTGAGCTTTGATAGACTAACAAGCTAACAAAGGGACCAGTCCTGAGCTGTGATAGGCTAACTGGCTAAAAAAGGAACCAGACCTGGTTGTGATAGGCTAACTAGCTATTGAAGGGACAAGTCCTGAGCTGTGATAGGCTAACTGCTATGCCCTCCCCCCCACCAGAAAAAAAGTGGGGGGGAGAGGGGCGACTTTAAAAAGGTCCCTCTAGAGGATCAAGATGTTATAGTTACTGGTTCTGCCCTGGCAGAGACGTCGGGTGGCGCCTCGAACATCTGATTGGTCCAATCAGGTCAGGTGATCTCGAAGGGGGTAAGAACCCATCTTCTGAAATAATATAACACAACTGTCCCCAAGTCAAATCGTTTTCCTATAATAGTCTGGTTATTTCCAAAGAAGAAGAAGAACAGGGGCCCTTTTCAAAAAGGACAGACAGGAAGACCATGTTCCCTGGAAGAAAAGTAAAGGGGTCCAACTCTTTCACTTGATCATCCCTGGTCCCCGTTGAATACTTCTTGGATAGGATCATCTTTGAATCGACATCTATTCAAAAAAGAAGAAGGGAAAAATGAGCATAACAGTTTTGTTTGTTCTGTCATTGATCTACAGATTAATTATGATTTCTCTGTCTATCTTATTTGGGAGATCCTTGAGTACACGCTCAATAAGTTATGTTATTATATGACAGTTTATCTCACAAACAACAAGGATCCCCTGTTGTTGTTTTATTGTAATCTGGTGAGTCATTCCTCAGGAAAAGAGATCCAGGAGATCTCCCTTCTCTGTGTTATCCATTGCAAGGTAAAAAAAGACAAGAGGAGTTGGATACCAAAAAGACAAATAGTGTGTTGGAGTGTCTACTCTGGGTGAATGTGTTCTAATAGCAGGTAGGAGTGTCTACTCTGGGTGAATGTGTTCTAATAGCAGGTAGGAGTGTCTACTCTGGGTAAATGTGTTCTAATAGCAGGTAGGAGTGTCTACTCTGGGGGAATGTGTTCTAATAGCAGGTAGGAGTGTCTACTCTGGGTGAATGTGTTCTAATAGCAGGTAGGAGTGTCTCCTCTGGGTGAATGTGTTCTAATAGCAGGTAGGAGTGTCTACTCTGGGGGAATGTGTTCTAATAGCAGGTAGGAGTGTCTACTCTGGGTGAATGTGTTCTAATAGCAGGTAGGAGTGTCTACTCTGGGTGAATGTGTTCTAATAGCAGGTAGGAGTGTCTACTCTGGGTGAATGTGTTCTAATAGCAGGTAGGAGTGTCTCCTCTGGGTGAATGTGTTCTAATAGCAGGTAGGAGTGTCTACTCTGGGTGAATGTGTGTTCTAATAGCAGGTAGGAGTGTCTACTCTGGGTGAATGTGTTCTAATAGCAGGTAGGAGTGTCTACTCTGGGTGAATGTGTTCTAATAGCAGGTAGGAGTGTCTACTCTGGGTGAATGTGCTCTAATAGCAGGTAGGAGTGTCTACTCTGGGTGAATGTGTTCTAATAGCAGGTAGGAGGGTCTACTCTGGGTGAATGTGTTCTAATAGCAGGTAGGAGTGTCTACTCTGGGGGAATGTGTTCTAATAGCAGGTAGGAGTGTCTACTCTGGGTGAATGTGTTCTAATAGCAGGTAGGAGGGTCTACTCTGGGTGAATGTGTTCTAATAGCAGGTAGGAGTGTCTACTCTGGGTGAATGTGTTCTAATAGCAGGTAGGAGTGTCTACTCTGGGTGAATGTGTTCTAATAGCAGGTAGGAGTGTCTACTCTGGGTGAATGTGTTCTAATAGCAGGTAGGAGTGTCTACTCTGGGGGAATGTGTTCTAATAGCAGGTAGGAGTGTCTACTCTGGGTGAATGTGTTCTAATAGCAGGTAGGAGTGTCTACTCTGGGTGAATGTGTTCTAATAGCAGGTAGGAGTGTCTACTCTGGGTGAATGTGTTCTAATAGCAGGTAGGAGTGTCTACCCTGGGTGAATGTGTTCTAATAGCAGGTAGGAGGGTCTCCTCTGGGTGAATGTGTTCTAATAGCAGGTAGGAGGGTCTACTCTGGGTGAATGTGTTCTAATAGCAGGTAGGAGTGTCTACTCTGGGTGAATGTGATCTAATAGCAGGTAGGAGTGTCTACTCTGGGTGAATGTGTTCTAATAGCAGGTAGGAGTGTCTCCTCTGGGTGAATGTGTTCTAATAGGAGGTAGGAGTGTCTACTCTGGGTGAATGTGTGTTCTAATAGCAGGTAGGAGTGTCTACTCTGGGTGAATGTGTTCTAATAGCAGGTAGGAGTGTCTACTCTGGGTGAATGTGTTCTAATAGCAGGTATGAGTGTCTACTCTGGGTGAATGTGTTCTAATAGGAGGTAGGAGTGTCTACTCTGGGTGAATGTGTGTTCTAATAGCAGGTAGGAGTGTCTACTCTGGGTGAATGTGTTCTAATAGCAGGTAGGAGTGTCTACTCTGGGTGAATGTGTTCTAATAGCAGGTAGGAGTGTCTAATCTGGGTGAATGTGTTCTAAGGCAGGTAGGAGTGTCTACTCTGGGTGAATGTGTTCTAATAGCAGGTAGGAGTGTCTACTCTGGGTGAATGTGTGTTCTAATAGCAGGTAGGAGTGTCTACTCTGGGTGAATGTGTTCTAATAGCAGGTAGGAGTGTCTCCTCTGGGTGAATGTGTTCTAATAGCAGGTAGGAGTGTCTACTCTGGGAGAATGTGTGTTCTAATAGCAGGTAGGAGTGTCTACTCTGGGTGAATGTGTGTTCTAATAGCAGGTAGGAGTGTCTACTCTGGGTGAATGTGTTCTAATAGCAGGTAGGACTGTCTACTCTGGGAGAATGTGTGTTCTAATAGCAGGTAGGAGTGTCTACTCTGGGTGAATGTGTTCTAATAGCAGGTAGGAGTACTCTACTCTGGGGGAATGTGTTCTAATAGCAGGTAGGAGTGTCTACTCTGGGTGAATGTGTTCTAATGGCAGGTAGGAGTGTCTCCTCTGGGTGAATGTGTTCTAATAGCAGGTAGGAGTGTCTACTCTGGGTGAATG
>NC_074695.1:5362814-5425553 GCF_029448725.1 Salvelinus fontinalis | reverse complement strand
CTCAAAGCTCAACATACATATGTGGTGCATTGACACTGCAGTGCAGTCTCTTTTCCATCACATACACAGTTGAAGTCGGAAGTTTGCATACACTTAGGTTGGAGTCATTAAAACTCGTTTTTCACCACTCCACACATTTCTTGTTAACAAACTATAGTTTTGGCAAGTTGGTTAGGGCATCTACTTTGTGCATGACACAAGTCATTTTTCCATAAATTGTTTACAGACATATTATTTCACTTATTATTCACTGTATCACAATTCCAGTGGGTCAGAAGTTTACATACACTAAGTTGACTGTGCCTTTAAACAGCTTGGAAAATTCCAGAAAATGTTGTCATGACTTTAGAAGCTTCTGATAGGCTAATTGACATAATTTGAGTCAATTGGAGTTGTACCTGTGGATGTATTTCAAGACCTACCTTCAAACTCAGTGCCTCTTTGCTTGACATCATGGGAAAATCAAAAGAAATTACCTCAGAAAAAAAACTGTAGACCTCCACAAGTCTGGTCCAAACGTCTGAAGGTACCATGCTCATCTGTACAAACAATAGTACGCAAGTATAAACACCATGAACAACAGCAAAGGACCTTGTGAAGATTCTGGAGGAAGCAGGTACAGAAGTATCTTTATCCACAGTAAAACGAGTCCTATATCGACATAACCTGAAAGGCCACTCAGCAAGGAAGAAGCCACTGCTCCAAAACCGGCATAAAAAGCCAGACTATGGTTTGCAACTGCAATGGGGACAAATATCATACTTTTTTGGAGAAATGTCCTCTGGTCTGACGAAACAAAAATAGAACTGTTTGGCCATAATGACCATCGTTATGTTTGAAGGAAAAAGGGGGGTGCTTGCAAGCCGAAGAACACCATCCCAACCGTGAAGCACGGGGGTGGCAGCATCATGTTGTGGGGGTGCTTTGCTGCAGGAGGGACTGGTGCACTTCACAAAATAGATGGCATCATGAGCCAGGAAAATTATGTGGACATATTGAAGCAACATCTCAAGACATCAATCAGGAAGTTAAAGCTTGGTCGCAAATGGGTCTTCCAAATGGACAATGACCCCAAGCATACTTCCAAAGTTGTGGCAGAATGGCTTAAGGACAACAAAGTCAAGGTATTGAAGTGGCCATCACAAAGCCCTGAACACAATCTTATGGAAATTGTGTAGGCAGAACTGATAAAGCGTGTGCGAGCAAGGAGGCCTACAAACCTGACTCAGTTAAACCAGCTCTGTCAGGAGGAATGGGCCAAAATTCACCCAACTTATTGTGGGAAGCTTGTGGAAGGCTACCCAAAACGTTTGACCCAAGTTAAACAATTTGAAGGCAATGATACCAAATACTAATTGAGTGTATGTAAACTTCTGACCCACTGGGAATTTGATGAAAAAAAAAAAAAGCTGAAATAAATTATTCTCTCTCCTATTATTCTGACATTTCACATTCTTAAAATAAAGTGGTGATCCTAACTGACCTAAGACAGGGAATTTTTACTAGGATGAAATGTCAGGAATTGTGTAAAACTGAGTATAAATGTATTTGGCTAAGGTGTATGTAAACTTCAAATCAAATCAAATGTATTTATAAAGCCCTTCTTACATCAGCTGATATCTCAAAGTGCTGTACAGAAACCCAGCCTAAAACCCCAAACAGCAAGCAATGCAGGTGTAGAAGCACGGTGGCTAGGAAAAACTCCCTAGAAAGGCCAGAACCTAGGAAGAAACCTAGAGAGGAACCAGGCTATGAGGGGTGGCCAGTCCAGTGGCTTTGCCAGAAGAGTATATATATCAATTGTATATGTGTGTGCTAACATGCTAGCCCTATTGTGAATGTTCTTCTCTCTCTCTCTCCCTATATGCTTTATGCATGTTTGGTTTGCTCTATCTCTATCTCTCTCTCTCCTCCGCCCCCCCTTTATCTCTATCTCACGCTCCATCTCGCTGGGTGCCTCCTACATGTGCCCTCAGCCTACTCCTCTCTCTCCCTCGCTCTCTCTCCAACCTCTCTCTCTCTCTCTGCACCCTCCATCCCTCCACCCTCGCTCCTTCCCTCTCTCATGCAGCAGGTACATCTGATATAAATGGATGGAGGGATGAGGTGAAGTGAGAGACAGAGCGAGACAGAGAGAGACAGAGACAGAGACAGATAGAGGGAGAGACAGGGTGTTAGTAACACTTAACAATCTATCTCTTACATACATAATTACATGTACACATATCCATAGGAGTGAGGATGATGGTAATAATTTGTCTGTTTGTCTGTATACAGTCCATTGAAGAGCAGGGTCAAAAGATTACAGTATTTTTTCAATCACTTTGGCAGATATTTCAGATGTAAGTTGTATAGTTTTAAAACTGTAAGTACAAAAACTATAAAATCTCACAACTCTGGGCGTGATTTGCTCACTGTTCTTTTTTGTGCAACTGTGAGTGGCAGAGTCATTCCAGTTTATTCAATCTGTTGTGCAGTGGCGTGTATTCATGGGTGCCAAGGTAAGCAAGGCTTCCCCAAAAAATGGACCAAGATTTATTTAAAAAAAATGTAACAATAATTTATCTTTCGTCTCTCTGTGTTTCATACTTTTCCTTCAATTCACAAGAGGCTGAATGTATCTTACAGGAGAAAGCATCAGAGCGAGGGAAATAGCGCCCTTCTCTGTCTCTATGTGTAGGCCATCTATCTGACTCTGTCTGGTCAAAACGAGTATGACATTGTTGCCGCCCTTAGCATAGACAGCGAGCAAAAAATTAGTGTAGCTCTAAACTGAGCAAGCTCAGCTGTTGAATGGTCCTGGTGCACCAAAAAAAAAAAGTGTCAACGGAAGCCAGCTAGGATTTGGCTTCACTCCTATCAAATCCTATTGAGAGCATACATCACTGACAGAAAAACTCAAATTGTCGTTGTGTTGTTGTCCTCTGGTGGCTATCCCCGACAGGGAGGAAGGAGTAGGCTTGTCTCGGAGTCCCCATGCTTGCCTCAGAGCAGAGTGAAACGGTGCTAAAATAGTTATAGGCTTTTGCTTCTAACTTCAATATGCTTTTTAAATAAATAAGACCAACACTACTTTTAACAGCACATTACTCAACACTAGTGAGACTCATGTCGCCTACTGTAGGCCTACAGTATATCTAAAAATATGACCTGACTCTCTGCCAATAATTACATATAGAGGATTGGAGGATATTTCTTTAATTCAGTGATATTTATTCCCATTGAAATATGCTCTTTAAATAAATAAGATCTACACAATTTTTAACAGGATATCTACAAATATTTCTCTAATTACATTTAGAGGATTGGAGGACTCTATATTAATATCTAAGGGACATTTTACATTAGGATCTGTGAGAATATCTGAGAATATGTAAGGGGCTTTTGTATAATTCTAAATTAATTAATAATAATAATCGCTTTGTTTATAAGAGTAATGATATTTTGGAGATTTCGTTTTCATTTAACCTAGAGCTAAAAACAAGGCCATTCTTACTAATTTGTAAATAAAGCCAGTTTGTTATTTAGAATTATTTATTTCTGGAGAAACCTAACTTGATTATTTAGCAGACATCACTTGCTTATGTTCATGAAGATGATGAGCGATCGGCAAAGGCAATCTGTAATCTGCTGGCGTCACGGCACGAGCATCAACATCGCTCTAATTACAGTCAGAAGACAGTTGAAGAAACTTGTGTGGATTTATGGAAAGGCTCGGTAAGAAATGTTATATACAGTGGGGAGAACAAGTATTTGATACACTGCCGATTTTGCAGGTTTTCCTACTTACAAAGCATGTAGAGGTCTGTAATTCTTATCATAGGTACACTTCAACTGTGAGAGACGAAATCTAAAATAAAAATCCAGAAAATCAGATTGTATGATTTTTAAGTAATTCATTTGCATTTTATTGCATGACATAAGTATTTGATCACCTACCAACCAGTAAGAATTCCGGCTCTCACAGACCTGTTAGTTTTTCTTTAAGAAGCCCTCCTGTTCTCCACTCATTACCTGTATTAACTGCACCTGTTGGAACTCGTTACCTGTATAAAAGACACCTGTCCAGACCTCTACATGCTTTGTAAGTAGGAAAACCTGAAAAATCGGCAGTGTGTCAAATACTTGTTCTGCCCACTGTATATATATATATTATTTTATTATTTTATTATTAGAACATTAACCATGTGTGTTCTCTTGTTGTGTAATGTTCTGTAGTTTGGACCCAATGATTCGTCTGACAGACTTTGCGTCCTGCAGGCCCAGTCGTGGATCAAAGCTAGCGAAACATTCAATAACGTCCTCTTCACAGACCAATCAACCCCTTAAGGAATTTTGCTCAAAATTGCTACAGAAAAAAAAGGAAGAAGATCAATAAGTTTAACGAAAGCGTAAAGATGTTGATGAAGATTTGATCTGTGTACGCTAAATAATTGGTATCTACCTTTCCAATTACTTTTAGAGTTTGGGATTTACAAATGTGCGCTTTATTTTTAGTTAGATTGTTTTATGTAGGATGCTACATTTTTGACCAGTTGTAATTGAAAGTAGGCCGCATTTAAAAAAAAATCCCACTCCTATTATGCTGTTAAGCCTCATAGCCTACCTCAGCCAGTTGAGGTATTTTAAACAGGTTTAGGCTCCAAATAAATAGACTCCAATGAAGCCCTCTTTTTTGTTTGTAAAGTCAAATTTAAATGAAGATTATTGTTGAAATGAATTGCTCGAACTGGTGTAGGTTTTCTCCAAGTGTACACATATTTGGGTGAGTGGGTTGATGGACAGCTGAGATTCACTGTGCATGTAGAGAACTTGATAAGGAAGATCAAGCTGAGAATAGGTTTTTATTACCGGTATAAGGCTTGTTTTTCTTTTGAGGCCAGGAAGGAGCTGGTACGATGTACATTACTGTCGGTTTTAGATTGTAGTGATGCTATATATATGCAGGCCTCAGCCACTACCCTGAGAGCACTTGATTCAGTCTATCATGCAGCCCTCAGGTTCATTACAAATCAGAAACGTCTAACACATCATTGTGATCTCTACAGCGCTGTTGGCTGGTCGTCATTGACCTTGAGTCGGCTTAAACACTGGTATACACTGATTTATAAGGCCATATCGGGTAAAATGCCATTTTATTATTATGTTATTTTTTAGTCAGGTCTGTAAATAAATGTACATTTAGATTACGGTCCCATCCTCATTTGCTTCTAACAGTACCAAGAATAAGAACAGGTCATGGTAGAAATAGTTTTAGTTACTCAGCACCGTGGTCCTGGAATTCTCTCCTGAACATTTTAAAATGTGATGATCTAGTTTCGTTTGTGGAGTTTAAACACTTGATCGATGTATATATCATAGAAGAGTGTAATTGTTTTTAGGCCAGCTGTTTTTAGTCAAGACGTTTGTGTTTTTAATGTAATATGTAATTGTTGTACTGTACGTGTAACGATCTTCGTTGGGAGAAAGAGAGGAGGACCAATGCACATCGTGGTACGTGTTCATTTTCTTTAATAACGAACGAACGCAGAAACAAAACAATAAACAAAGAAATACAAACCGAAATAGTTCCGTGTGGGACAAACACTGACACGGAAAATAACCACCCACGAAACCCAGGTGGAAAAAAGGCTACCTAAGTATGATTCTCAATCAGAGACAACTAACGACACCTGCCTCTGATTGAGAATCATACCAGGCCAAACGAAAAAAAGAACATAGAAAAACGAACATAGATAACCCACACAACTCACGCCCTGACCACGCTAAAACAAAGAAATAACAAAAGAACTAGGCTCAGAACGTGACAGTACGTGTGTTTATAGTTTTGTTTAACGTTGTGTTAGTGTATATAAGTTGTTTTGTCTGAAACGTTGTTCTCCCTGCTGCTATTGGACCAGGTCTCTCTTGGAAAAGAGATGTTATCTCAATGAGAAAAACCTGTATAAATAAAGAGAAAATACATTTACATTTAAGTCATTTAGCAGACGCTCTTATCCAGAGCGACTTACAAGTACATACATTCATACTTTTTTTGTACTGGCCCCCCGTGGGAATCGAACCCACAACCCTGGCGTTGCAAGCGCCATGCTCTACCAACTGAGCTACACGGGGCTAAAATAAAACATGTAAATCAAAAACATGGTGTGCAACACTTGCATAACAAGTTAGCTATATTTTCAGCACCAGCCACTATTGACCTCCTATTGATCGCGCTTCAGTTGCCGCTAGTCGTTTTTCAAATTGAACCTTTATTCAAAATAAAAAAATCGTAATAGTAAACATTCGTGAAGATACAAGTGTCCTACATTGTTTTGAAAGCTTAATTTATTGTTAATCCAACCCCGTTGTCAGATTTCAAAAAGGCTTTACGGCGAAAGCATACCATGCGATTATCTGAGGACAGCACAAAAAAGCATTAAAAACATTTTCCAAACCAGCAGAGGCGTCACAAAAGTCAGTTTAGTTGGCGCCTTTATTTAACTAGGCAAGTCAGATAAGAATAAATTCTTATTTACAATGACGGCCTCCCCCGGCCAAACCCGGACGACGCTGGGCCAACTGTGTGCCGCCCTATGGCACTCCCAATCACGGTCGGATGTGATACATCAATGATGTCGCTCTTGCTGCTGGTGATTCTCTGATCCACCTCTACGCAGACGACACCATTCTGTATACTTCTGGCCCCTCTTTGGACACTGTGTTAACAACCCTCCAGACGAGCTTCAATGCCATACAACTCTCCTTCCGTGGCCTCCAACTTCTCTTAAATGCAAGTTAAACTAAATGCATGCTTTTCAACCGTTCGCTGCCCGCATCCACCCGCCCGACTAGCATCACTACTCTGGACGGTTCTGACTTAGAATATGTGGACAACTACAAATACCTAGGTGTCTATCTAGACTGTAAACTCTCCTTCCAGACTCACATCAAGCATCTCCAATTCAAAATGAAATCTAGCATTGGCTTCCTATTTCGCAACAAAGCCTCATTCACTCATGCTGCCAAACATACCCTCGTAAAACTGACTATCCTACCGATCCTCGACTTCAGCGATGTAATTTATAAAATAGCCTTCAACACTCTACTCAGCAAACTGGATGTAGTCTATCACAGTGCCATCCGTTTTGTCACCAAAGCCCCATATTCTACCCACCACTGTGACCTGTATGCTCTCATTGGCTGGCCCTCGCTTCGTATTCGTCGCCAAACCCACTGGCTCCAGATCATCTATAAGTCTTTGCTAGGTATAGCTCCGCCTTATCTCAACTCACTGGTCACCATAACAACACCCACCCGTAGCACGCACTCCAGCAGGTATATCTCACTGGTCATATCTTTCGGCCGCCTTTCCTTCCAGTTCTCTGCTGCCAATGACTGGAACGAACTGCAAAAATCACTGAAGTTGGAGACTCCCTCACTAACTTTAAGCATTAGCTATCAGAGCAGCTTACCGATTATTGCACCTGTACATAGCCCATCTGTAAATAGTCCACCCAACTACCTCATCCCCATATTTATTTATTTTTGCTCCTTTGCACCCCAGTATCTCTACTTGCACATTCATCTTCTGCACATCTATCACTCCAGTGTTTAATTGCTAAATTGTAAATATTTCACCACTATGGCCTATTTCTTGCCTTACCTCCCTAATCTTACCTCATTGGCACACACTGTATATAGACTTTTCTATTTGGTTATTAACTGTACGCTCGTTTATTCCATGTGTAACTCTGTGTTGTTTGTGTTGCACTGCTTTGCTTTATCTTGGCCAGGTCGCAGTTGTAAATGAGAACTTGTTCTCAACTAGCCTACCTGGTTAAATAAAGGGGAAATTTAAAATAAAAATGCAGCCTGACTTCGAACCAGGGACTGTAGTAAAGCCTCTTGCACTGAGATGCAGTGCCTTAGACTGCTGCCACTCGGAAGACATGAATAATAAATATATATATGTATTTATATGTATTTTTTTCTTCAGAACATTAACCGTGTGTAGGTAGATGTGGAAAGATGGAAAGACACAAATGATTTGTTGCAAGTTGGGGAGGGGGGGGGGATTTCACACCTAGCTCAAGTTGGGGGGGGGGTCACACCTAGCTCAAGTTGGGGGGGGGGATTTCACACCTAGCTCAAGTTGGGGGGGTCACACCTAGTTTAAGTTGGGGGGGGGGGGGGGTTCACACCTAGCTCAAGTTGGGGGGGGTCACACCTAGCTCAAGTTGGGGGGGGTCACACCTAGCTCAAGTTGGGAGGGGGGTCACACCTAGCTCAAGTTGGGGGGGGGGGGTGTCACACCTAGCTCAAGTTGGGGGGTTCACACCTAGCTCAAGTTGGGGGGGGGGGGGGTTCACACCTAGCTCAAGTTGGGGGGGTCACACCTAGCTCAAGTTGGGGGGGGGTTCACACCTAGCTCAAGTTGGGG
The DNA here is from genome assembly GCF_029448725.1 of Salvelinus fontinalis. Taxonomy (NCBI): domain Eukaryota; kingdom Metazoa; phylum Chordata; class Actinopteri; order Salmoniformes; family Salmonidae; genus Salvelinus; species Salvelinus fontinalis. The sequence goes on along the minus strand of NC_074695.1, from coordinate 5,417,131 downwards.
GGGTCACACCTAGCTCAAGTTGGGGGGGGGTTCACACCTAGCTCAAGTTGGGGAGGGGGGGGGGTCACACCTAGCTCAAGTTGGGGGGGGATGTTCACACCTAGCTCAAGTTGGGGGGGGGGAGGATGTTCACACCTAGCTCAAGTTGGGGGGGATTTCCACCTAGCTCAAGTTGGGGGGTTCACACCTAGCTCAAGTTGGGGGGGGGGGCGGGGGGGTTCACACCTAGCTCAAGTTGGGGGGGGAGGGGGTTCACACCTAGCTCAAGTTGGGGGGGGTGGGGGGGTTCACACCAAGCTCTAGTTGGGGGGGTCACACCTAGCTCAAGTTGGGGGGGTCACACCTAGCTCAAGTTGGGGGGGGGGTTCACACCTAGCTCAAGTTGGGGGGGGTCACACCTAGCTTGTTGGGGGGGTCACACCTAGCTCAAGTTGGGGGGGGGGGGGGGGGTTCACACCTAGCTCAAGTTGGGGAGGGGGGGGGGGGGTCACACCTAGCTCAAGTTGGGGGGGGGGGTCACACCTAGCTCAAGTTGGGGGGGTCACACCTAGCTCAAGTTGGGGGGGGTCACACCTAGCTCAAGTTGGGGGGGGGGTCACACCTAGCTCAAGTTGGGGGGGTTCACACCTAGCTCAAGTTGGGGGGGGGGTCACACCTAGCTCAAGTTGGGGGGGGTCACACCTAGCTCAAGTTGGGGGGGGGGGGTCACACCTAGCTCAAGTTGGGGGGGTTCACACCTAGCTCAAGTTGGGGGGGTTCACACCTAGCTCAAGTTGGGGGGGTCACACCTAGCTCAAGTTGGGGGGGGGGGATGTTCACACCTAGTTCAAGTTTGGGGGGGGGGGGGGGGTTTACACCTAGCTCAAGTTGGGGGGGGTTCACACCTAGCTCAAGTTGGGGGGGTTCACACCTAGCTCAAGTTGGGGGGGGGTCACACCTAGCTCAAGTTGGGGGTGTTTCTCACCTAGCTCAAGTTGGGGGGGGGGTTCACACCTAGCTCAAGTTGTGGGGGGGTGGTCACACCTAGCTCAAGTTGGGGGGGGTGGTCACACCTAGCTCAAGTTGGGGGGGGTTCACTACTAGCTCAAGTTGGGGGAGGGGTCACACCTAGCTATTGTTCAGCTAATAGCCCATCCTGCTTGTGAAAAACTAATAATAATTATTTTTCCTCTTTCCACGTTAAAGATTCCATTTGATAAAGTGTTTTTAGCCACAATCGGCCCCAACCCCAATTAATACATTTGGGCCACAGTCGATAGCGTGTTGGACTTCGGGGCTAGAATGTTGAGGGTTCGAAACCTGCTCCTCTGCTCGTTTCATTACATTATTATGCCGTTCTCAGAACAAATAGCCTGGATTGTTACTCCTCGTTCCTCACTCTCTTCCCATGTAGCATTTTCTCTGCCTGAGTGGCTCGCTTGTGGGCGTGCTGGCAGGATGCACAGTTTTTTACTCTGTATATATGAACTACAAATCAGCCTTTACTTAAATCACGTTTCTAGTCTATTGCATAGTTACAATGTGTAATCATTGATGTGCCGGGAGCAGGAGTGGTAAACACTGTTGAAGTGTATAATTGTAATACATCATTCAACGAATGGAGTTTGATACAACTGGTATTGGATATGACCGAGAAAAAAAACTTGCTAAATAGAGATTTTTGTAAATTAACTTTATGACAAAAAAATATGCACAATCGTTTGTCTCTACAATTAACTAACTTATTCCTCTCAATTTATTATTTTTTTTGCTTGACTCGTTATGACGTTATAATTACTTAAATTTGCTTCCGCCATAATGTTTTGTCAGCCATCTTTGCTGAATAAAGTCACCAGGGACGGCTGGTTCGCGTCAAATTGGTCATATAAAAACCTTGGGACCCAAATGCACATTGAGTGCTCTAACTCCCCCTTGTGGTGGTCTGGAGCAATGAAGCCGTGACGCTGGGTACCTCTAACTCCCCCTGGTGGTGGTCTGGAGCAATGACGCAGTGATGCTGGGTACCTCTAACTCCCCCTGGTGGTGGTCTGGAGTAATGAAGCCGTGACGCTGGGTACCTCTAACTCCCCCTTGTGGTGGTCTGGAACAATGAAGCCGTGACGCTGGGTACCTCTAACTCCCCCTTGTGGTGGTCTGGAACAATGAAGCCGTGACGCTGGGTACCTCTAACTCCCCCTGGTGGTGGTCTGGAGCAATGAAGCCGTGATGCCGGGTACCTCTAACTCCCCCTGGTGGTGGTCTGGAGTAATGAAGCCGTGACGCTGGGTACCTCTAACTCCCCCTGGTGGTGGTCTGGAGTAATGAAGCCGTGACGCTGGGTACCTCTAACTCCCCCTGGTGGTGGCCTGGAGCAATGAAGCCGTGACGCTGGGTACCTCTAACTCCCCCTGGTGGTGGTCTGGAGCAATGAAGCCGTGACGCTGGGTACCTCTAACTCCCCCTTGTGGTGGCCTGGAACAATGAAGCCGTAATGCTGGGTACCTCTAACTCCCCCTGGTGGTGGTCTGGAACAATGAAGCCGTGACGCTGGGTACCTCTAACTCCCCCTGGTGGTGGTCTGGAACAATGAAGCCGTGACGCTGGGTACCTCTAACAACCCCTGGTGGTGGCCTGGAGCAATGAAGCCGTGACGCTGGGTCCCTCTAACTCCCCCTGGTGGTGGTCTGGAGTAATGAAGCCGTGACGCTGGGTACCTCTAACTCCCCCTGGTGGTGGTCTGGAGTAATGAAGCCGTGACGCTGGGTACCTCTAACTCCCCCTGGTGGTGGTCTGGAGTAATGAAGCCGTGACGCTGGGTACCTCTAACTCCCCCTGGTGGTGGTCTGGAGCAATGAAGCCGTGATGCTGGGTACCTCTAACTCCCCCTTGTGGTGGCCTGGTGCAATGACGCAGTGACGCTGGGTACCTCTAAGTCACGCGGTGTAAGCTCGCAACTGAAAGGTGGAACCACTGTAGCTAAAATTTTCCCTATCCTAAATTAGCAATGGATGGAGATAGGGATTTGGACTTGTGGTTTTACTTCATTCTCCGTACTGGCCAATGATTATAAAGGCGATCCTGATCCAACATTTAATTCATACATTGTTGTGCCCCTGACCTGAGAGGATGGAAGTTCAGTATGTAGCTAGATGTAGTAACGACAGAGTGACAGAGTGATAGATCGTGTACTGTATGACAGAGTGATAGATCGTGTACTGTATGACAGAGTGATAGATCGTGTACTGTATGACAGAGTGATAGATCGTGTACTGTATGACAGAGTGATAGATCGTGTACTGTATGACAGAGTGATAGATCGTGTACTGTGTGACAGAGTGATAGATCGTGTACTGTATGACAGAGTGATAGACCGTGTACTGTGTGACAGAGTGATAGATCGTGTACTGTATGACAGAGTGATAGATCGTGTACTGTATGACAGAGTGATAGATCGTGTACTGTATGACAGAGTGATAGATCGTGTACTGTATGACAGAGTGATAGATCGTGTACTGTATGACAGAGTGATAGATCGTGTACTGTATGACAGAGTGATAGATCGTGTACTGTATGACAGAGTGATAGATCGTGTACTGTCCGTGTACTGTATGACAGAGTGATAGATCGTGTACTGTATGACAGAGTGATAGATCGTGTACTGTATGACAGAGTGATAGACCGTGTACTGTATGACAGAGTGATAGATCGTGTACTGTATGACAGAGTGATAGATCGTGTACTGTATGACAGAGTGATAGATCGTGTACTGTATGACAGAGTGATAGATCGTGTACTGTATGACAGAGTGATAGATCGTGTACTGTATGACAGAGTGATAGATCGTGTACTGTATGACAGAGTGATAGATCGTGTACTGTATGACAGAGTGATAGATCGTGTACTGTATGACAGAGTGATAGACTGTTTCATCAACATGAAAGAGAGGAGGATGGCTCTCCGCACAAGTAGGGTGAGTCAACTTGTTTTTCTACTTTCACGAACCCACACACACACACACACACACACACACACACACACACACACACACACACACACACACACACACACACACACACACACACACACACACACACACACACACACACACACACACACACACACAGAATTCAGATCCATGGACAGCAACATCATATTTAGTTTACATTGATTGGACTAAATTGTTTTTGGTATCTTTAAGTTGTCACTGTATTAGACTTAGCAGACGTGATTTGATGATCAAATCAAATCAAATGTTTTTTGTCACATGCGCCGAATACAACAGGTATAGGTAGACCTTACAACCGAAATGTTTACTTACAAGCCCATAACCAACGGTGCTTTAAGAACTTAAGTACTGCAGTGCATCTCCTCCTCATGGACTGATTGAGGTTGAGATTGTCTGCAATGACAACAAGCTCAGTCCGATGATGCTGTGACACACCGCCCCAGACCATGACGGACCCTCCACCTGCAAATCGATCCCGCTCCAGAGTACAGGCCTCGGTGTAACGCTCATTCCTTCGATGATAAACGCAAATCCAACCATCACCCCTGGTGAGACAAAACCGTGACTCGTCAGTGAAGAGCACTTTTTGCCAGTCCTGTCTGGTCCAGCGACGGTGGGTTTGTGCCCATAGGCGACGTTGTTGCCGGTGATGTCTGGTGAGGACCTGCCTTACAACAGGCCTACAAGCCATCAGTCCAGCCTCTCTCAGCCTATTGCAGACATTCTGAGCAGTGATGGAAGGATTGTATGTTCCTGGTGTAACCTCGGCAGTTGTTGTTGCCATCCTGTACCTGTCCCGCAGGTGTGATGTTCGGATGTACCGATCCTGTGCAGGTGTTGTTACACGTGGTCTACCACTGCGAGGACGATCAGCTGTCCGTCCTGTCTCCCTGTAGCGCTGTCTTAGGCGTCTCACAGTACGGACATTGCAATTTTATTGCCCTGGCCACATCTGCAGTCCTCATGCCTCCTTACAGCATGCCTAAAGCACGTTCACACAGATGAGCAGGGACCCTGGGCATCTTTCTTTTGGTGAATTTCAAAGTCAGCCGAAAGGCCTCTTTAGTGTCCTAAGTTTTCATAACTGTGACCTTAATTGTCTACCGCCTGTAAGCTGCACACTACTGTTTTACCATGTAGCGGTGTAGCTAACTACTGGAACTACACACTACTGTTTTACCATGTAGCGGTGTAGCTAACTACTGGAACTACACAGTACTGTTTTACCATGTAGCGGTGTAGCTAACTACTGGAACTACACACTACTGTTTTACCATGCAGCGGTGTAGCTAACTACTGGAACTACACACTACTGTTTTACCATGTACCGGTGTAGCTAACTCCTGGAACTAAACACTACTGTTTTACCATGTAGCGGTGTAGCTAACTACTGGAACTACACACTACTGTGTTACCATGTAGCGGTTGAGCTAACTACTGGAACTACACACTACTGTTTTACCATGTAGCGGTGTAGCTAACTACTGGAACTACACACTACTGTTTTACCATGTAGCGGTGTAGCTAACTACTGGATCTACACACTACTGTTTTACCGTGTAGCGGTGTAGCTAACTACTGGAACTACACACTACTCTATTTGCAAAAGGAAAAGACAATTTTGGTGAAATAGGCAATAGTTCAGACCTGCCTAATTCTCACCTGAAACATTGTTTATGTGATTAATTGGCAAGCTTACTCACGCTCTGGTGCTTGAAATCAATGGGCAACTAACCACCAGCCTTGGCAATCATCATTACGCACACTTGCTCCCCATCATTACGCACACCTGCTCCCCATCATTACGCACACCTGCTCCCCATCATTACGCACATCTTCTCCCCGTCATTACACACACCTGCTCCCCATCATTACGCACACCTGCTCCCCATCATTATGCACACCTGCTCCCCATCATTACGCACACCTGCTCCTCATCATTATGCACACCTGCTCCCCATCATTACGCACACCTGCTCCCCATCATTATGCACACCTGCTCCCCATCATTACGCACACCTACTCCTCATCATTATGCACACCTGCTCCCCATCATTACATACACCTGCTCCCCATCATTATGCACACCTGCTCCCCATCATTACGCACACCTGCTCCGCATCATTATGCACACCTGCTCCCCATCATTACGCACACCTGCTCCTCATCATTATGCACACCTGCTCCCCATCATTGCACACACCTGCTCCCCATCATTACGCACATCTGCTCCCCATCGTTACGCACACCTGCTCCCCATCATTACGCACACTTGCTCCCCATCATTACGCACACCTACTCCCCATCATTACCCACACCTTCTCCCCATCGTTACGCACACCTGCTCCCCATCATTACGCACACCTACTCCCCATTGTTACCCACACCTTCTCCCCATCGTTACGCACACCTGCTCCCCATCATTACGCACACCTGCTCCCCATCATTACGCACACCTGCTCCCCATCATTACGCACACCTGCTCCCCATCATTACGCACACCTGCTCCCCATCATTACGCACACCTGCTCCCCATCATTACGCACACCTGCTCCCCATCATTACGCACATCTGCTCCCCGTCATTACGCACACCTGCTCCCCATCATTACGCACACCTGCTCCCCATCATTATGCACACCTGCTCCCCATCATTACGCACACCTGCTCCTCATCATTATGCACACCTGCCTCCCATCATTACACAAACATGCTCCCCATCATTACGCACACCTACTCCTCATCATTATGCACACCTGCTCCCCATCATTACACACACCTGCTCCCCATCATTATGCACACCTGCTCCCCATCATTACGCACACCTGCTCCTCATCATTACGCACACCTGCTCCCCATCATTACGCACACCTGCTCCTCATCATTATGCACACCTGCTCCCCATCATTACACACACCTGCTCCCCATCATTACGCACATCTGCTCCCCATCGTTACGCACACCTGCTCCCCATCATTACACACACCTGCTCCCCATCATTACGCACATCTGCTCCCCATCATTACGCACACCTGCTCCCCATCATTATGCACACTTGCTCCCCATCATTACGCACACCTACTCCCCATAATTACCCACACCTTCTCCCCATCGTTACGCACACCTGCTCCCCATCATTACGCACACCTACTCCCCATCATTACCCACACCTTCTCCCCATCGTTACGCACACCTGCTCCCCATCATTACGCACACCTGCTCCCCATCATTACGCACACCTGCTCCCCATCATTACGCACACCTGCTCCCCATCATTACCCACACCTTCTCCCCATCATTACACACACCTGATCCCCATCATTACGCACACCTGCTCCCGATCATTACGCACACTTGCTCCCCATCATTACGCACAACTGCTCCCCAACATTACACACAGCTGCGCCCCATCATTATGCACACCTGCTCCCCATCATTACGCACACCTGCTCCCCATCATTACACACACCTGCTCCCCATCATTATGCACACCTGCTCCCCATCATTACGCACACCTGCTCCCCATCATTGTGCACACCTGCTCCCCATCATTACGCACAGCCTAGACCTCATTATCACCTTGATAACTCTCCCTCAGTAGCCTCATTCATCAGGCAGTATTGGTTTTGGTCACGTTCAGTACGCTTCTACTCTTTTTGTTTATCTAACTTACTTATCATTAAACTTACCTTCTGCACCTGCTTCCTGACTCCCAGAGTATATGTTACATTAATAGGATAAATTACACATTTGTAGGTACTGAGTAAAGGGTCTGAATACTTATGTAAATGTCATATTTCCGTTTCTTTTATTTTTAATTCATTTGCAAAAATGTTTAAAAAAAACTGTTTTTGTTTTGTCAATATGGGGTATTGTGTGTAGACTGATGAGAAGAAAAAAAAACAATTTAATCAATTTTAGAATAAGGCTATAACGTAACAAAATGTGTAAAAAGTCAAGGGGTCTGAATACTTTCCGAATGCACTGTGTACGCACACACACACATAATACAATTGTTTGTGTGTGTGTGTGTGTCTATGTGTGTGTGTGTGTGTGTGTGTGTGTGTGTGTGTGTGTGTGTGTGTGTGTGTGTGTGTGTGTGTCTATGTGTGTGTGTGTGTGTCTATGTGTGTGTGTGTGTGTGTCTATGTGTGTGTGTGTGTGTGTGTGTGTGTGTGTGTGTGTGTGTGTGTGTGTGTGTGTGTGTGTGTGTGTGTGTGTGTCTATGTGTGTGTGTGTGTGTGTGTCTATGTGTGTGTGTGTGTGTGTGTCTATGTGTGTGTGTGTGTGTGTGTCTATGTGTGTGTGTGTGGGCATTCAAGCTGCTGCTCTATGGTTGTGTAGGCGGTTGTAATTATATAAAACGCTACTCCTTTATCATCGCTGACGTTGATATACACACAGCTACCGTGATGTTTCACCATATTGTTGTAGCTCTGACCTAGATCACCTGATGTACCTAGTCTAGTGTTTGATGATGAGTTGACCAGTTCAATCAGATGTGCTAACATAGTTCAAAAAACATTGAACGGCTGGGGGAAGGGGGAGGGGTGGGGTCCCAGATGAGATGTTTTGAAAACCCCCCTGGTCAAAGTAAATGAGTTTGTGATTTGTCAGAAACCCTGGGAATGTGATGCACAGTATGGATATAAAAACTGTTGCTGTATAGGGACAATATAGCATTTGATGCTAACTTAAAATGCTAAAAGCTACCATGTACTACTCGTATATAGTTTTTTCAGTTGTGGCATTTGATCTATATGTTGTGCACGTGTTTGTAATTATATAAAATACCAGGATAATATCTCTAGCATGCTGCAGTGTCTTAATAATTCCCAGTACAGAGATATTGTTGTTTTGGTGTCTTGTTGATTAGTTTGTGATTCGTCACCTCTTCAAAGCAACTGTGTAGGCAGATATAAATCATGTAGATAAAAAAAAAACACACACACTACATTAGCTGTCTGACAGCAGCTGTTGCTGTTATGTACTGCAATAGTATTCAGTACATGTGATATATGACTTTCGGCGGTGGCATGGAAAGTGTTTTGTGACTATCAAGCTGTCGCCTAGTTGATGACTTTGTCATTAGTTACGTATATCAGTGGTCGGGCAGTTCACACCGTACAGTTTATTGCACACGGGCTACCGTAAGTCATGTGTTCTCAGAAGCCGTGACGTGCTTTTCTCAACGATTCCAACATACCTCCATACCCGCATTACTTCCTGTGGGCAGACGCCGAAGAAGCTCAAGTCACATGACCGAGCAATTAACCAATATAAATGCTTGTTAGGTTAAACATTGCAAATGAGTCACACCTGTAACATTGCAGCAGGTTGTATTGTGTGGTAGGGAGGTAAACCTTTCTCTCCAGCCCTGTAGCAGGTTGTACTGTGTGGTAGGGAGGTAAACCTTTCTCTCCAGCCCTGTAGCAGATTGTACTGTGTGGTAGGGAGGTAAACCGTTCTCTCCAGCCCTGTAGCAGATTGTACTGTGTGGTAGGGAGGTAAACCTTTCTCTCCAGCCCTGTAGCAGATTGTACTGTGTGGTAGGGAGGTAAACCTTTCTCTCCAGCCCTGTAGCAGGTTGTACTGTGTGGTAGGGAGGTAAACCTTTCTCTCCAGCCCTGTAGCAGGTTGTACTGTGTGGTAGGGAGGTAAACCTTTCTCTCCAGTCCTGTAGCAGGTTGTACTGTGTGGTAGGGAGGTAAACCTTTCTCTCCAGCCCTGTAGCAGGTTGTACTGTGTGGTAGGGAGGTAATCTCCAGTCCTGTAGCAGGTTGTACTGTGTGGTACTGACATAATTAATTCTAATAATCAAAGAGTAGGACTGAGTCAAGAGATACAAATCATCATTATCTTCTGTATTACCACACTGATTTTAACTGTTCTATGGTCTTCTTTAAAGATCCCAAGTAGCAAAGCGTTGTCCCACTCACTGTTTGTGCTCTTGACAACTCTATTGTTGCCGCTGTCATTTGGCATGATTGGCAACGACACAGAAAACAGTCACCCAGGCTAGATCACTATGTCTTTCTGGGATTTGACACATCTTAATGTTTAAATTATTATCTTCGTCATGGAGATATTTATCTAGCTTTAGGATTTATTGCATTCATTAATTCTCGGGATATTAAATCTCTCTTTGACGATTTAAATATGTATCTTGCTTAAAGATTTTTTAAAAATTGATTTTAGTTCTCAAGATATTTATATAACAGATTTATTACGGAGATACAGTATCTATCTTGCTTTAAGATAATACGTTATTTAATTCTCAATACGTTGATATTGCTTTAGTATTGAATAAATTAATTCCAGATGGAACAGATTGGGCTGAGTCATCGCTCAACTGAGATGACAGAACTGCGTCCCAAATGACACCATATTCCCATTACTGTCACGACTTCCGCCGAAGTCGCTGCCTCTCCTTGTTCGGGCGGTGTTCGGCGGTCGACGTCACCGGTCTTCTAGCCATCATCGATCCATTTTTCATTTTTCCATTGGTTTTGTCTTGTCTTCCCACACACCTGTTTTCAATCCCATGCATTACCTCTTGTGTATTTAACCCTCTGTTTTCCCTCATGTCTTTGTCAGGAATTGTTTTATGTCAACTGTTGTTTCTTGGTGTATAGGTGCTCGACGGGTCCTCGTACCCATGTTTATTTTATGTATGTACATTTTCGTGTTATGGAGCATGTTAAGTGGACATTTATTAAAAGTCTCCATTTACACTCAGGTTAACTCTCCTGCGCCTGACTTCCCTGCCACCTATACACACGGCTCTGACAATTACGGTGCAATCGGAAAGTATTCAGACCCCTTGACTTATTCCACATTTTGGTACGTTACAGCTTTATTCTAAAAAATGGATTAAATAATTGTTTCCCCCTCATCAATCTACACACAATACCCCATAATGACAAAGCAAAAATAGGTTTTTAGAAATTCTAGCAAATATTTGTAAAAAAACAACACCTGAAATATCACATTTACATAAGTATTCAGACCATTTACTCAGTACTTTGTTGAAGCACCTTTGGCAGCGATTACAGCCTCGAGTCTTCTTGGGTATGACGCTACAAGCTTGACACACCTGTATTTGGGAAGTTTCTCCCATTCTTCTCTGCAGATCCTCTCAAGCTCTGTCATGTTGGATGGGGAGCGTTACTGCACAGCTATTTTCAGGTCTCTCCAGAGATGTTCGATTTTGGTTCAAGTCCGTGCTCTGGCTGGGCCACTCAAGGACATTCAGAGACTTGTCCTGAAGCCTTTCCTGCGTTGTCTTGGCTGTGTGCTTACGGTTGTTGTCCTTTTGGAAGGTGAACCTTCACCCCAGTCTGAGGTCCTGAGCGCTCTGGAGCAGGTTTTCATCAAGGATCTCTCTGTACTTTGCTCCGTTTATCTTTCCCTCGATCCTGACTAGTCTCCCAGTCTCTGCCACTGAAAAACATCCTCATAGCATGATACTGCCACCATCATGCTTCACCATAGGGATGGTGCCAGGTTTCCTCCAGACGTGACATTTGGCATTCAGGCCAAAGAGTTCAATCTTGGTTTCATCAGACCAGAGAATCTTGTTTCTTATGGTCTGAGAGTCTTTAGGTGCCTTTTGAAAAACTCCAAGTGGACTGTCATGTGCCTTTTATTGAGGAATGGCTTCCGTCTGCCTACTCTACCATAAAGGCCTGATTGGTGGAGTGCTGCAGAGATGGTAGTCCTCCATACCCTGATGAAGACAGCTTGTCTGTCGAAGCGTTGGATATTAGGTTATTCAATTGTTGCATCTGAGCTCCTAGAGTGTGCTGCTCTCCTTTTCTTTTTCATGTCCTCCACAGAGGACCTTTTGAGCTCTGTCAGAGATGGTTGTCCTTCTGGAAGGTTCTGCCATCTCCACAAAGGAAGTCTGTAGCTCTGTCAGAGTGACCATTGGGTTCCTGGTCACCTCCCTGACCAAGGCCCTTCTTCCCCGATTGCTCAGTTTGGCAGGGCGGCCAGCTCTAGGAAGAGTCTTGGTTTTTCCAAACTTCTTCCATTTAAGAATGATGGAGGCCAATGTGTTTTTGGGGACCTTCAATGCTGCAGAAATGTTTTGGTAACCTTTCCCAAATCTGTGCCTCGACACAATCCTGTCTCTGAGTTCTAAAAAGTGGATTGATGATGGCTAGAAGACCGGCGACGCCGACCACCGAGCGCGGCCCGAACAAGGAGAGGACCCGACTTCGGCGGAAGTTGTGACAGTACCCCTCCCTTGAGCCGTGCGCCGACGCCGGCCTCTGGGATGACCCGGAGGGCGAGGCACAGGGCGAACCGGACCGAGACGGTGGAACCACTACACTCTGCCCGTGCAGGTCCCTGGAAATCTCGTCTACAACGGCTTGGAAGACTGATGGAGCATTCATCAAACCGTACGTCATGACGAGGTACTCATAATGCCCTGAGGTGGTACTGAACGCCGTCTTCCACTCGTCTCCCTCCCGGATACGCACCAGGTTGTAAGCACTCCTGAGATCTAGTTTGGTGAAGAAGCGATCCCCGTACATTGACTCAATCGCCATGACAAGAGATCTGATTTAGGCATCAATACACGGGCGCAGACCTCCCTCCTTCCTCTTCACAAAAAAGAAACTTGAGGAGGCGGGTGAAGTGGAGGACCGAATGTACCCCTGACGCAGGGATTTGGAGACATATGTTTCCATAGCCTCCATCTACGCCTGTGAGAGGGGATACACGTGACTCCTGGGAAGTGCAGGGTCTACCAGGAGATTTATCGCATAATCGCCCCGTCGATGGAGTGGTATTGAGTCGCCTTCTTTTTGGAGAAGGCAAGAGCCAAATCGGCATATTCAGGGGGGATGCGCACGGTGGAGACCTGGTCTGGACTCTCCACCGTAGAAACCCCTAAACACCTCCCAGAGCACTCTTGCGACCACCCCGTGAGAGCCTTCCGTTGCCAAAAAACAGTGGGGTCATGACAAGCTAACCAGGGTAGGCCTAGCACCACGGGAAATGCAGGAGAGTCAATGAGGAAGAGACTAATTCACTCCTTGTGACCCCCTGCATCACCATACCCAGAAGAGCGGTGGCCTCCCTAATCAACCCTGACCCTAGTGGTTGACTGTCTAAGGTGTGAACGGGGAAGGGCACAGCCACGGGAACAATGGGGATCCCTAAACTAAGGGTGAACGATCTGTCTATAAAATTCCCAGCCGTGCCTGAATCGATGAGCGCCTTATGCTGGGAATGCGGGGAAAACTCAGGGAAAGAAACATACAAAAACATGTGTGCAACAGAGGGCTCTGGGTGAGAAGGGTGCCTTCTCACCTGGGATGACGCCAGATTGCCCTGCCTGCTGCCTCGATCCCCAGAAGAACCAACCCCAGAGGTCACAGATGTGCGGCCACAGATGGTGCAAGAGCCGGAACCTCCTCCAGTCTCCCTATGCACAGCACCTCCCAGCTCCATGTGTACCGGAGCGGCGGTGCTGGGAGATGGAACCGATAGAACCCGATCTGGACGTCCACGGGTGGCAAGCAGGTTATCCAGCCGAATGGACAGGTTCACCAGCTGGTCGGAAGTGAGGGTGGTGTCCCTGCAGGCCAACTCCCAATGGACGTCCTCGCGCAAACTGCAGCGATAGTGGTCGATCACGGCCCTATCGTTCCATCCCGCACTGGTGGCCAGGGTCCGAAAATCCATGGCGAACTCCTGGGCGCTCCTCGTCCCCTGCCTCAGATGGAAGAGACGTTCACCCGCCGCTCTACCCTCGGGTGGATAGTCAAAGACTGCCCGGAAACGGCGGGTGAAATCCTCGAAATGGTCCAGAGCCGCATCTCCTTCTCCCCCCACGGCTTTGGCCCACTCCAAGGCTTTCCCAGAGAGGCACGAGACGAGGGCGGACACCTTCTCACGACCTGAAGGAGCCGGGTGGATGGTTGCCAGGTAGAGGTCGAGCTGTAATTGGAAACCCTGGCAGCGTGCAGCTGTCCCGTCATACTCCTGGGGAAGGGCGAGACAAATCCCACTGGGACCGGGTGAAGGGGGGGCGAGTAGTGGAGACCCTGGTTGTGCTGGTGGAGGCGCTGGAGGAACTCCCTGTCTCTCCCAGCAGTCCATGGTTTGGACAACGCAGTCCATGGCGGTGCCGAGATGGTGGAGCATCGCCGCATGCTCCCGGACGCGCTCCTCCACCCCTATTCCAGGGGCACCTGCTCCTGCTGACTCCATATAGTTGGTGTGGGACTCTGTAAGGGGTGCGTAATCGGTGGCAGGGAAGTCAGACGCAAGAGAGCAGAACTTGGTAATAGCCGGTATAGCAGTTTAATAGCAAAACCCACGGCATAAAAATAACAAGAATAATTGGATACAAAATCCCGTCGTGCACCAAACAACACGTGCACAAGCACTTACAATAAACAATCCCACACAAAGACATGGGAGGAACAGAGGGTTAAATACACAACAAATGACTGAGGGAATTGAAACCAGGAGGAAAAACAAGACAAAACACATGGAAAATGAAAAGTGGATCGATGATGGCTTGAAGACCGGCGACGCCTAGCGCCGAGCGCCGCCCGAACAAGGAGAGGACCTGACTTCGGCGGAAGTCGTGGCAGGGCCTTTCCAAATCATGTCCAATCAATTGAGTCCACCTCCAATCAAGTTGTAGAAACATCTCAAGGACGATCAATGGAAACAGGATGCACCTGAGCTCAATTTCGATTCTCATGGCAAAGGGTCTGAATACTTATGTAAATAAGATATTTCTGTTTTATTAATACATTCACCAAACATTTCTAAAAACCTTTTTTTCGCTTTGTCATTATGGGGTACAGTGTGTAGATTGATGAGAATTATTATTATTTTTTAAATACATTTTCAAATAAGGTTGAAACGTAACAAAATATGGAAAAAGTCTGAATCCTTTCCGAATGCACTGTATATCATATCACTGTGTAGTACGTTACTTATGATCAAGGCCCATAGGAATGAGGTGCTATTTGGAGTACTACTTATATACAGTATCTAATTATAAATCGGTCAATACACTGGAAACAACTTGATCACTGGAAAAACTGCATGTGATAACTTGACCAGGGGGGAAATCTGCTTTGTGATAACTTAACCAGGGGGGAATCTGCTGTGTGATAACTTGATCAAGGGGGAAATCTGCTGTGTGATAACTTGATCAATGGAAAATCTGCATGTGATAACTTGATCAGGGGGGGAATCTGCTGTGTGATAACTTGATCAGGGGGAAATCTGCTGTGTGATAACTTGATCAGGGGGGAAATCTGCTGTGTGATAACTTGACCAGGAGGGAAATCTGCTGTGTGATAACTTGACCAGGGAGGAAATCTGCTGTGTGATAACTTGACCAGGGAGGAAATCTGCTGTGTGATAACTTGATCAGGGGGGAAATCTGCTGTGTGATAACTTGATCAGGGAGGAAATCTGCTGTGTGATACTTGATCACTGGGAAATCTGCTGTGTGACAACTCGATCAGGGGGAAATCTGCTGTGTGATAACTTGATCAGGGGGGAAATCTGCTGTGTGATAACTTGATCAGGGGGGAAATCTGCTGTGTGATAACTTGATCAGGGGGGAAATATGCTGTGTGATAACTTGATCACTGGGAAATCTGCTGTGTGATAACTTGATCAGGGGGGAAATCTGCTGTGTGATAACTTGATCAGGGGGGAAATCTGCATGTGATAACTTGATCAAGGGGGAAATCTGCTGTGTGATAACTTGATCAGGGGGGAAATCTGCTGTGTGATAACTTGATCAGGGGGGAAATCTGCTGTGTGATAACTTGACCAGGTGGGGAATCTGCTGTGTGATAACTTGATCACTGGAAAATCTGCTGTGTGATAACTTGACCAGGGGGGAAATATGCTGTGATAACTTGATCACTGGGAAATCTGCTGTGTGATAACTTGATCAGGGGGGAAATATGCTGTGTGATAACTTGATTAGGGGGAAATCTGCTGTGTGATAACTCGATCAAGGGGGAAATCTGCTGTGTGATAACTCGATCACTGGGAAATCTGCTGTGTGATAACTTGATCAGGGGGGAAATCTGCTGTGTGATAACTTGATTAGGGGGGAAATCTGCTGTGTGATAACTCGATCAAGGGGGAAATCTGCTGTGTGATAACTCGATCAAGGGGGAAATCTGCTGTGTGATAACTTGACCAGGAGGGAAATATGCTGTGTGATAACTTGACCAGGGGGAAATCTGCTGTGTGATAACTTGATCAGGGGGGAAATCTGCTGTGTGATAACTTGATCACTGGGAAATCTGCTGTGTGATATAATTATTTGATACCTCAATGGATAATGTAGCCTGTTCCAGCCCTGCAGAGATTAAACACTGCAACATATTCAGTAGGCTTCATAGCTCACATGTAGGTCGTACCCAAAATGGCACCCTTTGATCAGGGCCTACAAAAGCAGTGTATTACATAGGTGTATTAGTGTATTACACATAACTTGATCAGGGGGGGAATCTGCTGTGTGATAACTTGATCAGGGGGAAATCTGCTGTGTGATAACTTGACCAGGAGGGAAATCTGCTGTGTGATAACTTGACCAGGGAGGAAATCTGCTGTGTGATAACTTGACCAGGGAGGAAATCTGCTGTGTGATAACTTGATCAGGGGGGAAATCTGCTGTGTGATAACTTGATCAGGGAGGAAATCTGCTGTGTGATACTTGATCACTGGGAAATCTGCTGTGTGACAACTCGATCAGGGGGAAATCTGCTGTGTGATAACTTGATCAGGGGGGAAATCTGCTGTGTGATAACTTGATCAGGGGGGAAATCTGCTGTGTGATAACTTGATCAGGGGGGAAATATGCTGTGTGATAACTTGATCACTGGGAAATCTGCTGTGTGATAACTTGATCAGGGGGGAAATCTGCTGTGTGATAACTTGATCAGGGGGGAAATCTGCATGTGATAACTTGATCAGGGGGGAAATCTGCTGTGTGATAACTTGACCAGGTGGGGAATCTGCTGTGTGATAACTTGATCACTGGAAAATCTGCTGTGTGATAACTTGACCAGGGGGGAAATATGCTGTGATAACTTGATCACTGGGAAATCTGCTGTGTGATAACTTGATCAGGGGGGAAATATGCTGTGTGATAACTTGATTAGGGGGAAATCTGCTGTGTGATAACTCGATCAAGGGGGAAATCTGCTGTGTGATAACTCGATCACTGGGAAATCTGCTGTGTGATAACTTGATCAGGGGGGAAATCTGCTGTGTGATAACTTGATTAGGGGGGAAATCTGCTGTGTGATAACTCGATCAAGGGGGAAATCTGCTGTGTGATAACTCGATCAAGGGGGAAATCTGCTGTGTGATAACTTGACCAGGAGGGAAATATGCTGTGTGATAACTTGACCAGGGGGAAATCTGCTGTGTGATAACTTGATCAGGGGGGAAATCTGCTGTGTGATAACTTGATCACTGGGAAATCTGCTGTGTGATATAATTATTTGATACCTCAATGGATAATGTAGCCTGTTCCAGCCCTGCAGAGATTAAACACTGCAACATATTCAGTAGGCTTCATAGCTCACATGTAGGTCGTACCCAAAATGGCACCCTTTGATCAGGGCCTACAAAAGCAGTGTATTACATAGGAAATAAGGTGACATTAAGGAGGGAGCGTTTTCCCAGTCAGTGTACGTCTGTCAAGCGAGACTAGGATCACATGACAAAAACAGAAACAATTCACCCCCCCCCCCCAAAAAAACATATTTTTATTCATAACTTTATTTTCATTTCAGTAAGTGCTTTTCATTTCTCATAGTTCAAAAAACTCCCACAATGCTGCATTCAGAAACAATACAATATTATTAACTACAACAAGTGACAAATAGATAAAAACCTGTACATCTGTGGTGTAACTGACCGATAATAGGGGTGATTATAACATGTGTTTATATATACACTGGGCAGGCACTGGGTCGTAGACAATGACAGTGTCCCAAACGACATCCTATTGCAAGAATTTTATTCTTAACTGATTTGCGTTGTTAAATAAAGGTTACATTTCAAAAAAATATATAATAATAATAATAATAATTGTAGTCCCCGCATGTAGGGACTAAGGTGCCATTTGGGATGCAGACAAATTTTTAAAATACATTTAAATTTAAATAAATTTGCAAACATAAAAAAAAAAACAGTTTTCGCTTCGTCATTATCGGGGTATTTTGTCTAGATTGATGAGGGAATTTTTTTAATTTAATACATTTTAGAATAAAGCTGTAACGTAACACAATGTGGGGGAAAAAAGGAAGGGGTCTGAATACTTTCCGGAAGGCGCTGTATATCTGGGGATGTAGAAAGTCCGTTGCCCTTAAACCCAGGATTTCACAAACTCGTACCTGGGGTTTTTTGTTTTCCCCTAGCACTACACAGCTGATTAAAAAGTAATCAACTCATCATCAAGCTTTGATGATTTGAATCAGCTGTGTGAGGCTAGAAACACCAAACCGTGCTCTCCTTGGGTTCCTCGGGGACCTAGTTAGGGAAACGCTGCCATAACTAACTGCTTTAACATATCTTCCTAAATAACTTACTCTGCACACTGTGTCTATGCAGTCGGGTTACACAGGTCTTTAAAGGTCTAGACAGGTCTTTAACGGTCTATAAGGTCTTTAAAGGTCTATAAGGTCTTTAAAGGTCTACAGAGGTCTTTAAAGGTCTATAAGGTCTTTAAAGTTCTATAAGGTCTTTAAAGGTCTAGACAGGTCTTTAAAGATCTACAGAGGTCTTTAAAGGTCTATAAGGTCTTTAAAGGTCTATAAGGTCTTTAAAGGTCTAGACAGGTCTTTAAAGATCTACAGAGGTCTTTAAAGGTCTATAAGGTCTTTAAAGGTCTAGACAGGTCTTTAAAGGTCTATAAGGTCTTTAAAGATCTACACAGGTCTTTAAAGGTCTATAAGGTCTTTAAAGGTCTATAAGGTCTATAAGGTCTATAAGGTCTATAAAGGTCTATAAGGTCTTTAAAGGTCTATAAGGTCTTTAAAGGTCTATACAGGTCTTTAAAGGTCTATAAGGTCTATAAGGTCTATAAGGTCTTTAAAGGTCTATAAGGTCTTTAAAGGTCTATAAGGTCTTTAAAGGTCTATAAGGTCTATAAGGTCTATAAGGTCTTTAAAGGTCTATAAGGTCTTTAAAGATCTACACAGGTCTTTAAAGGTCTATAAGGTCTTTAAAGGTCTATAAGGTCTATAAGGTCTATAAGGTCTATAAGGTCTTTAAAGGTCTATAAGGTCTTTAAAGGTCTATACAGGTCTTTAAAGGTCTATAAGGTCTATAAGGTCTATAAGGTCTTTAAAGGTCTATAAGGTCTTTAAAGGTCTATAAGGTCTTTAAAGGTCTATAAGGTCTTTAAAGGTCTATAAGGTCTTTAAAGGTCTATACAGGTCTTTAAAGGTCTATAAGGTCTTTAAAGGTCTAGACAGGTCTTTAAAGGTCTAGACAGGTCTTTAAAGGTCTATAAGGTCTATAAGGTCTTTAAAGGTCTATAAGGTCTTTAAAGGTCTATAAGGTCTTTAAAGGTCTATAAGGTCTTTAAAGGTCTATAAGGTCTTTAAAGGTCTATACAGGTCTTTAAAGGTCTATAAGGTCTTTAAAGGTCTAGACAGGTCTTTAAAGGTCTATAAGGTCTTTAAAGGTCTAGACAGGTCTTTAAAGGTCTATAAGGTCTTTAAAGGTCTAGACAGGTCTTTAAAGGTCTTTAAAGGTCTATACAGGTCTTTAAAGGTTTTTAAAGATCTATAAAGATCGCCTGTCTGCATGTAAGTTCCAATCCGGGTCTCCGGGAATTTGTGTGAGCCAGCAGAGATAAAGTCTAGGCATTAGCTTTGGGGGGAGCTAATGCAAGTGTTTAGGTGTATCTCACTATAATCAGCTAGTAAGGACAACACACAAACTACAAGGCCTAACACTAGCTATGATCACTTAGTCTGTTATGCTCAGCTAGTCAAGGCTTTTATATTTGAGGGAAGAAGTGAACAAGTGTACACTTCAGGGGGGGGATAAAGAGGTAAAGTATTATATAGGACGCACCCTCAGAATAATGTACACCATGCTTTCATCACCACGATGAGTTGTGTTGTTCTTCTTGACTGTCACAGCCAAGATTTAATTCTGCAGTATAATCATGCTAAATTATCTGGTGCCAGGTGAGAGAGCGAGAGAGCGAGACGACTGAAAATTCTGGTAATTTACTTTCAATGCAAAACCCATGCACTGTATGTTGAAAGCAGTAAGGTAGGATCTGAATATGACCCTGTGGTACACAGGCTAATCTCTCCACTAGCCGGATCCCTTTGTGGCTTGCAGTATGGTGTTGTGCATGCAAAATGTCCCTCTGTATGTGCCTGTGTGGTACATACAGTATTGTGTTTGTTCTATGGTGTTTTGACCTATCAGAATGTAATGTTAAAAACACTGTCTATAGTTTAGAGTGGTGTTTTGACCTATCAGAATGTAATGTTAAATACAGTGTCAATAGTTTGGAGTGGTGTTTTGACCTATCAGAATGTAATGCAACATAATTTGTCTATAGTTTGGAGTGGTGTTTTGACCTATCCGAATGTAATGTTAAATACACTGTCTATAGTTTAGAGTGGTGTTTTGACCTATCAGAATGTAATGTTAAATACACTGTCAATAGTTTGGAGTGGTGTTTTGACCTATCAGAATGTAATGCAACATAATTTGTCTATAGTTATGTTAAATACACTGTCAATAGTTTGGAGGGGTGTTTTGACCTATCAGAATGTAATGCTACAAACACTGTATAGTTCGGAGTAGTGTTTTGACATATCAGAATGTAATGTTACAAACACTGTATAATTTGGAGTGGTGTTTTGACCTATCAGAATGTAATGTTACAAACACTATAATTTGGAGTGGTGTTTTGACCTATCAGAATGTAATGCTACAAACACTGTATAGTTTGGAGTGGTGTTTTGACCTATCAGAATGTAATGCTACAAACACCTTCTATAGTTTGGAGTGGTGTTTTGACCTATCAGAATGTAATGCTACAAACACTGTCTATAGTTTGGAGTGGTGTTTTGACCTATCAGAATGTAATGCTACAAACACTATAGTTTGGAGTGGTGTTTTGACCTATCAGAATGTAATGCTACAAACACCTTCTATAGTTTGGAGTGGTGTTTTGACCTATCAGAATGTAATGCTACAAACACTGTCTATAGTTTGGAGTGGTGTTTTGACCTATCAGAATGTAATGCTACAAACACTGTCTATAGTTTGGAGTGGTGTTTTGACCTATCAGAATGTAATGCTACAAACACTGTCTATAGTTTGGAGTGGTGTTTTGACCTATCAGAATGTAATGCTACAAACACTGTCTATAGTTTGGAGTGGTGTTTTGACCTATCAGAATGTAATGCTACAAACACTGTCTATAGTTTGGAGTGGTGTTTTGACCTATCAGAATGTAATGCTACAAACACTGTCTATAGTTTGGAGTGGTGTTTTGACCTATCAGAATGTATTGTTACAAACACTGTATAATTTGGAGTGGTGTTTTCGTGCTAAGTAGATTAGCTTGGTTTGCTTCAAATCTTCCAGTGACAAAATGGCGTCTCTTCGCTCCCGTCTGTCAGCACAGACAATCACGTTAAAATGGTCATTCTCTAAAACACTTTATAATCAAATACAATTTAATACTTTATCAACTACAGTAGTTCATTCATTGCCATTTTCTTTATTTAGTCAAAGGCTGGTTTAAAGATACCTCTAGCCCAAATATTACATATACCTCAATCCATGCTTTACCTTCTAGCACGGTTGCAATCATTAGGCCACGCAACGTTTTAAAATGTTTCGCAAAAAAAATAAATAAATGAAAATGAGCATTTCAGGTAGTCCCTGCCCGTTTCAGACCGTTTTCTTCCGTTTGGTGCATAATGAACACGACCCAGGTTGTATTTTACCTCATTGAGCTCATGTGAAGCTACATGTTGCATAACTTTAGCAGACGTGAGAATAAAATGGCTTTTTATTGCTCAGGAGAAGAACGAGGTAAATATTGGATGCATAAGCGTGTACGTACCAAAGTCCGGCACACATTTTTAATCTGTACATTATCTGTACATTTACCAAAACGCTTGTTATTCTGTCTACTAACTATACTATAGCACACCGTCAGAGTGCCCTGTATATAGCTATAGCGTGGCGAAACAAAACTCCTACAGCAAATAACTAAATCAGCAAGTCTTACAAAATGCATAGAAGACCAGTATCAAAATGCCCTTGTAGTCAGTCAGTATCCTAAAAACTCAACAACGTAGGATGCGTCTCAAATGAAACCCTATTCCCTATGTAGTGCACTACTTTTGATCAGGGCCCATATAGGGAATAGGGTGCCATTTCAGATGAACATTTAGTGTATAATAATTTATATTTAGCAACAGGCAAGTCACCAGAGCATGATATGGGAGGGAGGAAGGGAGGAGAGAAGGGAGGGAGGGATAAGGGGGAGGGTAGGAGGGGGAGGGAGGGAAGGGGGAGGAAGGGAGGAGGGAAGGAATGGAGGAGGGAAGGGAGGAAGAAAGGATGAGGGAAGGGAGGGATGAGAGGGGGAGGAGAGAGAAGAAACAGACGAGATTCTTAAACGTTATGTGTCGTTGGTTGTATCTTATATCAGAGGTTTGACTTACTGAAACACATGAGGAGTTGAAATGGGAATGATCACAGTGATATAACATTGATCTGTACTGTGTGGTATGGATTAGCATCAGAGACTAGTAGACAAGGGCCACCTCGCTATGGATTAGCATCAGCGACTAGAAGACAAGGGCCACCTCATTATGGATTAGCATCAGCGACTAGAAGACAAGGGCCACCTCATTATGGATTAGCATCAGAGACTATTAGACAAGGGCCACCTCGCTATGGATTAGCATCACAGACTAGTAGACAAGGGCCACCTCGCTATGGATTAGCATCAGAGACTAGTAGACAAGGGCCACCTCGCTACGGATTAGCATCAGAGACTAGTAGACAAGGGCCACCTCGCTACGGATTAGCATCAGAGACTAGTAGACAAGGGCCACCTCGCTACGGATTAGCATCAGAGACTAGTAGACAAGGGCCACCTCGCTACGGATTAGCATCAGAGACTAGTAGACAAGGGCCACCTCGCTATGGATTAGCATCACAGACTAGTAGACAAGGGCCATCTCGATATGGATTAGCATCAGAGACTAGTAGACAAGGGCCACCTCGCTATGGATTAGCATCAGAGACTAGTAGACAAGGGCCACCACGCTACGGATTAGCATCAGAGACTAGTAGACAAGGGCCACCACGCTACGGATTAGCATCAGAGACTAGTAGACAAGGGCCACCTCGCTATGGATTAGCATCAGAGACTACTAGACAAGGGCCACCTCGATATGGACTAGCATCAGAGACTAGTAGACAAGGGCCACCTCGCTATGGATTAGCATCACAGACTAGTAGACAAGGGCCACCTCGCTATGGATTAGCATCACAGACTAGTAGACAAGGGCCACCTCGCTATGGATTAGCATCAGAGACTATTAGACAAGGGCCACCTCGCTATGGATTAGCATCAGAGACTAGTAGATAAGGGCCACCTCGCTATGGATTAGCATCAGAGACTACTAGACAAGGGCCACCTCGCTATGGATTAGCATTACAGACTAGTAGACAAGGGCCACCTCGCTATGGATTAGCATCAGAGACTACTAGACAAGGGCCACCTCGCTATGGATTAGCATTACAGACTAGTAGACAAGGGCCACCTCGCTATGGATTAGTATCAGAGACTAGTAGACAAGGGCCACCTCGCTACGGATTAGCATCAGAGACTAGTAGACAAGGGCCACCTCGCTACGGATTAGCATCAGAGACTAGTAGACAAGGGCCACCTCGCTACGGATTAGCATCAGAGACTAGTAGACAAGGGCCACCTCGCTACGGATTAGCATCAGAGACTAGTAGACAAGGGCAACCTCGCTACGGATTAGCATCAGAGACTAGTAGACAAGGGCCACCTCGCTATGGATTAGCATCAGAGACTAGTAGACAAGGGCCACCTCGTTATGGATAAGCATCACAGACTAGTAGACAAGGGCCACCTCGCTATGGATTAGCATCACAGACTAGTAGACAAGGGCCACCTCGCTATGGATTAGCATCAGAGACCAGTAGACAAGGGCCACCTCGCTAGTTCTGACAGGACATCTTTGTGTTGTGTGATGTATGTAGTACTACAGTACCCATAATGCAAGGTGTACCAATACACTCTAGATATTACATGGCTTAGTAGTAGTGTGTGCTTCTAAAGGAAAATTGACCAAGAGGCACTTTGTTATGACATTGATTTAACTTCTTCAATTCACCCACTGTGTTTTTAGTATTTCACTGGTATCAAAGTCATTTGAGTCCTTGCTGCTTTATAGATGTATCCGTTCAGTTATGTGACAATGGCTTGCGTCCAAAATAGCACCCTACTCCCTGCAAACCGAATGCGTATAGTATAAGGAAAACGGTGCAATTTCAGACTCACTCTCTATACTTTATTTTAGTAAACACCGGCTTGGCTAGAGAAATGAAGGCACCAGCAGAGATCTGTAGAGACATAGATCACTAGTCATTATTTATATATATATATAATAGTATATATACTTACAGTATATAAAACTTTATATAACAGTATAATTACTGTTCTCCAGCCATCTATAACAACTATAAAATACTATATAAGAAAGCATTTAAGGAGAGTTTACAATCCAGGCCAAGCAAGCAAGCAGGAGGCAAATCATTTCTCTCTTGGGTCATTTATCTTAAATCTCTGTAATCTTTTTTTTTTTTTTTCATCAAAATAAAAAATAGCATGCTAAAATTATATAATAGAAACAAATAGGAAATCATATATTATAGTGTCCTGTGGTTGTGGCTTTGCTCTCTTCGATCTATAGTACACCACTACGGCCTCTAGGTGGCGCTAAAACACTCCATGTGGGTTTGTAGACAGAGGGTTGATATATGCAATTGTTGATGTTGTTGCCACTTGCATTTTAATAATAAACATTTCTGATGACAATGATTATGTTTGAAGATGATATCACTCATGATGATATAGAATGTAGATCCGATGTAAACAACCGACGGTGATGGTGGACTAACTGTAGATAGATAGACAGTGGTAGTGGGTAGACTCATGGGCATGGCTGGTGAGATCTAGTCGAGAGATGGCTTAACGAGGATAACAAGGATAACGAGGGTTTGGGGTGCAGTGTACAGGGGAGTGTCCTAGTCGAGAGAAGGCTTTAACGGGGGTTTGGGGTGCAGTGGACAGGGGAGTGTCCTAGTCGAGAGGCTTTAACGGGGGTTTGGGGTGCAGTGGACAGGGGAGTGTCCTAGTCGAGAGATGGCTTTAAAGGGGGTTTGGGGTGCAGTGGACAGGGGAGTGTCCTAGTCGAGAGATGGCTTAACGGGGGTTTGGAGTGCAGTGGACAGGGGAGTCTCCTAGTCGAGAGATGGCTTAACGAGGATAACAAGGATAACGAGGGTTTGGGGTGTAGTGGACAGGGGAGTGTCCTAGTCGAGAGAAGGCTTTAACGGGGGTTTGGGGTGCAGTGGACAGGGGAGTGTCCTAGTCGAGAGATGGCTTAACAAGGGTTTGGGGTGCAGTGGACAGGGGAGTGTCCTAGTCGAGAGATGGCTTAACGGGGATAACGAGGATAACGAGGGTTTGGGGTGCAGTGGACAGGGGAGTGTCCTAGTCGAGAGATGGCTTAACGGGGGTTTGGGGTGCCTGTCTTGTTGTTGTCCAAAGCTCTAATGCACGATAGGTTGGAGGATCTGCCAGTCAAACCAGTCAGGACCACGATAGGTTGGATTAGCTGCCAGTCAAACCAGTCAGGACCACGATAGGTTGGA
The DNA here is from genome assembly GCF_029448725.1 of Salvelinus fontinalis. NCBI lineage: Eukaryota > Metazoa > Chordata > Actinopteri > Salmoniformes > Salmonidae > Salvelinus > Salvelinus fontinalis. The sequence continues at coordinate 5,391,166 of NC_074695.1, read as the reverse complement.
GTAGCTGCCAGTCAAACCAGTCAGGACCACGATAGGTTGGAGTAGCTGCCAGTCAAACCAGTCAGGACCACGATAGGTTGGAGTAGCTTCCAGTCCCACCTAGGGTTGCAAAATTCCGGTAACTTGACCAAAAATTTTGGTTGGAGGATCCCTGGAATTATGAGGGAATAAGCAGGAAATCTGGGAATCCTCCAACCAGGATTTCTGCTTTTGGGAAAGTTATCAGAAAGACCACAACACTCCTTCTGTTAACCAGCACCACAGGAACAGTCAGTCGTCCCTCTCTTCCTCTCATCTACAGGTCAAGACCTCCTCTCAGCCTGTGTCCCACCAACACCTGAGTCAGTTTCTGCTGGCTGGGTTTAATCCAGGGGCCGGGGCCGGTGGCCCCCCGTGACTGTGTACTTCTCCAGGGGCCCGGGTTGTGGGATGCATGGGTGGCCCGACACCATGACTGGGTTCTCCATGGGTCCCCTCTCAGTTCTCTGGGTTCTCCCCACCCAGGTGGGACCCCGGCGGTGGATCCAGAGATACTGGCAGACACACTGAACTGGTCAGAGAAGCTGGCCCCGGAGGCTCCTGAGGCCCCTGACTCTGCATTAGACAGCTCAGCGTCTCCATCCTGCAGTGGCATGAGGAAGGAGAAGGGAGCCCGCTCTCTCTCTTTCTCTGGGGGTCTGTCTCTTTTTTCCGGTCCTGCAGCCTTTGTCTTCACCTCCCTCTCCCTCTCCCTCTCTTTCTCCCTTTGTCCATCCTTCTTCCTCCTCCCCCTTTCCCTACCTCCTACTGTCGCCTGTGTTTTACTGGCTAAGGGAAGTATGTGTACGTCCAACTCCTCTATTTCCTCTACCCGCTCTCTCCTCTCACTTTGTGTTGTCCTGCTCCTCAGCTGTTTTGACCTCTGCTTGACCCTGCTGTGCTTCACCTCCGGCACTGTCTCCACTACCTCCTCCTGTCTGTCCGAGTTCCTTAGTACGTTCTTGGGTAAACTCTGGGAACATTTTCCATTGTCCTTATTCTCTGACTTCTGACCTCTGCGGCTGATCACCTGACTCTCCTCCTCCTCCTCTTCCGCCTCCTCCTCCTCGGGCCAATCCAGGTCAGTGTCAGGAGTACCTCGCCCTCCTCCTCCTCCTCCTCTGCTACTCCTTCTCCCCAGACTACCTCCCTTCCTCTGCCTTCTTCTCTTCTCCCTCTGTCCTCCTCCTCTATCCACCCTTCCGCTCTTCGTTGGCAGAGAGTGTGTTTTATCTACTGCAGCCACACCCGGCTCCTCTGGTTCGAGATAGGAGGAGGGGGAGACTGCTCTGGGATCATGGTCTGAGAGAGGAGAGAGAGAAGGAGGGGGGGGGGGGGGCAAAGAGAGGGAGAGAGATAGAGAAGAGGGGGGTCAGAGGGAGAGCGAGAGATAGAGGGGAGAGGGGGTCAGAAAGAGGGGGGAGAGGACAGGCAGAGCCAGTGGGCAGAGAGAGAGGGGGGAGACAGAGGAGAGGGGGGGTACAGAGAGAGAGAGAGACAGAGAGAGACAGAGGTGCAGAGAGACAGAGAGAGACAGAGGAGAGGGGGGTGCCGAGAGAGAGAGACAGGGGTGGGGGGCGAGAGAGTGACAGAGGAGAGGGGGGGGGGGGGGGGCAGAGAGAGACAGAGGGGGGGGGGGGGGGGGGTGCAGAGAGAGACAGAGGAGAAGGGGGGGTGCAGAGAGAGACAGAGGTTAGTGGGAGCTAGGGGGAAAAACATAATGTAGAAACAGTTTCCATGTGATGTCACAAACAGTGTTTGAAATAATGAAACAACTATTGACAGTGAGTTGGGATGAAAGGTACCACTTTACAATAAGGTTCCATTTGTAAAGGGTATATAGCGGGTTGGTAATTATGTTATTAACCGTTATTTAATGATTTGTAAATGCATTATAAACCATTAACAAATTGGTCAAACCAGTCCAATAACCAGTCAGTGCTTGCCAAAGAGTGAACGACTATTTACCTACATCTATTTAACCATTTATAAATGCACTTACCCAATGCTTGCACAGGTTATTTTCTCACTTTTGGGTGTGATGCATTGTTGCTCTGTCCCATGAACAGAAAATGGTTGGTTTTCAGACAAACGGTCAACTCCCATGATGCATCTAGCCCCACGTTTTAAACCCTAATGATGATGTACTGGTACACTTATTTATTCCAGGAATGAAGACCTCATTGGAAAGATCTCATTCCGTATTATTGGTGTGGTTCACTGGTTTCAGAGAAATTCCTCCGACTTTGTGAGCTCTGCCCGACCTGGAACGTACCCAGAATTGTATGCTGCCACTGACTGACATGATGCGACAGAGTATTGGGAAGAATCAGGACGGACGTGGCTATGAGACGTGTGCAAAGGCCAGACAGAAGAGATTGGGTGAAAGAATTGTTGTTCACGAGTAAAAAACATTTTTTTGACAGAGGACAGAGGATGATTTAGCACGCTGCTCAGCTAGCTAAGTATCTAGTAGCCAGCTAATGTTTGCTAGCACGTCTGTCCTAACTAGCTAGCAGTAAGAAAAACCTAACACGTCTTTTTTAATATAACAATTCTGCTAGATGATTAACCACAAGAGAATCTTTGGCATGGTATAGTTACCTAGCTAAATAGATTATGTTTGCTGGCTAGTTAGCTTCACTAGCTAGCTAGCAAATGTTAAGGCCTTAATAAACTGGCCCTTTGGGGGGGGGGGGGGGGGGCAAAATTGCAGAGTAATGTTGATGGCAACAGAGAGGGGTATGAAACACTAGCAGGCCTGGGTAACACCAGTCCTCTAGGGCCTGATTGGTCTCACACTTTCCCCCCATCTCTAGCAAACACAGCTGATGAATCAAATTACATTCTAAACTAAAGATCGTGATTAGGTGATTATTAGAGTCCGGTGTGTTAGCTGGGTGCTGGGGCAAAACGGTGACACCAATCAGGCTCTTGAGGACTGGAATTGCCCACCCCTGCATGACTAGAGCAACAATGAGTAATGATGACCGATAATAGATTTTATATGTTAACATCCCCATTTATTTACTCATCTCCTACAGCTTGTTGTTGACTGCCACGTCGGTGCTGGAATTTATTATCGAACAAACAAGCCATAACGAGATGTAGCAGGATTCCTGCGCAATCATTCAACCTAAAGCCTCGTTCAAAATACCCATAAGCAGTCCGTTACGTTGCGCCGGATGTCATGCATTTCAATGGGGACGTCCACAACAGAGTGGAATCGCAACGCCCCCTTGCCGTTGAAGGCTCCGTTGTGGGACGGACACCGCATACCTCGAACAGGAAGTTACCAAACTACAGAAGATGAAAATATGTGGTGATGGCTTTATGGGATAACTAACAACTTGTAATCAATGACCCCTTCCTATAAGTGAGTACTATTTTAATAGCAATGTAAAATAATACACATTGGCTGCTAAGACAATTTCTTTTACCGTTATTTTACCAGGTAAGTTGACTGAGAACACGTTCTCATTTGCAGCAACGACCTGGGGAATAGTTACAGGGGAGAGGAGGGGGATGAATGAGCCAATTGTAAACTGGGGATTATTAGGTGACCACGATGGTTTTTGAGGGCCAGATTGGGGATTTAGCCAGGACACCGGGGTTAACACCCCTACTCTTACGATAAGTGCCATGGGATCTTTAATGACCTCAGAGAGTCAGGACACCCGGCTAACGTCCCATCCGAAAGACGGCACCCTACACAGGGCAGTGTCCCCAATCACTGCCCTGGGGCATTGGGATATTATTATTATTTTATTTTTTTTAGACCAGAGGAAAGAGTGCCTCCTACTGGCCCTCCAACACCACTTCCAGCAGCATCTGGTCTCCCATCCAGGGACTGACCAGGACCAACCCTGCTTAGCTTCAGAAGCAAGCCAGCAGTGGTATGCAGGGTGGTATGCTGCTGGCAATTATATAGTGAGTACTATTTTAATAGCAATGTAAAATAATACACATTGGCTGCTAAGACAATTATATTATACTAAGCAAAAATACAAACGCAACATGTAAAGTGTTGGTCCCATGTTTCATGAGCTGAAATAAAAAGATCACAGAAATGTTCCATACCCACAAAAAGCTTATTACTCTCAAATGTTTTGCACAAATTTGTTTACATCCCTGTTAGTGAGCATTTCTCCTTTTGCCAAGATAATCCATCCAAATGACAGGTGTGGCATATCAAGAAGCTGATTAAACAGCATGGACATTACACAGGTGCACCTTGTGCTGGGGGGACAATGAAAGGCCCCTCTAAAATAGGCAGTTTTGTCACAAAACACAATGTCATGGATGTGAAGGAGCGTCCGATCTTCAAGGCATTCCTAGTTGATCAGAGAAAAGACCATAATAAAGGTTTGGCCTCCTTCTTTGTATTTATTGTTTGTGTTGCGCTGTTGGCGGTAGGGTACACTTGATTCAGAAGCCCTGCTCAACGGCTGGTAAGCAAAGTGGTCCCATAGTCTGGCACAGTGGACACGTCATAATACCCATAAAACCTAGCGGTGAAACTCGGCAATGGTTAGAATAGTTTTTTTTTCACCATTAATTTTAGTGTCTGAGATTTCTGAACTATTTAAGGTTTGTGTTTGGTGTAGGCTTACCCTGGCGAGACATTTTGAAAGCTGTGTAATTCTCTCTCGGACAAGGTGAGTTTTAATATATTCACCTCAATTTACAGATTTTTTACCCTAAATGGCAGCAAAGAAGAAGACCTCAGCAAGACTACAACTTCCTGCAGGAAGCTCCTGCACGTCATCTCTAGTCGACACTGTCAGCTACCGTTCACCAGCACGATCAGAGACCTTCTCCATGAACTTCTTACGTCCCCTTTCTCTGTCTTAGCTAGCCACTGACTCCACTTTAGCTAGCTAGTTAGCAGAGCAGTAGATAAAACATAATTTTGTTTCACTTAGCCTAGATAACTGTAAAGTATGTTGACTTTGGTATCTATTTCAGACCTTATGGCATTTTTCAAGGACGAGCATAAGAGCATTAAAAGGGCAGAAGACCACTAGAAGTCTGGCCAGGTGGAGAAGACCACTAGAAGTCTGGCCAGGTGGAGAAGACCACTAGAAGTCTGGCCAGGTGGAGAAGACCACTAGAAGTCTGGCCAGGTGGAGAAGACCACTAGAAGTCTGGCCAGGTGGAGAAGACCACTAGACGTCTGGCCAGGTGGAGAAGACCACTAGAAGTCTGGCCAGGTGGAGAAGACCACTAGAAGTCTGGCCAGGTGGAGAAGACCACTAGAAGTCTGGCCAGGTGGAGAAGACCACTAGAAGTCTGGCCAGGTGGAGAAGACCACTAGAAGTCTGGCCAGATGGAGAAGACCACTAGAAGTCTGGCCAGGTGGAGAAGACCACCAGAGGTCTGGCCAGATGGAGAAGACCACTAGAAGTCTGGCCAGGTGGAGAAGACCACTAGAAGTCTGGCCAGGTGGAGAAGACCACTAGAAGTCTGGCCAGGTGGAGAAGACCACTAGAAGTCTGGCCAGATGGAGAAGAACACTAGAAGTCTGGCCAGGTGGAGAAGAACACTAGAAGTCTGGCCAGATGGAGAAGACCACTAGAAGTCTGGCCAGATGGAGTAGACCACTAGAAGTTTGGCCATGTGGAGAAGAGCACTAGAAGTCTGACCAGGTGAAGAAGTGCAGCTATAGTGAGGGGTAACCGGTTTGGTCAGGGCCAGCATGAGGGATAACGTTTATCCTGTGTCTGTGAGTGTAGCTAGTAAGTTAAGTTTGAGCATCTTAACAATACAATGTGTTCCGTACAGCTGTCAACATTCTACAAGGAAAGACTCACTTAATCAATTATAGAATCATTAATCAGGTTACCCCGGATACCAGACTTAGATGAGTGATAACTCAGTTCTAGAATGTTGTCATTGATGAGAATGTAAAAAAAATCGATTGACATTCAGAACAGACTTTGTTTAGAAATCCAGCCTGTATTGTAGTTTCATGACCAGAGACGAATCTTGAAAGGCACAGTGTTTATTTATTTAGAGTGGTACATGGATTCACACAGTCTCGATCTATAGGATCCTTTCCCACTAAAATGATTGATACAGTATCAATGAAAGATCTTCACTTGTCCTCATGTGAAAATTACAGTTCATTAAATATTCTCCAGCTGTAATTTCATAAATTAAATCAAACTATTTATATAGCACATTTCTTACAGCTAATGCATTTCCAGGTTCAAAGTCATGTGTCACTTAACCTCCTTCCTTTTGGCAGGTCTCTATAGGTGACCACTTCCTGTTGGCAGGTCTACAGGTGACCACTTCCTTTTGGCAGGTCTCTATAGGTGACCACTTCCTGTTGGCAGGTCTCTATAGGTGACCACTTCCTGTTGGCAGGTCTCTATAGGTGACCACTTCCTTTTGGCAGGTCTCTATAGGTGACCACTTCCTGTTGTCAGGTCTCTACAGGTGACCACTTCCTGTTGTCAGGTCTCTACAGGTGACCACTTCCTGTTGTCAGGTCTCTACAGGTGACCACTTCCTGTTGTCAGGTCTCTACAGGTGACCACTTCCTGTGTCAGGTCTCTATAGGTGACCACCTCCTGCTTGCAGGTCTCTAGGTGACCAGGGGATTCTCTCTACAACATGGAAATGCCCCCATGGAGCTCATCAGTGTAGCCATGCAGCCTATTTTGCCGGTTCACAATATTGGCCGTACGGATGTGGAATGCAGAGTGGAGGAAGCCAGCCGTGCCCAACCAAGTGGAGGATCTTTACCTGGCTGAAGACTACAACCCTCTGTCCCGTGAGCCCACAGAGGATGATCTTGGTTGGAGGAACTGTCTCCAGGGGCATGTTCGGTGGAATGGCATGTCTCCTTAAACCTGAGTCAGAACAACCGCTACCCTCTCTGGGGGCATGCAGGCATCCTGGCTGACATGACGTTGTCGGTGGAGCAGCAGGAGGCTATACGGCAGGCAACAGTTGGACAGCGCACCAACCCCAACTGGCATAGCATGAGGAGAGGGAAGGATGACGGTCAGGAATTATGGAGCAGTGGTTAGGGCCAAGTGCGTTACTCCGTCGCTGCTGGAAAAAAGGGGTCCTCAGATCACAGTCGTTGGATGGGGGTGTTGTCTGTAAAAATGAGGCACAGATAACGAAGAGGATGACAGCAAGGCATTCGAAACGGCTACAGGGATGGATGTGTGTAACGGATGTGAAATGGCTAGCTAGTTAGCGGGTACGCGCTAGTAGCGTTTCAATCAGTTACGTCACTTGCTCTGAAACCTAAATGTAGTGTTGCCCCTTGCTCTGCAAGGGCCGCGGCTTTTGTGGAGCGATGGGTAACGACGCTTCGTGGGTGACTGTTGTTGATGTGTGCAGAAGGTACCTGGTTCGTGCCCGTGTCAGGGCGAGGGGACGGTTTAAAGTTATACTGTTACATGTGCAGGAGTCAGGGTTTTGGTTCAAGAGATCTGGGAAACCTTGGTGCCTCACCGGATGGTCTGGTGGGCACCACAGTAGTGATTGGTGGTCAAGTGTCTCTATGGTGCAAAGGCACCTTACCATTGACTATAGTAATGGTAAAATAGAGTGGGTTTTGGTCTATCTGCACATCTAAAATCATACTATGTGGACGGGACATTTCTAATAGGATGGAGGAATCAACTGGGACGCTCGACTAGATGATCAGGACAGTCTAGGGTACTATTTGCTCCGAAGAGGCGAAGTATTGTGATGAGCTATAAAACTGTACTTCTGATTCTAATTCTCAAAAGGAAAGTTAAAACCCCCTCAGTTGTGAGGTCACTGAGGAGGAACAACAGTGATAGGGAGATTGTCTGAAAGGGACTGACATGTAGGATTTTGGGCAATGGCCTGCAGACCACGATTTCTACAGTCAGGCCGAAAAATATACTAGCCCAGTCTGAAAAGTGCTTGACTCAAGCCAGCTTAGCCCATTCTGAAAAGTACTAGCCTCGAGCTAGCTTAGCCCAGTCTGAAAAGTACTAACCTCGAGCTAGCTTAGCCCAGTCTGAAATGTACTAGCCTTGGGTTAGCTTAGCCCATTCTGAAAAGTACTAGCCTCGAGCTAGCTTAGCCCAGTCTGAAAAGTACTAGCCTCGGGCTAGCTTAGCCCAGTCTGAAAAGTACTAGCCTTGAGCTAGCTTAGCCCAGTCTGAAAAGTACTAGCCTCGGGCTAGCTTAGCCCAGTCTGAAAAGTACTAGCCTCGGGCTAGCTTAGCCCAGTCTGAAAAGTACTAACCTCGGGCTAGCTTAGCCCAGTCTGAAAAGTACTAACCTCGGGCTAGTTTAGCCCAGTCTGAAAAGTACTAGCCTCGAGCTAGCTTAGCCCAGTCTGAAAAGTACTAGCCTCGGGCTAGCTTAGCCCAGTCTGAAAAGTACTAGCCTTGAGCTAGCTTAGCCCAGTCTGAAAAGTACTAGCCTCGGGCTAGCTTAATTTCCATCCCTGCTGACATTTCTAGTGGTTACAATCCGATACATAGCACAGAACCATCCTTGCTTCTGATCGACGCAGAGACCTAAGGTTAGCTAATTCGCTACAATAGGTAATTTTTTAAAAAAATAGAGGAATTTAAAAGTGCTATGATAGCTAGCTAGGTAATAAAAAAAAATGCTAAACAAGAATGCTGTGTTCAAAAAAACTGGGAACTCGGACTAAGAAAAAATCTGAAACTCGGAGGTCTAGAGGTCTAACTTTATGACCTGAAGATCACTGACAATATGATTTGACCTCATTTTCTTTTTTAGTTCCAAGTTGTCTTGAAATCAGATGCAGGTACCATCCAGTAAAATAAAAAAGCTAATTATTTGCATATTATTTCAATTTATTCTCAGCTGTGCCTCGCAAGTGCTACACCAACTGTTTTATTTTGTTATCAAAACTCGAGTTTAGAAATATAATTTACATTTAAGTCATTTAGCAGACGCTCTTATCCAGAGCGACTTACAAAATAATATTGTCTGAAATTTACAATATTGGCAGGCCAGGCATTTAACCAATATGCTGTGATAATGTATTAGGCACACTGTACTGCACAAACCTCATTCCTACAGAACAGTTTTTATTAGGTTAATGTTACATTTTGTAAGTCATGTTTTTTTTTTTTTTATCTGCGCTTGCTCGGGTTGCTTTTTGACTGCGAAAGTGATCTTGACTCAGAAAAGGTTGGTGACAAAACATTAAAAAACCTGGCCAGATAATTCAATGCCATCAGTCTTATTAAGTCAAAGTCGAGTCCGGAGTTTTGAGGCTCCATGTCAAGTCACAAGTTTTTTTTATTTTCTATCAAGTCGAGTCTCAGGTCATCAAAGTTGTGTCCAAGTCAATTTGTGTCCAATTTGAGTCCAAGTCATGTGACTCGAGTCCACAACTCTGATAACTAGATTTTGAAAATGTTTTACTTCACAATTCTAAGCTAGGAAGTGTAAGCGTTATTCAAACTAGCCAGTTAAACACACAAAAAACGATGTAAACCGAAAAACGAAATGTAAAATCTACAAGGTTTGCTAGCTAGCAGATTAGCCTGTTTGTCCCACTGCACGCCACCGTGGATATATTCGTCAGTTAAACATGACAAACTGAACACAGTATCTATTAATGTATCACTATATAATCTTGTAGTGGAGCAACATATGAGACGTGAGTGACCAACATCTCACTCCAACATGGGAGTGGATTTTCTCTCGCTTCGGCACAAATACGGTCGCCTTGTTTTCCAAAGTATCACATGACCAAGATCTGTGCTTTGATTAGAGGATTCTTACAAATAGCCAATCAAGATTCCCCAGATAATAAAAAGTTTATAATTTTCAATGTAAAATAGTCGCAGAAACCATTGCTGGCAATATTGCCTCTCAAAACTGCCAGTATATCAAGGCCTTAACTTACTATCTAGCTGCCTAGTTAATTAGCTAGGGTACTAGCAACAATTTTGATAACTAGCTAACCCCTTTAATCTGTGGTAGCTAACTATTAGTGTTAGCAAGTAATGTTAAACACTAGTTAGCTATTATTATTAGCTAGTCGGATTAAGAAATCATAGGCCCAGGGTCTTTGTTATCGTCGTGACAATAGCCTATCTAAAAATGAGTTACTAAAACAGTGCTGCTGTTAGCTACTGTTGTTGAGAAAATGTGTTTCTATTGGTTCCACAGACAGATTTGTCTTCTCTTTTCAGCCGTTGACAATTGCTTCCAAAATTGTACGTTTTTTCCTGCGATTGTATTTGAGAAAATCTGCAAAAAAAGGCAAACCCGACAGCCGCAATCAACCGTAGAAATATTATAATAATATAATATAATCATAGACAGCAGTTCCCATTCAAGTCAGGACCGGCATCCATTGCTAGTGTACCCATGAGTTTACCAGTCAAATGTCCAGGGGAAAGAGGTTAAAAAAAAACTTCTATGGATTATATCTATGACCACAAAACAGATTAGCCAGCAGTGGATAATGCTGCCCAAACTGCCGGGAAGGCTGTAGGCATGCCGGTAACCGACAAAATAAAGGAAACACTTGAGTAAACAAAGTTATATGTTATGGCGTAACATGCATTTTCCTGGCGTGGTTTAGGTCCACTTGTATAATCTATACAAAGGCGCATTGAAGCTGTTCTGGCAGCTCGTGGTGGCCCAACACCCTTTAAGAAACTATGTTGGCACTGGACTATTGATCCTCTGTGGCTACATTATACTTTCTGGTGTATTTTCAACATCGATAGCGGGCTCCTGTGGTTGGATTAAATAAATTAAAAATATATACATTTAAATAAAAAAAAAAAAAAAAATTGCCTCTTGGGCCCTCTACTGGCTAGGGCCCCTGCCTCACACATTTGACCAGTCACATTTATTTATCATGCAGTTTATTTTTTTTGATATTTTATTATTTAGTTATCCAATCAAGGCAGGGCCCCCCGGTTACCCACGTGGGTCCCTAACCTCCTCTTCTCCCCCTTTCTGACGATTAGCAGAGCAGCAGTAGACAGCAGCAGGCTGTACTCACAGAGAGCAGGCTCTATAATCGTCTTGTGGTTGCAGTAAAAAAAAATATATATGATATTTATCACTACATATATACTACAGTATATACTGTGCATTCGGAAAGTATTCAGACCCTGTGACTTTTCCCACATTTTGTTACGCTACAGCCATATTCTAAAATTGATAAAATAATTTTTCTTTCCTCTTCAATCTACACACAAGACCCCATAATGACAAAGCAAAAACATTTTTTTAGACATTTTATCAAATGTATTAAAAATAAAAACAGAAATACCTTATATACATAAGTATTCAGACCCTTTGCTATGAGACTCGACATTGAGCTCAGGTGCATCCTGTTTCCATTGATCATCCTTGAGATGTTTCTACAACTTGATTGGAGTCCACCTGTGGTAAATTCAGTTGATTGGACATGATTTGGAAAGGCACACACCTGTCTATAAAAGGTCCTACAGTTGACAGTTCATGTCAGAGCAAAAACCAAGCCATGAGGTCGAAGGAATTGTCCCTAGAGCTCCGCGACAGGATTGTGTCGAGGCACAAATCTGGGGAAGGGTACTAAAACATTTCTACAGCATTGAAGGTCCCCAAGAACAGAGTGGCCTTCATCATTCTTAAATGGAAGAAGTTAGGAACCACCAAGACTCTTCCTAGAGCTGGCCGCCCGGACAAACTGAGCAATCCGGGGAGAAGGGCCTTGGTTAGGGAGGTGACCAAGAATCTGATGTTCACTCTGTCAGTGCTCCTTCTAGAAGGACAACCATCTCTGCTGCACTCCACCAATCACGTCTTCATGGTAGAGTGGCTAGATGGAAGCCTAAAGGACTGTCAGACCATAAGAAACAAGATTCTCTGGTCTGATGAAACCAAGATTGAACTCTTTGGCCAAGCGTCACGTCTGGGGAAAAAACTGGCACTATCCCTACGGTGAAGCATGGTGGTGGCAGCATCATGCTGTGGGGATGTTTTTCAGCGGCAAGGACTGGGAGACTAGTCAGGATCGATGCAAAGATGAATGGAGCAAAGTACATAGAGATCCTTGATGAAAACCTGCTCCAAAGCGCTCAGGACCTCAGACTGGGGCAAAGCACACATCCAAGACAATGCAGGAGTGGTTTCGAGACAAGTCTCTGAATGTCCTTGAGTGGCCCAGCTAGATTCCGGACTTGAACCCGATAAAATATCTTTGGAGAGACCTGAAAAAAGCTGTGAAGCAACGCTACCCATCCAACCTGACAGAGCTTGAGAGGAACTGCACAGATGAATGGAAAAAACTCCCCAAATACAGGTGTGCCAAGCTTGTAGCGTCATACCCAAGAAGACTCGAGGCTGTAATCGCTGCCAAAGGTGCTTCAACAAAGTACTGAGTAAAGGGTCTGAATACTATGTAAATGCAATATTTCAGTTTTATACATTTTAAAAAATGTATTAAAACCTGTTTTTGCTTTGTCAGTACGGGGTATTGTGTGTAGATTGATGAGGGGAATAAACAATTTAATCCATTGTAGAATAAGGCTGTAACGTAACAAAATGTGGGAAAAGTCAAGGGGTCTGAATACTTTCCGAATGCACTGTATTTCTTTATTATTTATTTTTGCGGTATGCGCTAGAAACACTAAGTATGAATATGTATGAGCTAGAATCACTAAGTATGAATATGTATGAGCTAGAAACAAGTACAGTACCAGTCAAAAGTTTTAGAACACCTACTCATTCAAGGGTTTTTCTTTATTTTTACTGTTTTCTACATTGTATAATGATAGTGAAGACATCAAAACTATGAAATAACACATATGGAATCATGTAGTAACCAAAAGAGTGTTAAACAAACCAAAATATATTTTATATTTGAGATTCTTTAAAGTCGCCACCCTTTGCCTTGATGACAGCTTTGCATTCTCTCAACCAGCTTCACCTGGAATGCTTTTCCAACAGTCTGGTAAGTTCCCACATATGCTGAGCACTTGTTGGCTGTTTTTCCTTCACTCTGCGTCCATCTCATCCCAAACCCTCTCAATTGGGTTGAGGTCGGGTGATTGTGGAGGCCAGGTCATCTGATGCAGCACTCCACCACTCTCCTTCTTGGTCAAATAGCCCCTACACAGCCTGAAGGTGTGTTGGGTCATTGTCCTGTTGAACAACAAATGATAGTCCCTCTAAGAGCAAACCAGATGGGATGGCGTATTGCTGCAGAATTCAGTGGTTGCCATGCTGGTATGCCTTGAATTCTAAATAAATCACTGGCAGTGTCACCAGCAAAGCAACCCCACACCATCACACCTCCTCCTCCATGCTTCACGGTGGGAATCACACATGCGGAGATCATCCGTCACCTACTCTGCATCTCACAAAGACACGGCAGTTATTAACCAAATATTGCAAATCTCAAAAAGGACAGATTTCCACCGGTCTAATGTCCATTGCTCGTGTTTCTTGGCCCAAGCAAGTATCTTCTTATTATTGGCGTCCTTCAGCAGTGTTTTTTTAGCAGCAATTCGACCACGAAGGACTGATTCACGGAGTCTCCTCTGAACAGGTGATGTTGAGATGTGTCTGTTACTTGAACTCTGTGAAGCATTTATTAGGTGCAGTTAACTCTAATGAACGTATCCTCTACAGCAGAGGTAACTCTGGGTCTTCCTTTCCTGTGGCGGACCTCACGAGACCCACAGACTGACCTTCATTTTTTAAACTAATGATGGACTGTTGTTTCTCTTTGCTTATTTGAGCTGTTCTTGCCATAATATGGACTTGGTCTTATACAAAATAGGGCTATCTTCTGTATTCCACCCCTACCTTGTCACCACACAACTGATTGGCTCAAACGCATTAAGAAGGAAAGAAATTCCACAAATACATTTTTTTACAAGGCACATTTGTTAATTGAAATGCATTCCAGGTGACTACCTCATGAAGCTGGTTGATATAATGCCAAGAGTGTGCAAAGCTGTCATCAAGGCAAAGGGTAGTGTCATGCCCTGACCGTAGAGATCTTTTATTCTCTATGTTTGGTTGGTCAGGTTGTGACTCGGGTGGGAAACTCTATGTTCCGTGTTTCTATGTTTTGGTCGGGTATGGTTCTCAATCAGGGACAGCTGTCTATCGTTGTCTCTGATTGGGGATATCATACTTAGGCAGCCTTTTTTCCTTTTGTATTTTGTGGGTAGTTGTCTTTGTTAGTGGCCTGTATAGCCCTAGTAAGCTTCACGTTCGTTTTTGTTGTTTCTTGTTTTGTTGGTGACATTCTTAATAAAGAAAAATATACGCTCAGAGACAGAGACAGGCTGCACCTATTTTGATTTGTTTAACACTTTTTTGGTTACTACATGATTCCATATGTGTTATTTCACAGCTTTGATGTCTTCACTATTATTCTACAATTTAGAAAATAGTAAAAATAAAGAAAAACCCTTGAATGTGTACAAACTATTTGACTGTTACTGTATGTTTCATTTAATTTTAATCACTTTGTTTCAACAAGCCTAATCTGTGTTCTGAGTAAAGTAAATCACTCACTGAGATAAATATGGCTGATGTTTGTACTGAAATAGCTCCATTCATAAGGACAGATGCAGGCTGAACAAGTAGGCCTGTTATTGAATTATATTTATATACAGGCGTAGCATGTATAAGACACCATTTATAAGGGGGTCATTCATGCTGATGATACATTATAGCTGCAGGCTTTAAGAATTGAAATGGCACTTTTTACTGTTGGATCACATGCCACCAGGAGTGACACATAAATATCTCCATTCTATAGCTTGGACTCACTGCATGCAAATAAACCTGGAGATATGAGACGCCTCTTGTTCACGTAACTCAGGGCAACACGGACATGTGGTCCCAACTGTGTGGCTCAGTTGGTAAGAGGGTGGCACTAGCAAAGCCAAGGTTGTGGGTTTAATTCCCAGCAGGGATCAGGTACACATAAATGGATAAAAGGGTCTGTAAATGGCATATGTCAATGTGAAGACCTCTAGAACACAAAGGGATTTAGAAATAAGAGTTCTAGAACACAAAGGGATTTAGAAATAAGAGTTCTAGAACACAAAGGGATGTAGAAATAAGAGTTCTAGAACACAAAGGGATGTAGAATTAAGAGTTATAGAACACAAAGGGATGCAGAAATAAGAGTTCTAGAACACAAAGGGATGTAGAAATAAGAGTTCTAGAACACAAAGGGAGATAGAAATAAGTGTTCTAGAACACAAAGGGATGCAGAAATAAGAGTTCTAGAACACAAAGGGATGTAGAAATAAGAGTTCTAGAACACAAAGGGATGTAGAAATAAGAGTTCTAGAACACAAAGGGATGCAGAAATAAGAGTTCTAGAACACAAAGGGACGTAGAAATAAGAGTTCTAGAACACAAAGGGACGTAGAAATAAGAGTTCTAGAACACAAAGGGACGTAGAAATAAGAGTTCTAGAACACAAAGGGATGGATGGATGAAGAGAACCAAAGGAACGGAGAGAATAAACCAAAGAGAATGAAAGACTAACAGGAAGGGATACCAACCGCGTATTCTCTGTTCTGCCGACGACATAGAAACAAGGCTCTCCCTGCTTAGAGTTGGTCATACACAGAGACAGGCTGGAGAGCTCCACTGAGAGGGAGGAGGAGGAGGAGAGGGAAGGAGGGATCGAGAGGGAGGAGGAAAGAGAAGGAAAAGTAGATGGAGAGAAGGAAAAAGAGAGAAAGGTAAGGGAGAAATAGAAGGAAAGACCACAAGTTGGGTCAGGAGAAAGACAAATATAGAAAGAAGAAAAACCAAAGTGTTCAAAGTCAAGACAGGAAGATAGACTCTTAGCAGTGAGAAAGAAGACACCGGTTAGAGGAAATAAATGAAAGAAGCGACCCTTTTTTTAATTATTTTTTTTCTCCCCTTTTCTCCCCAATTTTCGTGGTATCCAATCGCTAGTAATTACTATCTTGTCTCATCGCTACAACTCCCGTACGGGCTCGGGAGAAACGAAGGTCGAAAGCCATGCGTCCTCCGAGGCACAACCCGACCAAGCCGCACTGCTTCTTTAACACAGCGCGCCTCCAACACGGAAGCCAGCCCCACCAATGTGTCGGAGGAAACACCGTGCACCTGGCCCCCTTGGGTAGCGCACACTGCGCCCGGCCCGCCACAGGAGTCGCTGGAGCGCGATGAGACAAGGACATCCCTACCGGCCAAACCCTCCCTAACCCAGACGACGCTAGCCCAATTGTGCGTCGCCCCACGGACCTCCCGGTCGCGGCCGGCTGCGACAGAGAAGAAGCACCCTTTTGAATAGGTCAGTAAAGCCTTGTTCACACTTCAGGCCTTAATGCTCAAATCAGTTTTGGAATACTGACTGTCCAAACAACAAGTTACAAGTGACCAAATCAGATTTGTGTGTGTTCATTTTGCATGGACTGGTGCCGCGGGTGGGTGGAGGCCAATGGATTGCTCTAAAATGAGCAAACTCCGCACACCCGGTGGACCGGGCCATACAAAACAAACACCACTCAGAAGTTACGAAGGTGGTTTGATATGTTCCTTGAAATATCCGATTCCATGTGCTTTTTGGCTGTTTAGACTGAAGGAAAAATAACAGATTGTAATCGGTTATGCAAAATGCACATAGAATCTGATATTTCAAGCAACAAATCAAACCACATTCGTAGGTGGTGTGAAGTCAGATACAAATCTGATTCCTGGCCTTGCGACTTGTCTGAACGATCAAATCGGATTTATTTGACCTCAAGTGGTTTTTAGGCTGTTATTTGGCACATCTTGATGCTTGCTAGCTAGCTTCAAACTGCCAATATGAACAAGGCTTACCAATCAATAAGAAAACGGATCAATTATACATATCCTTCCTTCCCTCTCTGTCTCTTACCATAGTCTGGGACATATCCTTCCTCCCTACCCTGTCTCTTACCATAGTCTGGGACATATCCTTCCTCCCTACCCTGTCTCTTACCATAGTCTGTGAATGTATCCTTCCTCCCTACCCTGTCTCTTACCATAGTCTGGGACATATCCTTCCTCCCCTCCCTGTCTCTTACCATAGTCTGGGACGTATCCTTCCTCCCCTCCCTGTCTCTTACCATAGTCTGGGACGTATCCCTCCTCCCTACCCTGTCTCTTACCATAGTCTGGGACGTATCCTTCCTCCCTACCCTGTCTCTTACCATAGTCTGGGACATATCCTTCCTCCCTACCCTGTCTCTTACCATAGTCTGGGACGTATCCTTCCTCCCTACCCTGTCTCTTACCATAGTCTGGGACATATCCTTCCTCCCTACCCTGTCTCTTACCATAGTCTGGGACATATCCTTCCTCCCTACCCTGTCTCTTACCATAGTCTGGGACATATCCTTCCTCCCTACCCTGTCTCTTACCATAGTCTGGGACGTATCCTTCCTCCCTACCCTGTCTCTTACCATAGTCTGGGACGTATCCTTCCTCCCGTCCCTGTCTCTTACCATAGTCTGGGACATATCCTTCCTCCCTTCCATGTCTCTTACCATAGTCTGGGACGTATCCTCCCTACCCTGTCTCTTACCATAGTCTGGGACGTATCCTCCCCTCCCTGTCTATCACCATAGTCTGGGACGTATTCTCCCTTCCCTGTCTCTTACCATAGTCTGGGACGTATCCCCCCTCCCTGTCTCTCACCATAGTCTGGGACGTATCCTCCCTTCCCTGTCTCTTACCATAGTCTGGGACGTATCCTCCCTTCCCTGTCTCTTACCATAGTCTGGGACGTATCCTCCCTTCCCTGTCTCTCACCATAGTCTGGGACGTATTCTCCCTTCCCTGTCTCTTACCATAGTCTGGGACGTATCCTCCCTACCCTGTCTCTTACCATAGTCTGGGACGTATCCTCCCTTCCCTGTCTCTTACCATAGTCTGGGACGTATCCTGCCTCCCCTGTCTCTCACCATAGTCTGGGACGTATCCTCCCTTCCCTCCCTGTCTCTCACCTTAGTCTGGGACGTATCCTCCCCTCCCTGTATCTTACCATAGTACGGGACGTATCCTCCCTTCCCTGTCTCTTACAATAGTCTGGGACGTATCCTCCCCTCACTGTATCTTACCATAGTACGGGACGTATCCTCCCTTCCCTGTCTCTTACCATAGTCTGGGACATATCCTCCCTTCCCTGTCTCTAACCATAGTCTGGGACGTATCCTCCCTACCCTGTCTCTTACCATAGTCTGGGACGTATCCTCCCTACCCTGTCTCTTACCATAGTCTGGTGGGACGTATCCTCCCTTCCCTGTCTCTTACCATAGTCTGGGACGTATCCTCACTTCCCTGTTTCTTACCAAATTCTGGGACGTATCCTCCCTTCCCTGTCTCTTACCATAGTCTGGGACGTATCCTCCCTCCCTTCCCTGTCTCTCACCATAGTCTGGGACGTATCCACCCTTCCCTCCCTGTCTCTCACCATAGTCTGGGACGTATCCTCCCCTCCCTGTATCTTACCATAGTACGGGACGTATCCTCCCTTCCCTGTCTCTTACAATAGTCTGGGACGTATCCTACCCTCCCTGTATCTTACCATAGTACGGGACGTATCCTCCCTTCCCTGTCTCTTACCATAGTCTGGGACGTATCCTCCATTCCCTGTCTCTCACCATAGTCTGGGACGTATCCTCCCTTCCCTGTCTCTTACCATAGTCTGGGACGTATCCTCCCCTCCCTGTCTCTTATCAGAATCGGGACGTATCCTCCCTCCCTTCTCTGTCTCTTACCATAGTATGGGACGTATCCTCCCCTCCCTGTCTCTTACCATAGTATGGGACGTATCCTCCCTCCCTTCCTTGTCTCTCACCATAGTCTGGGACGTATCCTCCCTTCCCTGTCTCTTACCATAGTCGGAACGTATCCTCCCTCCCTTCCCTGTCTCTCACCATAGTCTGGGACGTATCCTCCCTACCCTGTCTCTTACCATAGTCTGGGACGTATCCTCCCTTCCCTGTCTCTCACCATGTCTGGGACGTATCCTCCCTTCCCTGTCTCTCACCATAGTCTGGGACGTATCCTCCCCTCCCTGTCTCTTACCATAGTCTGGGACGTATCCCCCATCCCTGTTTCTTACCATAGTCTGGGACGTATCCTCCCTTCCCTGTCTCTTACCATAGTCTGGGACGTATCCTCCCTTCCCTGTCTCTTACCAGTCTGGGACGTATCCTCCCTTCCCTCCCTGTCTCTCACCATAGTCTGGGACGTATCCTCCCCTCCCTGTATCTTACCATAGTACGGGACGTATCCTCCCTTCCCTGTCTCTTACCATAGTCTGGGACGTATCCTCCCCTCCCTGTCTCTTACCATAGTCGGGACGTATCCTCCCTCCCTTCTCTGTCTCTTACCATAGTATGGGACGTATCCTCCCTCCCTTCCCTGTCTCTCACCATAGTCTGGGACGTATCCTCCCTTCCCTCCCTGTCTCTTACCATAGTCTGGGACGTATCCTCTCTCCCCTGTCTCTTACCATAGTCTGGGACGTATCCTCCCTACCCTGTCTCTTACCATAGTCTGGGACCTATCCTCCCCTCCCTGTCTCTTACCATAGTCTGGGACGTATCCCCCCATCCCTGTTTCTTACCATAGTCTGGGACGTATCCTCCCTTCCCTGTCTCTTACCATAGTCTGGGACGTATTCTCCCTTCCCTGTGTCTTACCAGTCTGGGACGTATCCTCCCTTCCCTCCCTGTCTCTCACCATAGTCTGGGACGTATCCTCCTCTCCCTGTATCTTACCATAGTACGGGACGTATCCTCCCTTCCCTGTCTCTTACCATAGTCTGGGACGTATCCTCCCCTCCCTGTCTCTTACCATAGTCTGGGACGTATCCTCCCTCCCTTCCCTGTCTCTTACCATAGTATGGGACGTATCCTCCCTACCCTGTCTCTTACCATAGTCTGGGACGTATCCTCCCTTCCCTGTCTCTTACCATAGTCTGGGACGTATCCTCTCTCCCCTGTCTCTTACCATAGTCTGGGACGTATCCTCCCCTCCCTGTATCTTACCATAGTACGGGACGTATCCTCGCTACCCTGTCTCTTACCATAGTCTGGGACGTATCCTCCCTACCCTGTCTCTTACCATAGTCTGGGACGTATCCCCCCATCCCTGTTTCTTACCATAGTCTGGGACGTATCCTCCCTTCCCTGTCTCTTACCATAGTCTGGGACGTATCCTCCCTTCCCTGTCTCTTACCAGTCTGGGACGTATCCTCCCTTCCCTCCCTGTCTCTCACCATAGTCTGGGACGTATCCTCCCCTCCCTGTATCGTACCATAGTCTGGGACGTATCCTCCCTCCATGTCTCTTACCATAGTCTGGGACGTATCCTCCCTCCCTTCCCTGTCTCTTACCATAGTATGGGACGTATCCTCCCTTCCCTGTCTCTTACCAGTCTGGGACGTATCCTCCCTTCCCTCCCTGTCTCTCACCATAGTCTGGGACGTATCCTCCCCTCCCTGTATCTTACCATAGTACGGCACGTATCCTCCATTCCCTGTCTCTCACCATAGTCTGGGACGTATCCTCCCTACCCTGTCTCTTACCATAGTCTGGGACGTATCCTCCCTTCCCTGTCTCTTACCATAGTCTGGGACGTATCCTCCCCTCCCTGTCTCTTACCATAGTCTGGGACGTATCCCCCCATCCCTGTTTCTTACCATAGTCTGGGACGTATCCTCCCTTCCCTGTCTCTTACCATAGTCTGGGACGTATCCTCCCTTCCCTGTCTCTTACCAGTCTGGGACGTATCCTCCCTTCCCTTCCTGTCTCTCACCATAGTCTGGGACGTATCCTCCCCTCCCTGTATCTTACCATAGTACGGGACGTATCCTCCCTTCCCTGTCTCTTACCATAGTCTGGGACGTATCCTCCCCTCCCTGTCTCTTACCATAGTCGGGACGTATCCTCCCTCCCTTCTCTGTCTCTTACCATAGTATGGGACGTATCCTCCCTCCCTTCCCTGTCTCTCACCATAGTCTGGGACGTATCCTCCCTTCCCTCCCTGTCTCTTACCATAGTCTGGGACGTATCCTCTCTCCCCTGTCTCTTACCATAGTCTGGGACGTATCCTCCCTCCCCTGTCTCTTACCATAGTCTGGGACGTATCCTCCCTACCCTGTCTCTTACCATAGTCTGGGACGTATCCTCCCTGCTCTGTCTCTTACCATAGTATGGGACGTATCCTCCCTCCCTTCCCTGTCTCTCACCATAGTCTGGGACGTATCCTCCCTTCCCTGTCTCTTACCATAGTCTGGGACGTATCCTCCCTTCCCTGTCTCTCACCATAGTCTGGGACGTATCCGTTTCCTTTCTTCAGTACCAGGTGTATACGATGTCCTCCTCTTCTTATCTGCTCTACGGCCTGGCTGTGGGTCATTCCTGTTGTATTGTCACCATTTATCTCCACCAGCTGGTCGCTCACCTACACAGCAAGAATACAATACAGGTTACACAACAACATCCACAACAACACTACAGCCTGGCTGTGGGTTACTGATTCAGAGGGGTTGGGTTAAAAGTGGAAGACACATTTCATTTGAAGGCATTCAGTTGTACAACTGACTAGGTATTCCCTCTTTCCCTATTGTCTGTTATACTGTCACCATTTAACTCCACCAGCTGTTCACTCAGCTACTCACACACAGCTGTCTGTCACCATCTGTCTGTCTCACCTGTATCTTGTGGCTGTGCGAGGCAGGTCCTCCCTCCATCAGTCCCAGGACATACAGGCCCATGTTGTACTCACTGCCCCCCCGCAGACTGAAGCCAAAACCTGTAGGACCTCTCTCTAGGTCTACACTATAGTAACGCTGGTCCTGCTGCTGGAAGGAGAGGAAGAGAGAGAGAGAGAGAGAGAGAGAGAGAGAGTTACAGGACAGAAAGATGTCACAATCGCTCCGGGATCGACAGGGCAATGATAAAGACAACAACGTATTAGAGAGGAAATGATCTGAAATGATGTATCATGTATATGGTTAAATCAAGCCTCACCTTGGGCCTTCCTCTGTGGCCTTTTCTTGTCCTGCCACCAGCGTCTAACTCTGGGCCTTCTGACATACTAGAGGAGTCTAAAGGGAGACAGAAATAGCTATGAAAGTTAAGAGATGATAGAGCTTACAGTAGAAAATAATTGGGTGGGGAGTAATCTCTAGTGGACAGATATCTGTGCGTAAACCGTAGAAGCAGTCGGGAAGGTTTCTTTTTGTGAGGGTGGAGACTTCGCAAACCGGAACTCTCAATTTCGAACACCGTATAGACCCAGAATTTAATCAAGTCGATTTCCAAATTACTCAACATATTTTGTTCTGGGTTAACCCGAGATTAGGTGGGAAGTCTATGGTACTGTTTCCCTAAAGGAGGAGAAATACACCCTCTCTTGGAATTGATATGGTGTGAAGTGAGTAACAGATTTGAGCTAACTGAGGTTGTGTTGTGCGTGTGAGCATGGATACATGTGCAAGCAGGTGTGTGTGTCTGTTAGAGTGTAACTAACTCAAATCAAATCACATGTTATTCGTCACATGTTTCGTAAACAACAGGTGTGGACTAACAGTGAAATGATTAGTTAAAGGTCGTTCCCAACAATACAGAGAGAAAGAAAATAGAGAAATAATAGAAAAGTAAAATAACGTCATAATAAATATGATAACATGGCTGTATACACAGAGTACCAGTACTGAGTCAATGATAACATGGCTGTATACACAGAGTACCAGTACTGAGTCAATGATAACATGGCTATATACACAGAGTACCAGTACTGAGTCAATGATAACATGGCTATATACACAGAGTACCAGTACTGAGTCAATGAGTAACAATAACATGGCTATATACACAGAGTACCAGTACTGAGTCAATGATAACATGGCTGTATACACAGAGTACCAGTACTGAGTCAATGCTAACATGGCTATATACACAGGGTACCAGTACTGAGTTAATGATAACATGGCTATATACACAGAGTACCAGTAATGAGTCAATGATAACATGGCTATATACACAGAGTACCAGTACTGAGTCAATGATAACATGGCTATATACACAGAGTACCAGTACTGAGTCAATGACAACATGGCTATATACACAGAGTAGCAGTACTGAGTTAATGATAACATGGCTATGGGTGGCTGGAGTCTTTCACCATTTTTGGGCCTTCATCTGACACCACTTGGTATAGAGGTCCTGGATGGCAGGGGAGCTCGGCCCCAGTGATGTACTGGGCTATACACATTACACTCTGTAGCACCTTGCAGTCGAATGCCAAGTATTAGCCATACCAGGCGGTGATGCAGCCAGTCAAGATGCTCTCAATGGTGCAGCTGTAGAAGTTTTTAAGAATCTGAGGTCCCGATGCCAAATCTTTTCAGTCTCCTGAGGGGGAAGAGGCGTTGTCATGCCCTCTTCACGACTGTGTTGGTGTGTGTGGACCATGATAGATCCTTAGTGATGTCGACACAGATGAACTTGAAGCTCTCAACCTTCTCCACTACAGCCCTGTCAATGTGAATGGGGTCGTGCTCGGACCTCCGTTTCCTGTAGTCCACAATCAGCTCATTTGTCTTGATTTACGTTGAGGGAGACCACACTGCCAGGTCTCTGATCTCCTCCCTATAGGCTGTCTCATCGTTGTCGGTGATCAGGCCTACCACCGTTGTGTCGTCAGTAAACTTAATGACGGTGTTGGAGTCGTGCTTCGCCACGCAGTCGTGGGTGAACAGAGAGTACAGGAGGGGACTGAGCACTCATCCCTGAGGAGCCTCCCGGGTGGCGCAGTGGTCTAGGGCACTGCATCGCAGTGCTAGCTGCGCCACCAGAGTCTCTGGGTTCGCGCCCAGGCTGGGCTGGGTTCGCGCCCAGGCTCTGTCGCAGCCGGCCGCAACTGGGAGGTCCGTGGGGCGACGCACAATTGGCATAGCGTCGTCCGGGTTAGGGAGGGTTTGGCCGGTAGGGATATCCTTGTCTCAGTATGTAAAAAATGTAATAAAATGTATGCACTCTACTGTAAGTCGCTCTGGATAAGAGCGTCTGCTAAATGACTAAAATGTAAATACGTGATAGTTTGCAAGCCCTGACACATCCGATGAGCATCACAGCCGGTATAGTAGAATTCGATCTTGTCGTAATCCATGGCTTCTGGTTGGGAAATGTACGTACGGTCACTGTGGGGACGATGTCGTCGATGCACTTATCAATGAAGCCGGTGACTGATGTGGTAAACTCCTTAATGTCATCGGATGAATCCCAGAACATACAGAGCCTGCAGAATGTAATCATACCTCTTGACTTATTCCACATTTTGATGTGTTACAGCCTGAATACAACATTCATTAAATATATGTTTTGTCACTCACCTACACACAAGTTAATAATGACAAAGTGAAAACATGCTTTTAGAAATTTTAGCAAATGTATTTACAGGTCTTGTCACAGATTTTCAAGACGATTTAAGTCAAAGCTGTATAGACAGGTGTGTGCTTTTCCAAATCATGTCCAATCAATTGAATTTACCACAGGTGGACTCCAATCAAGTTGTAGAAATATCTCAAGGATGATCAATGGAAACAGGATGCACCTGAGCTCAATTTCAAGTCAAAGGGTTTGAACACTTATGTAAAAAAAAGATATATATTTATTTATTTATTTATTTATAAATGATCAAAAAAAAATAAAAACCTGTTTTTTCTTTGTCATTATAGGGTATTGTGTATAGATTGATAAGGAAATGTTTTTACTTAATACATTTTTAGAATAAGGCTGTAACGTAACAAAATGTGGAAGAAGGATAGGTTGTCTGAATACTTATATACAGAAGAACAAGTATTTGATACTTAGGTCTGTGAGAGCCGGAATTCTTACTGGTTGGTAGGTGATCAAATACTTATGTCATGCAATAAAATGCAAATGAATTACTTAAAAATCATACAATCTGATTTTCTGGATTTTTATTTTAGATTTCGTCTCTCACAGTTGAAGTGTACCTATGATAAGAATTACAGACCTCTACATGCTTTGTAAGTAGGAAAACCTGCAAAATCGGCAGTGTATCAAATACTTGTTCTCCCCACTGTATATGTCCCTGACTGGTGTTAGAGTTTGGTATAGACACTGAGTGTACAAAACATTAGGAACACCTTCCTAATATGGAGTTTCACCCTCTTTTGCCTTCAGAACAACCCATTTGTCGGGGCATGGACTCTACAAGGTGTCGAAAGCGTTTCCACAGGGATGCTGGTGTAACAGTATAACTTTAGTCCGTCCCCTCGCCCATACCCGGGCTCGAACCAGGGACCCTCTGCACACATCAACAACTGACACCTATGAAGCGTCGTTACCCATCGCTCCACAAAAGCCGCGGCCCTTGCAGAGCAAGGGGCAACACTACTAATAGGTTTCAGAGCAAGTGACGTAACTGATTGAAACGCTACTAGCGCGTACCCGCTAACTATCTAGCCATTTCACATCCGTTACACTGGACCATGTTGACTCCAATGCTTCCCACAGTTGTGTCAAGTTGGCTGGATGTTCTTTGGGTGGTGAACCATTCTTGGTACACACGGGAAACTGTTGAGCGTGAAAAACCCCAGCAGCATTGCAGTTCTTGACTCAAACTGGTGCGCCTGGCACCCACTACCATACCCCGTTCAAAGGCACTTACATTTTTTTTTGTTTACCCTCTGAATGGCACACATACACAATCCATGTTTCAATAGTCAAGGCTTTAACCTGTCTCCTTCCCTTCATCTACACTGATTGAAGTGGATTTAACAAGTGACATAAATAAGGGATCACAGCGTCACTCACTGGTGTTAAGTCTTGGTATGTATATAACTCACTGGTGTTAGATATTGGTAGGTATATAACTCACTGGTGTTAGATATTGGTAGGTATATAACTCACTGGTGTTAAGTCTTGGTAGGTATATAACTCACTGGTGTTAAGTCTAGGTAGGTATATAACTTACTGGTGTTAAGTCTTGGTAGGTATATAACTCACTGGTGTTAGATATTGGTATGTATATAACTCACTGGTGTTAAGTCTAGGTAGGTATATAACTCACTGGTGTTAAGTCTAGGTATGTATATAACTCACTGGTGTTAAGTCTTGGTATGTACACTGCTCAAAAAAATAAAGGGAACACTAAAATAACACATCCTAGATCTGAATGAATGAAATATTCTTATTAAATACTTTTTTCTTTACATAGTTGAACGTGCTGACAACAAAATCACACAAAAATTATCAATGGAAATCAAATGTATCAACCCATGGAGGTCTGGATTTGGAGTCACACAAAATTAAAATGGAAAACCACAATACAGGCTGATCCAACTTTGATGTAATGTCCTTAAAACAAGTCAAAATGAGGCTCAGTAGTGTGTGTGGCCTCCACGTGCCTGTATGACCTCCCTACAACGCCTGGGCATGCTCCTGATGAGGTGGCGGATGATCCCCTTGAGGGATCTCCTCCCAGACCTGGACCAAAGCATCCGCCAACTCCTGGACAGTCTGTGGTGCAACGTGGCGTTGGTGGATGGAGCAAGACATGATGTCCCAGATGTGCTCAATTGGATTCAGGTCTGGGGAACGGGCGGGCCAGTCCATAGCATCAATGCCTTCCTCTTGCAGGAACTGCTGACACACTCCAGTCACATGAGGTCTAGCATTGTCTTGCATTAGGACGAACCCAGGGCCAACCGCACCAGCATATGGTCTCACAAGGGGTCTGAGGATCTCATCTCGGTACCTAATGGCAGTCAGGCTACCTCTGGCGAGCACATGGAGGGCTGTGCGGCCCCCCAAAGAAATGCCACCCCACACCATGACTGACCCACCGCCAAACCGGTCATGCTGGAGGATGTTGCAGGCAGCAGAACGTTCTCCACGGCGTCTCCAGACTCTATCACGTCTGTCACATGTGCTCATGTGCTCAGTGTGAACCTGCTTTCATCTGTGAAGAGCACAGGGCGCCAGTGGCGAATTTGCCAATCTTGGTGTTCTCTGGCAAATTCCAAACGTCCTGCACGGTGTTGGGCTGTAAGCACAACCCCCACCTGTGGACGTCGGGCCCTCATACCACCCTCATGGAGTCTGTTTCTGACCGTTTGAGCAGACACATGCACATTTGTGGCCTGCTGGAGGTCATTTTGCAGGGCGCTGGCAGTGCACCTCCTTGCACAAAGGCGGAGGTAGCAGTCCTGCTGCTGGGTTGTTGCCCTCCTACGGCCTCCTCCACGTCTCCTGATGTACTGGCCTGTCTCCTGGTAGCACCTCCATGCTCTGGACACTACGCTGACAGACACAGAAAACCTTCTTGCCACAGCTCGCATTGATGTGCCATCCTGGATGAGCTGCACTACCTGAGCCACTTGTGTGGGTTGTAGACTCCGTCTCATGCTACCACTAGAGTGAAAGCACCGCCAGCATTCAAAAGTGACCAAAACATCAGCCAGGAAGCATAGGAACTGAGAAGTGGTCTGTGGTCACCACCTGCAGAACCACTAGTTTATTGGGGGTGTCTTGCTAATTGCCTATAATTTCCACCTTTTGTCTATTCCATTTGCACAACAGCATGTGAAATTTATTGTCAATCAGTGTTGCTTCCTAAGTGGACAGTTTGATTTCACAGAAGTGTGATTGACTTGGAGTTACATTGTGTTGTTTAAGTGTTCCCTTTATTTTTTTGAGCAGTGTATATATACTCACTGGTGTTAAGTCTTGGTAGGTATATAACTCACTGGTGTTAGATATTGGTAGGTATATAACTCACTGGTGTTAAGTCTTGGTAGGTATATAACTCACGGGTGTTAAGTCTTGGTAGGTATATAACTCACTGGTGTTAAGTCTTGGTAGGTATATAACTCACGGGTGTTACGTCTTGGTAGGTATATAACTCACTGGTGTTAGATATTGGTAGGTATATAACTCACTGGTGTTAAGTCTTGGTAGGTATATAACTCACTGGTGTTAAGTCTTGGTAGGTATATAACTCACTGGTGTTAAGTCTTGGTAGGTATATAACTCACTGGTGTTAAGTCTTGGTAGGTATATAACTCACGGGTGTTAAGTCTTGGTAGGTATATAACTCACTGGTGTTAGATATCGGTAGGTATATAACTCACTGGTGTTAAGTCTTGGTAGGTATATAACTCACTGGTGTTAAGTCTTGGTAGGTATATAACTCACTGGTGTTAAGTCTTGGTAGGTATATAACTCACTGGTGTTAAGTCTTGGTAGGTATATAACTCACTGGTGTTAAGTCTTGGTAGGTATATAACTCACTGGTGTTAAGTCTTGGTAGGTATATAACTCACTGGT
>NC_074695.1:5342814-5355314 GCF_029448725.1 Salvelinus fontinalis | reverse complement strand
TATAGATTCGCTTTTTTCTACCATGTTATTGACTTGTCTATTGTTTACTCCATGTGTAACTCTGTGGTGTTGTCTGTTCACACTGCAATGCTTTATCTTGGCCAGGTCGCAGTTGCAAATGAGAACTTGTTCTCAACTAGCCTACCTGGTTAAATAAAGGTGAAATACATTTTTTTAAATAAATAAATGGTTATCTGTTGTTCCTGTAACACCACTCTAATGGATCTAGTTAATGATGGTTATCTGTTGTCCCTGTAACACCACTCTAATGGATCTAGTTAATGATGGTTATCTGTTGTCCCTGTAACACCACTCTAATGGACCAAGTTAATGATGGTTATCTGTTGTCCCTGTAACACCACTCTAATGGACCAAGTTAATGATGATTATCTGTTGTCCCTGTAACACCACTCTAATGTATCTAGTTAATGATTATGGTTATCTGTTGTTCCTGTAACACCACTCTAATGGATCTAGTTAATGATGGTTATCTGTTGATCCTGTAACACCACTCTAATGGATCTAGTTAATGATGATTATCTGTTGTTCCTGTAACACCACTCTAATGGATCTAGTTAATGATGATGGTTATCTGTTGATCCTGTAACACCACTCTAATGGATCTAGTTAATGATGATTATCTGTTGATCCTGTAACACCACTCTAATGGATCTAGTTAATGATGATTATCTGTTGTCCCTGTAACACCACTCTAATGGATCTAGTTAATGATGATTATCTGTTGTTCCTGTAACACCACTCTAATGGATCTAGTTAATGATGATTATCTGTTGATCCTGTAACACCACTCTAATGGATCTAGTTAATGATGATGGTTATCTGTTGATCCTGTAACACCACTCTAATGGATCCAGTTAATGATGATGGTTATCTGTTGTCCCTGTAACACCACTCTAATGGATCTAGTTAATGATGATTATCTGTTGTTCCTGTAACACCACTCTAATGGATCTAGTTAATGATGATTATCTGTTGTCCCTGTAACACCACTCTAATGGATCTAGTTAATGATGATTATCTGTTGTTCCTGTAACACCACTCTAATGGATCTAGTTAATGATGATTATCTGTTGATCCTGTAACACCACTCTAATGGATCTAGTTAATGATGGTTATCTGTTGTCCCTGTAACACCACTCTAATGGATCTAGTTAATGATGGTTATCTGTTGTCCCTGTAACACCACTCTAATGGATCTAGTTAATGATGGTTATCTGTTGATCCTGTAACACCACTCTAATGGATCTAGTTAATGATGATTATCTGTTGATCCTGTAACACCACTCTAATGGATCTAGTTAATGATGATGAGACACACACACACACACACACACACACACACACACACACACACACACACACACACACACACACACACACACACACACACACACACACACACACACACACACTATCCCAGGGCTAGCTTACTGTTAACCCTGGGTCAACACTATCCCAGGGCTAGCTTACTGTTAACCCTGGGTCAACACTATATCAGGGCTAGCTTATTGTTAACCCTGGGTCAACACTATATCAGGGCTAGCTTATTGTTAACCTTGGGTCAACACTAGCCCAGGGCTAGCCTACTGTTAACCCTGGGTCAACACTATATCAGGGCTAGTTTACTGTTAACCCTGGGTCAACACTATCCCAGGGCTAGCTTACTGTTAACCCTGGGTCAACATTTAGCCCAGAGCTAGCTTACTGTTAACCCTGGGTCAACACTAGCCCAGGGCTAGCTTACTGTTAACCCTGGGTCAACACTATCCCAGGGCTAGCTTACTGTTAACCCTGGGTCAACATTTAGCCCAGGGCTAGCTTACTGTTAACCCTGGGTCAACACTATCCCAGGGCTAGCCTACTGTTAACCCTGGGTCAACACTATATCAGGGCTCGCTTATTGTTAACCTTGGGTCAACACTAGCCCAGGGCTAGCCTACTGTTAACCCTGGGTCAACACTAGCCCAGGGCTAGCCTACTGTTAACCTTGGGTCAACACTATCCCAGGGCTAGCTTACTGTTAACCCTGGGTCAACACTAGCCCAGGGCTAGCTTACTGTTAACCCTGGGTCAACACTATCCCAGGGCTAGCTTACTGTTAACCCTGGGTCAACATTTAGCCCAGGGCTAGCTTACTGTTAACCCTGGGTCAACACTATCCCAGGGCTAGCCTACTGTTAACCCTGGGTCAACACTATATCAGGGCTAGCTTATTGTTAACCTTGGGTCAACACTAGCCCAGGGCTAGCTTACTGTTAACCCTGGGTCAACACTAGCCCAGGGCTAGCAAACTGAATTGTTTTACTATGGGGAGGGTGGTGTGATTTGTTTATTGGGCAAAGGGGAGGGCAGTGTGATTTGTTTATTGGGCAAAGGGGAGGGTAGTGGGATTTGTTTATTGGGCAAAGGGGAGGGTAGTGGGATATGTTTATTGGGCAAAGGGGAGGGTAGTGGGATATGTTTATTGGGCAAAGGGGAGGGTAGTGGGATATGTTTATTGGGCAAAGGGGAGGGTAGTGGGATTTGTTTATTGGGCAAAGGGGAGGGTAGTGGGATTTGTTTATTGGGCAAAGGGGAGGGTAGTGGGATTTGTTTATTGGGCAAAGGGGAGGGTAGTGGGATTTGTTTATTGGGCAAAGGGGAGGGTAGTGGGATATGTTTATTGGGCAAAGGGGAGGGCAGTCCTGCATTCCACATTTTGCAGGTTTTATTATATAATTTCTTCAACATTTCCTCATCTGCTTGCAGGCTCCTCCCCTATCAAGGTTCTTTGGTACTTCCCTTATGCACTCAGCTTTTCTGCTCACTAACTTTTCCTCTACCATAGGCCAATATAGTCTACCAGTCAAACTGTCTATCCTGCTCTCTATCCATCATTCAGAGTGACAATATAGTCTACTAGTCAAACTGTCTATCCTGCCCTCTATCCATTCATAGTGACAATAGTGGTAGGTGGATTGTTTGTCCACATCTGCATTAGGCTAACTAGCACCATACTAGAGGTCGACCGATTAATCAGAATGGCCGATTAATTAGGGCTAATTTCAAGTTTTCAGAACAATCGGAAATCTGTATTTTTGGGCGCAGATTTGACACATTTTTTTTTTTTTTTTACACCTTTATTTAATCTTTATTTAACTAGGCAAGTCAGTTAAGAACACATTCTTATTTTCAATGACGGCCTAGGAACATTCTGCCTCGTTCAGGGGCAGAACGACAGATTTTGAACCTTGTCAGCTCGGGGGATCCAAACCTTGTCAGCTCGGGGGATCCAAACTTGCAACCTTACAGTTAACTAGTCCAATGCTCTAACACCTGATTACATTGCACTCCATGAGGAGCCTGTCTGTTATGCGAATGCAGTAAGCTAAGGTAAGTTGCTAGCTAGCATTAAACTTATCTTATAAAAAACAATCAATCAATGACTGTCATTGCTCCAATGTGTACTTAACCATAAACATCAATGCCTTTCTTAAAATCAATACACAAGTATATATTTTTAAACCTGCACATTTAGCTAAAAGAAATCCAGGTTAGCAGGCAATATTAACCAGGTGAAATTGTGTTATTTCTCTTGCGTTCATTGCACGCAGAGTCAGGGTATATGCAACAGTTTGGGCCGCCTGGCTCTTTGCGAACTAATATGCCAGAATTGTCACGATCGTCTTGCGGAGAGAGAGAGGACCAAGGCGCAGCGTGTGAAAAATGCATCTTCTCTTTGTCACGTTCCTGACCTATTTCTGTTAGTTTGTTGTATGTGTTAGTTGGTCAGGACGTGAGTTTGGGTGGGCATTCTATGTTTTCTGTTTCTATGTTGGTTTATGGGTTGCCTGGTATGGCTCTTAATTAGAGGCAGGTGTTTGGCGTTCCTCTAATTAAGAGTCATATTTAGGTAGGTGGTTTCACAGTGTTCGTTGTGGGTGGTTGTCTCCTGTGTCAGTGTTTGTGGCACCATACGGGACTGTTCGGTTTGTGTTGTACATCGTCATTTTATGTGTAGGCTATTTTTCCCTGTTCGTGCGTTCTCGTGTTTAAATGTAAGTTCATCGTTCAGGTCTGTCTACACCGTTTGTTGTTTTTGTTAGTTTAGTCAAGTTCGTGTTTTCTTTAATAAATTATGTGTTCAAACTCCGCTGCGCCTTGGTTCCCTCAATACTCCTCCTTTTCGGTTGAAGAGGAGGAGGACCGCCGTTACAGAACCACCCACCAAATCTCCAGAACCAAGCAGCGGTGTAAACGGAGTAAGGGACAGAAAAAGAAGGAGGAATGGACTTGGGACGATGTATTGGACGGTAAAGGTTGTTACACATGGGAGGAGATCCTGGCTGGTAGGGATGGCCTCCAATGGGAACAGCTGGAGGCACTGAGGAGAGCAGAGGCAACCGGAGAAGGGAACCGGAGTTAGTTATGAGGGGACGCGTCTAGCACGGAAGCCCGAAAAGCCCGTGAGTACCACCCTAAAATTTCTTGGGGGGGGCTAAGAGGTTGTGGGCCAAGGGCAGGTAGGAGACCTGCGCCCACTTCCCAGGCTTACCTTGGAGAGCGGGAGTACGGGCAGGCGCCGTGTTACGCAGTAGAGCGCACGGTGTCTCCTGTACGAGTGCATAGCCCAGTGCGGGTTATTCCACCTCCCCGCACGGGTAGGGCTAGATTGGGCATTGAGCCAGGTGTCATGAGGCCGGCTCAACGCGTCTGGTCTCCAGTGCGTCTCCTCGGGCCGGCTTACATGGCACCAGCCTTACGCATGGTGTCCCCGGTTCGCCTACATAGCCCGGTGCGGGTTATTCCACCTCCCCGCACTGGTCGGGCGACGGGGAGCATTCAACCAGGTAAGGTTGGGCAGGCACGGTGCTCAAGGGAGCCAGTACGCCTTCACGGTCCGGTATTTCCGGCACTACCTCCCCGCCCCAGCCCAGTACCACCAGTGCCTACACTACGCACCAGGCTTCCAGTGCGTTTTCAGAGCCCTGTTCCTCCTCCACGCACTCTCCCTATGGTGCGTGTCTCCAGCCTAGTGCCTCCAGTTCCGGCACCGCGCACTAAGCCACATGTGCGTCTCCTAAGTCCTGTGCACACTGTTGTTTCTCCCCGTACTCGTCCTGATGTGCGTGCACTCAGCCCGGTGCCACCAGTGCCGGTACCACGCACCAGGAATATAGCACGCTTTGAGAGTCCAGTGTGCCCTGTCCCTGCTCCCCGCACTAGGCTTGAAGTGTGTGTCCTCAGTCAGGTGCCTCCAGTTCCGGCACCACGCACCAAGCCTACAGTGCGTCTCAGCCGGCCAGAGTCTGCCGTCTGCCCAACGGCGCATGAACTGCCTGTCTGCCATGAGCCTGCAAAGCTGCCCGTCTGCCATGAGCCTACAGAGCCTTCCGCCAGACAGGAGCAGTCAGAGCCTTCCGCCAGACAGGAGCAGTCTGAGCCATCCGTCTCCGCAGCGCCATCTGAGCCATCCGTCTCCCCAGCGCCGTCTGAGCCATCCGTCTCCCCAGCGCCGTCTGAGCCATCCGTCTCCCCAACGCCGTCTGAGCCATCCGTCTCCCCAGTGCCGTCTGAGCCATCCGTCTGTCCCGAGCCATTAGAGCCGCCCGTCTGTCCCGAGCCGTCAGAGCCGATAGTCAGTCAGGAGCCGCTACAGCCAGTCGTCAGTCAGGATCTGCCAGAGCCGGCAACCAGACAGGATCTGCCAGAGCCGCCAACCAGACAGGATCTGCCAGAGCCGCCAACCAGACAGGATCTGCCAGAGCCGCCAACCAGACAGGATCTGCCAGAGACGTCAGCCAGCCATGAGCGTCCAGAGCCGTCAGCCAGCCATGAGCGTCCAGAGCCGTCAGCCAGCCATGAGCGTCCAGAGCCGTCAGCCAGCCATGAGCGTCCAGAGCCGTCAGCCAGCCATGAGCGTCCAGAGCCGTCAGCCAGCCATGAGCGTCCAGAGCCGTCAGCCAGTCATGAGCTGTCCCTCAGCCCAGAGCGGCTATTTACCCAGAACTGCCCCTCAGTCCAGAGCTGTCTCTCTGTCCGGAGCTGCCTTTCAGTCCGGAGTTGCCCCTCTATCCTGAGCTACCTCTCTATCCTGAGCTACCTCTCTATCCTGAGCTACCTCTCTATCCTGAGCTATCCCTCTGTCCTGAGCTATCCCTCTGTCCTGAGTTATCCCTCTATCCCGGGGCTGCCCCTTGTATTGATGTTACCCAAAAGATTAAGTGGGTGTAGTATGAGGGTGGTCATTTGTAGGGGGAGATGGAAGCTGGGATTGACTATGGTGGGGTGGGGACCTCGCCCGGAGCCTGAGCCACCACCGTGGTCAGATGCCCACCCAGACCCTCCCCTAGACTTTGTGCTGGTGCGCCCGGAGTTCGCACCTTATGGGGGGGGTTATGTCACGTTCCTGACCTATTTCTGTTAGTTTGTTGTATGTGTTAGTTGGTCAGGACGTGAGTTTGGGTGGGCATTCTATGTTTTCTGTTTCTATGTTGGTTTATGGGTTGCCTGGTATGGCTCTTAATTAGAGGCAGGTGTTTGGCGTTCCTCTAATTAAGAGTCATATTTAGGTAGGTGGTTTCACAGTGTTCGTTGTGGGTGGTTGTCTCCTGTGTCAGTGTTTGTCGCACCATACGGGACTGTTCGGTTTGTGTTGTACATCGTCATTTTATGTGTAGGCTATTTTTCCCTGTTCGTGCGTTCTCGTGTTTAAATGTAAGTTCGTCGTTCAGGTCTGTCTACACCGTTTGTTGTTTTTGTTAGTTTAGTCAAGTTCGTGTTTTCTTTAATAAATTATGTGTTCAAACTCCGCTGCGCCTTGGTTCCCTCAATACTCCTCCTTTTCGATTGAAGAGGAGGAGGACCGCCGTTACAGAACCACCCACCAAATCTCCAGAACCAAGCAGCGGTGTAAACGGAGTAAGGGACAGAAAAAGAAGGAGGAATGGACTTGGGACGATGTATTGGACGGTAAAGGTTGTTACACATGGGAGGAGATCCTGGCTGGTAGGGATGGCCTCCAATGGGAACAGCTGGAGGCACTGAGGAGAGCAGAGGCAACCGGAGAAGGGAACCGGAGTTAGTTATGAGGGGACGCGTCTAGCACGGAAGCCCGAAAAGCCCGTGAGTACCACCCAAAAATTTCTTGGGGGGGGGCTAAGAGGTTGTGGGCCAAGGGCAGGTAGGAGACCTGCGCCCACTTCCCAGGCTTACCTTGGAGAGCGGGAGTACGGGCAGGCGCCGTGTTACGCAGTAGAGCGCACGGTGTCTCCTGTACGAGTGCATAGCCCAGTGCGGGTTATTCCACCTCCCCGCACGGGTAGGGCTAGATTGGGCATTGAGCCAGGTGTCATGAGGCCGGCTCAACGCGTCTGGTCTCCAGTGCGTCTCCTCGGGCCGGCTTACATGGCACCAGCCTTACGCATGGTGTCCCCGGTTCGCCTACATAGCCCGGTGCGGGTTATTCCACCTCCCCGCACTGGTCGGGCGACGGGGAGCATTCAACCAGGTAAGGTTGGGCAGGCACGGTGCTCAAGGGAGCCAGTACGCCTTCACGGTCCGGTATTTCCGGCACTACCTCCCCGCCCCAGCCCAGTACCACCAGTGCCTACACTACGCACCAGGCTTCCAGTGCGTTTTCAGAGCCCTGTTCCTCCTCCATGCACTCTCCCTATGGTGCGTGTCTCCAGCCTAGTGCCTCCAGTTCCGGCACCGCGCACTAAGCCACATGTGCGTCTCCTAAGTCCTGTGCACACTGTTGTTTCTCCCCGTACTCGTCCTGATGTGCGTGCACTCAGCCCGGTGCCACCAGTGCCGGTACCACGCACCAGGAATATAGCACGCTTTGAGAGTCCAGTGTGCCCTGTCCCTGCTCCCCGCACTAGGCTTGAAGTGTGTGTCCTCAGTCAGGTGCCTCCAGTTCCGGCACCACGCACCAAGCCTACAGTGCGTCTCAGCCGGCCAGAGTCTGCCGTCTGCCCAACGGCGCATGAACTGCCTGTCTGCCATGAGCCTGCAAAGCTGCCCGTCTGCCATGAGCCTACAGAGCCTTCCGCCAGACAGGAGCAGTCAGAGCCTTCCGCCAGACAGGAGCAGTCTGAGCCATCCGTCTCCGCAGCGCCATCTGAGCCATCCGTCTCCCCAGCGCCGTCTGAGCCATCCGTCTCCCCAGCGCCGTCTGAGCCATCCGTCTCCCCAACGCCGTCTGAGCCATCCGTCTCCCCAGTGCCGTCTGAGCCATCCGTCTGTCCCGAGCCATTAGAGCCGCCCGTCTGTCCCGAGCCGTCAGAGCCGATAGTCAGTCAGGAGCCGCTACAGCCAGTCGTCAGTCAGGATCTGCCAGAGCCGGCAACCAGACAGGATCTGCCAGAGCCGCCAACCAGACAGGATCTGCCAGAGCCGCCAACCAGACAGGATCTGCCAGAGCCGCCAACCAGACAGGATCTGCCAGAGACGTCAGCCAGCCATGAGCGTCCAGAGCCGTCAGCCAGCCATGAGCGTCCAGAGCCGTCAGCCAGCCATGAGCGTCCAGAGCCGTCAGCCAGCCATGAGCGTCCAGAGCCGTCAGCCAGCCATGAGCGTCCAGAGCCGTCAGCCAGCCATGAGCGTCCAGAGCCGTCAGCCAGTCATGAGCTGTCCCTCAGCCCAGAGCGGCTATTTACCCAGAACTGCCCCTCAGTCCAGAGCTGTCTCTCTGTCCGGAGCTGCCTTTCAGTCCGGAGTTGCCCCTCTATCCTGAGCTACCTCTCTATCCTGAGCTACCTCTCTATCCTGAGCTACCTCTCTATCCTGAGCTATCCCTCTGTCCTGAGCTATCCCTCTGTCCTGAGTTATCCCTCTATCCCGGGGCTGCCCCTTGTATTGATGTTACCCAAAAGATTAAGTGGGTGTAGTATGAGGGTGGTCATTTGTAGGGGGAGATGGAAGCTGGGATTGACTATGGTGGGGTGGGGACCTCGCCCGGAGCCTGAGCCACCACCGTGGTCAGATGCCCACCCAGACCCTCCCCTAGACTTTGTGCTGGTGCGCCCGGAGTTCGCACCTTATGGGGGGGGTTATGTCACGTTCCTGACCTATTTCTGTTAGTTTGTTGTATGTGTTAGTTGGTCAGGACGTGAGTTTGGGTGGGCATTCTATGTTTTCTGTTTCTATGTTGGTTTATGGGTTGCCTGGTATGGCTCTTAATTAGAGGCAGGTGTTTGGCGTTCCTCTAATTAAGAGTCATATTTAGGTAGGTGGTTTCACAGTGTTCGTTGTGGGTGGTTGTCTCCTGTGTCAGTGTTTGTCGCACCATACGGGACTGTTCGGTTTGTGTTGTACATCGTCATTTTATGTGTAGGCTATTTTTCCCTGTTCGTGCGTTCTCGTGTTTAAATGTAAGTTCGTCGTTCAGGTCTGTCTACACCGTTTGTTGTTTTTGTTAGTTTAGTCAAGTTCGTGTTTTCTTTAATAAATTATGTGTTCAAACTCCGCTGCGCCTTGGTCCCCTCAATACTCCTCCTTTTCGATTGAAGAGGAGGAGGACCGCCGTTACACTCTTTATTAGAAGAAGAACAAACGAAACAAAACAACAAACAGACGAACGTGAAGCTATCAAAGACTAAGTGCAAACATGCAACATAGACACAGACAATTACCCACAAAACCCCAATGCCTATGACTGCCTTAAATATGGCTCTCAATCAGAGACAATGAACCACAGCTGCCTCTAATTGAGAACCAATCTAGGCAGCCATAGACATAACTAGACAACTACCCTAGACACTGCCCCATACACATACAACACCCCTAGACACTACAAAAATACATGCATTCCCCATGTCACACCCTGACCTAACTAAAAAACATAAAGAAAACAAAGAATACTAAGGCCAGGGCGTGACAAGAATGTTACGTAATTATGACATAACATTGAAGGTTGTGCAATGTAACAGGAATATTTAGACTCATGGATGCCACCCGTTAGATAAAATACGGAACAGAATTAACGTTTTGTTTTCGAGGTGATAGTTTACGGATTAGTCAAAGGTATATGGTTTAGAGAGAAATAGTCGACGCGTTATAATTCCTGTAATAACTTGCGGCTCATCTTGAAAGGGGTTCCTTCGTTATTTTACCGTTCATGTCTTCCATAGAGAATGTCTTGATCTACTTCAAATAAGGTCTGTGTTTCGCAGAGGAGCAGACTGACAGGGGACCATGCAGACAAGCTCTGCTTTCTGCACTACAACCTAAAACTTAACTGGGAATATTGAAGACCCATGAAAGCTGGTGGTTCGTTTTAACATATGTTGTCATGTTTTTTGAGACTAAATTGATTTTATTTATGTATTATATTAAGTTAAAATAAGTGTTCATTGTTCATTCAGTATTGTTGCAATTGTCATTATTACAAAAAGGTGTGTGTGTATGATATATATATATATATAAATACATATATATATTTTTTAAATCGGTATCAGTGTTTTTATCATCCAATAATCGGTATCGGTATCGGCGTTGGAAAAAGCATAATCGGTCGACCTCTATACTCAATACCGGATTCCCCTCTTCACATTTATCCAAATAGTACAAAAATATATAAAATAGTGATTCAGTTCATTCATATGAATCTATTATTTTTAAACAATTATTTTTTAACTAATTGACTAATTGAATGACATTTTAAAGAATGGTTAGCTGAATATTCACAGTATTCTTCTCATGCTGGACGAAACTCCAATGTGTACGCAACTACATTTTAGAGTTCGTGCAGATTTACGAGGTCAACAACGTCAGAATGAGACTGATATGAGATAATAATAACTAATGGATGACTGGTATGATAACGATAAATTCTGATACATTTTTTCTGTTAATTCGGGAAACGGTAAATCATTAAATTAACTTTTTTTCCGTGGTGCCCCAAGTTACTAATTAGTTCATTGTTACACGACTAATGTAATCACGTAATAATTAAACATAGTTAATTGATTTGATAAAATAGCCCTCATCACATTACTGATAGTCACGTCACGACACGAAAGTTTCTCCTTTCATCTGTGGCGCTGCTACTTACTGACTCAGGTTTGAGTGGTCATTTCTCCTTTCATCTGTCTTCTTGTCTACAAGTGCTTCCCTACATATGGGTCTGACATTGACACCTTTGATAAAGATGAGCAATAATGGCTGCATTAAATAAATAATTCAAAATAATATATTCAAAATTAGTTAACAAAGTTAACAAGACATATTTTTTTTTATCTCAAAAAGGTAGAAATTTATTGACATCCTTAAAGATTCTCATAAATAAAGTAGTGAAAAGTTTAGTATTTGGTCCCATATTTGGTCCCATATTCCTAGAACGCAATGACTACATCAAGCTTGTGACTCTATAAACTTGCTGGATGCATTTGCAGTTCGTTTTTCAGTTCGTTTCAGAATATTTTGTGGCTAATAGAAATGGTCAATACTGTAATGTGTATTGGAATCACTTTTATTATGATTAAGAATCAAATATGTTTCTAAACACTTCGACATTAATGTGGATTTATTACAGATAATCCTGAATGAATCGTGAATAATGATGAGTGAGAAAGTTACAGAGGGTCAAATATCGTCCCCCAAGACATGCTAACCTCTCACCATTACAATAACAGGGGAGGTTAGCATTTTATATCATACTCCCAAGACATGCTAACCTCTCACCACTACAATAACAGGGGAAGTTAGCATTTTATATCATACCCCCAAGACATGCTAACCTCTCACCATTACAATAACAGGGGAGGTTAGCATTTTATATCATACCCCCAAGACATGCTAACCTCTCACCATTACAATAACAGGGGAGGTTAGCATTTTATATCATACCCCCAAGACATGCTAACCTCTCACCATTACAATAACAGGGGAGGTTAGAATTTTATATCATACCCCCAAGACATGCTAACCTCTCACCATTACAATAACAGGGGAGGTTAGCATTTTCTATCATACCCCCAAGACATGCTAACCTCTCACCACTACAATAACAGGGGAAGTTAGCATTTTATATCATACTCCCAAGACATGCTAACCTCTCACCATTACCAATAACAGGAGAGGTTAGCATTTTATATCATACCCCCAAGACATGCTAACCTCTCACTATTACAATAACAGGAGAGGTTAGCATTTTATATCATACCCCCAAGACATGCTAACCTCTCACCATTACCAATAACAGGAGAGGTTAGCCTGTCTTGGGGGTATGGTCAGAAATTACCCACACACCAACGCACACACACATACACACACACACACATCGGGAGTGAACCTGCTCAGAAGAGAAGAATCAGGGCATTCATTGAAGAAATGAGGAGGTGACTGGAGAAAGATTCCTGGCGTTCCTCTCTGTCTCGGTGTGTGTGTGTGTGTGTGTGTGTGTGTGTGTGTGTGTGTGTGTGTGTGTGTGTGTGTGTGTGTGTGTGTGTGTGTGTGTGTGTGTGTGTGTGTGTTGGTTCATATATCCTTGTGGG
>NC_074695.1:5245314-5337814 GCF_029448725.1 Salvelinus fontinalis | reverse complement strand
CACGCTGTCTTTCAACAATCTCTCTAGGGGTCTGACGCCTCGCTGATGCTCTTTACACAGAACATGTCCTGACCTATATAGATTCAATCAGTTTT
Organism: Salvelinus fontinalis; assembly: GCF_029448725.1. Lineage (NCBI taxonomy): Eukaryota > Metazoa > Chordata > Actinopteri > Salmoniformes > Salmonidae > Salvelinus > Salvelinus fontinalis. Next base: position 5,337,719 of record NC_074695.1, on the reverse strand, counting down.
ATGTGACTACCTGGTGTAAACACTACACATATTACATGTACAACACTACACTAACACTAGATTAATACACTAACACCAGATTACTACACTAACACCAGATTAATACACTACACTAACACCAGATTACTACACTAACACCAGATTAATACACTACACTAACACCAGATTAATACCCTACACTAACACCAGATTACTACACTAACACCAGATTAATACACTACACTAACACCAGATTACTACACTAACACCAGATTAATACACTACACTAACACCAGATTACTATACTAACACCAGATTAATACACTACACTAACACCAGATTAATACACTACAGTAACACCAGATTAATACACTAACACCAGATTAATACACTACACTAACACCAGATTAATACACTACACCAGATTACTACACTAACACCAGATTAATACACTACACTAACACCAGATTACTATACTAACACCAGATTAATACACTACACTAACACCAGATTAATACACTACAGTAACACCAGATTAATACACTAACACTAGATTAATACACTACAGTAACACCAGATTACTACACTAACACCAGATTACTATACTAACACCAGATTAATACACTACAGTAACACCAGATTACTATACTAACACCAGATTAATACACTACAGTAACACCAGATTACTATACTAACACCAGATTAATACACTACACTAACACCGGATTAATACACTAACACCAGATTACTACACTATACTAACACCAGATTAATACACTACAGTAACACCAGATTAATACACTACAGTAACACCAGATTACTACACCACAGTAACACCAGATTAATACACTAACACCAGATTAATACACTAACACCAGATTAATACAATACAGTAACACCAGATTACTACACCACAGTAACACCAGATTACTACACTAACACCAGATTAATACACTACAGTAACACCAGATTACTACACCACAGTAACACCAGATTACTATACTAACACCAGATTAATACACTACAGTAACACCAGATTATTACACTAACACTAGATTACTATACTAACACTAGATTAATACACTACAGTAACACCAGATTACTACACTAACACCAGATTAATACACTACAGTAACACCAGATTACTACACTACAGTAACACCAGATTACTATGCTAACACCAGATTAATACCCTACAGTAACACCAGATTACTACAGTAACACCAGACAACTACAGTAACACCAGATTACTACAATACACTAACACCAGATTACTACACTACACTAACACCAGATTAATACACTAACACCAGATTAATACACTACAGTAACACCAGATTAATACACTACACTAACACCAGATTAATACACTAACACCAGATTAATACACTACAGTAACACCAGATTAATACACTAACACCAGATTACTACACTAACACCAGATTAATACACTAACACCAGATTAATACACTACAGTAACACCAGATTAATACACTAACACCAGATTAATACACTAACACCAGATTACTATACTAACACCAGATTAATACACTACAGTAACATCAGATTACTACATTAACACCAGATTACTATAATACAGTAACACCAGATTACTACAATACACTAACACCAGATTAATACACTACAGTAACACCAGATTAATACAGTAACACCAGATTAATACACTACACTAACACCAGATTAATACACTAACACCAGATTACTACACTACACTAACACCAGATTAATACAGTAACACCAGATTAATACACTACACTAACACCAGATTACTACACTAACACCAGATTAATACACTACAGTAACACCAGATTAATACAGTAACACCAGATTACTACACTACAGTAACACCAGATTACAACACTACACTAACACCAGATTAATACACTAACACCAGATTAATACCCTACAGAAACACCAGATTACTACAGTAACACCAGATTACCATAATACAGTAACACCAGACCACTACACTACAGTAACACTAGATTACTATACTAACACCAGATTAATACACTACAGTAACACCAGATTACTACAGTAACACCAGACTACTACATTAACACCACATTACTATAATACAGTAACACCAGATTACTACAATACACTAACACCAGATTAATACAGTAACACCAGATTACTACAGTAACACCAGACTACTATAATACAGTAACACCAGATTACTATACTACACTAACACCAGATTAATACAGTAACACCAGATTAATACACTACACTAACACCAGATTACTACACTAACACCATATCACTACAGTAACACCAGATTAATACACTAACATTCAGATTAATACACTACACTAACACCAGATTAATAAACTACACTAACACCAAATTAATACAGTACACTAACACCAGATTACTACACTACAGTAACACCAGATTGCTACACTAACATTCAGATTACTACACTACAGTAACACCAGATTACTACACAAACACCAGATTAATACACTACACTAACACCAAATTAATACACTACACTAACACCAGATTAATACACTACACTAACACCAAATTAATACAGTAACACCAGGTTACTACAGTAATACCAGATTACTACACTAACACCAGATTAATACACTACACTAACACCAGATTACTACACTAACACCAGATTAATACACTACACTAACACCAGATTACTACACTAACACCAGATTAATACACTACACTAACACCAGATTACTACACTAACACCAGATTATTACACTACACTAACACCAAATTAATACACTACACTAAATCCAGATTATTACACTACAGTAATACCAGATTACTACACTAACACCAGATTAATACACTACACTAACACCAGATCACTACAGTAACACCAGATTAATACAGTAACACCAGGTTACTACAGTAATACCAGATTACTACACTAACACCAGATTAATACACTACACTAACACCAGATTACTACACTAACACCAGATTAATACACTACACTAACACCAGATTACTACACTAACACCAGATTAATACACTACACTAACACCAAATTACTACACTACACTAACACCAAATTAATACAGTAACACCAGGTTACTACAGTAATACCAGATTACTACACTAACACCAGATTAATACACTACACTAACACCAGATTACTACACTAACACCATATCACTACAGTAACACCAGATTACTACACTAACATTCAGATTAATACACTACACTAACACCAGATTAATAAACTACACTAACACCAAATTAATACAGTACACTAACACCAGATTACTACACTACAGTAACACCAGATTGCTACACTAACATTCAGATTACTACACTACACTAACACCAGATTAATACACTACACTATCACCAAATTAATACAGTAACACCAGTTTACTACAGTAATACCAGATTACTACACTAACACCAGATTAATACACTACACTAACACCAGATTACTACACTAACACCAGATTACTACACTACAGTAACACCAGATTAATACACTACACTAACACCAAATTAATACACTACACTAACACCAAATTACTACACTACACTAACACCAAATTAATACAGTAACACCAGGTTACTACAGTAATACCAGATTACTACACTAACACCAGATTAATACACTACACTAACACCAGATTACTACACTAACACCAGATTAATACACTACACTAACACCAGATTACTACAATAAAACCAGATTATTACACTACAGTAATACCAGATTACTACACTAACACCAGATTAATACACTACACTAACACCAGATTACTACACTAACACAAGATTACTACACTACACTAACACCAGATCACTACATTAACACCAGATTAATACACTACACTAACACCAGATCACTACACTAACACCAGATTACTACACTAACACCAGATTAATACACTACACTAACACCAGATCACTACAGTAACACCAGATTAATACACTACACTAACACCAGATTACTACACTAACACCAGATTACTACACTACAGTAACACCAGATTACTACACTAACACCAGATTACTACACTACACTAACACCAGATTACTACACTACAGTAACACCAGATTACTACACCACAGTAACACCAGATTAATACACTATACTAACACCAGATTAATACACTACACTAACACAAGATCACTACACTACAGTAACACCAGATTACTACACTAACACCAGATTAATACACTACAGTAACACCAGATTAATACACTAACACTAGATTACTAAACTAACACCAGATTAATACCCTACAGTAACAACAGATTACTACACTAACACTAGATTAATACCCTACAGTAACACCAGATTATTACACTAACACCAGATTAATACCCTACAGTAACACCAGATTATTACACTAACACCATATTAATACCCTAACACCAGATTAATACCCTACAGTAACAACAGATTACTACACTAACACCAGATTAATACCCTACAGTAACACCAGATTAATACCCTACACTAACACCAGATTATTACACTAACACCAGATTAATACCCTACAGTAACACCAGATTAATACACTAACACCAGATTAATACACTACAGTAACACCATATTACTACACTAACACCAGATTAATACCCCACAGTAACACCAGATTACTACACTAACACCAGATTACTACACTAACACCAGATTAATACCTACAGTAACACCAGATTAATACCTACAGTAACACCAGATTAATACCTACAGTAACACCAGATTACTACACTAACACCAGAGTCATACCCTACAGTAACACCAGATTAATACACTAACACCAGATTAATACACTACAGTAACACCAGATTACTACACTACACTAACACCATATTAATACACTACACTAACACCAGATTACTACACTAACACCAGATTAATACACTACACTAACACCAGAGTAATACCCTACAGTAACACCAGATTACTACACTAACACCAGATTAATAGACTACACTAACACCAGATTACTACACTAACACCATATTAATACACTACACTAACACCAGATTACTACACTAACACCAGATTAATACACTACACTAACACCAGATTACTACACTAACACCAGATTAATAGACTACACTAACACCAGATTACTACACTAACACCATATTAATACACTACACTAACACCAGATTACTACACTAACACCAGATTACTACACTACACTAACACCAGATCACTACACTAACACCAGATTAATACACTAACACCAGATTAATACACTAACACCAGATTAATACACTAACACCAGATTAATACACTAACACCAGATCACTACAGTAACACCAGATTACTACACTAACACCAGATCACTACAATAACACCAGATTACCACACTAACACCAGATTTATACACTACACTAACACCAGATTACTATACTACACTAACACCAAATTAATACACTACACTAACACCAAATTACTACACTACACTAACACCAGATTACTACACTAACACCAGATTAATACACTACACTAACACCAGATTACTACACTACAGTAACACCAGATTAATACACTACACTAACACCAAATTAATACACTACACTAACACCAAATTACTACACTACACTAACACCAAATTAATACAGTAACACCAGGTTACTACAGTAATACCAGATTACTACACTAACACCAGATTAATACACTACACTAACACCAGATTACTACACTAACACCAGATTAATACACTACACTAACACCAGATTACTACACTAAATCCAGATTATTACACTACAGTAATACCAGATTACTACACTAACACCAGATTAATACACTACACTAACACCAGATTACTACACTACACTAACACCAGATCACTACATTAACACCAGATTAATACACTACACTAACACCAGATCACTACACTAACACCAGATTACTACACTAACACCAGATTAATACACTACACTAACACCAGATCACTACAGTAACACCAGATTAATACACTACACTAACACCAGATAAATACAGTAACACCAGATTACTACACTAACACCAGATTACTACACTACACTAACACCAGATTACTACACTACAGTAACACCAGATTACTACACCACAGTAACACCAGATTAATACACTATACTAACACCAGATTACTACACTAACACCAGATTAATACCCTACAGTAACACCATATTACTACACTAACACCACATTAATACCCCACAGTAACACCAGATTACTACACTAACACCAGATTACTACACTAACACCAGATTAATACACTACACTAACACCAGATCACTACAGTAACACCAGATTAATACACTACACTAACACCAGATAAATACAGTAACACCAGATTACTACATTAACACCAGATTACTACACTACACTAACACCAGATTACTACACTACACTAACACCAGATTACTACACTACAGTAACACCAGATTACTACACCACAGTAACACCAGATTAATACACTATACTAACACCAGATTAATACACTACACTAACACCAGATCACTACACTACAGTAACACCAGATTACTATACTAACACCAGATTAATACACTACACTAACACCAGATTAATACACTACAGTAACACCAGATTACTACACTAACACCAGATTAATACACTACAGTAACACCAGATTAATACACTAACACTAGATTACTAAACTAACACCAGATTAATACCCTACAGTAACAACAGATTACTACACTAACACCAGATTAATACCCTACAGTAACACCAGATTATTACACTAACACCAGATTAATACCCTACAGTAACACCAGATTATTACACTAACACCATATTAATACCCTAACACCAGATTAATACCCTACAGTAACAACAGATTACTACACTAACACCAGATTAATACCCTACAGTAACACCAGATTATTACACTAACACCAGATTAATACCCTACAGTAACACCAGATTAATACACTAACACCAGATTAATACACTACAGTAACACCATATTACTACACTAACACCAGATTAATACCCCACAGTAACACCAGATTACAACACTAACACCAGATTACTACACTAACACCAGATTAATACACTACAGTAACACCAGATTACTACACTACACTAACACCATATTAATACACTACACTAACACCAGATTACTACACTAACACCAGATTAATACACTACAGTAACAACAGATTACTACACTACACTAACACCATATTAATACACTACACTAACACCAGATTACTACACTAACACCAGATTAATACACTACAGTAACAACAGATTAATACACTAACACCAGATTAATACACTACAGTAACACCAGATTACTACACTACACTAACACCATATTAATACACTACACTAACACCAGATTACTACACTAACACCAGATTAATACACTACAGTAACAACAGATTACTACACTAACACCAGATTAATACACTACACTAACACCAGATTAATACCCTACAGTAACACCAGATTAATACCCTACAGTAACACCAGGTTACTACACTAACACCAGATTAATACACTACAGTAATACCAGATTAATACCCTACAGTAATACCAGATTAATACACTACAGTAACACCAGATTACTACAATAACACCAGATTAATACACTACAGTAACAACAGATTACTACAGTAACACCAGATTAATACCCTACAGTAATACCAGAATTATACCCTACAGTAACACCAGATTAATACCCTACAGTAACACCAGGTTACTACACTAACACCAGATTAATACACTACAGTAACACCAGATTACTATACTACACTAACACCAGATTAATACCCTACAGTAACACCAGATTAATACACTAACACCAGATTAATACACTAACACCAGATTACTACACTACAGTAACACCAGATTACTACACTAACACCAGATTAATACACTACAGTAACACCAGATTAATACACTACACTAACACCAGATTAATACACTACAGTAACACCAGATTACTACACTACAGTAACACCAGATTACTACACTACAGTAACACCAGACCACTACACTACAGTAACACCAGATTACTACACAAACACCAGATTAATACACTACACTAACACCAGACCACTACACTACAGTAACACCAGATTACTACACAAACACCAGATTAATACACTACACTAACACCAGATTACTACACTACAGTAACACCAGATTACTACACTAACACCAGATTACTACACTACAGTAACACCAGATTACTACACTAACACCAGATTACTACACTATACTAACACCAGATCACTACAATACAGTAACACCAGATTACTACACTACAGTAACACCAGAATACTACACTACAGTAACACCAGATTACTACACTACAGTAACACCAGAGAATAACTGAACGGTACTCTCTATAATTACCCAGATACTGTAGAGTAGAATATCTATAATTACCCAGATACTGTCGAGTAGAATATCTATAATTACCCAGATACTGTCGAGTAGAATATCTATAATTACCCAGATACTGTAGAGTAGAATATCTATAATTACCCAGATACTGTCGAGTAGAATATCTATAATTACCCAGATACTGTCGAGTAGAATATCTATAATTACCCAGATACTGTCGAGTAGAATATCTATAATTACCCAGATACTGTAGAGTAGAATATCTATAATTACCCAGATACTGTCGAGTAGAATATCTATAATTACCCAGATACTGTAGAGTAGAATATCTATAATTACCCAGATACTGTAGAGTAGAATATCTATAATTACCCAGATACTGTAGAGTAGAATATCTATAATTACCCAGATACCGTAGAGTAGAATATCTATAATTACCCAGATACCGTAGAGTAGAATATCTGTAATTACCCAGATACCGTAGAGTAGAATATCTATAATTACCCAGATACCGTAGAGTAGAATATCTATAATTACCCAGATACCGTAGAGTAGAATATCTATAATTACCCAGATACCGTAGAGTAGAATATCTATAATTACCCAGATACCGTAGAGTAGAATATCTATAATTACCCAGATACCGTAGAGTAGAATATCTATAATTACCCAGATACCGTAGAGTAGAATATCTATAATTACCCAGATACCGTAGAGTAGAATATCTATAATTACCCAGATCCTGTCGAGTAGAATATCTATAATTACCCAGATACTGTCGAGTAGAATATCTATAATTACCCAGATACCGTAGAGTAGAATATCTATAATTACCCAGATACCGTAGAGTAGAATATCTATAATTACCCAGATACTGTAAGTAGAATATCTATAATTACCCAGATACTGTCGAGTAGAATATCTATAATTACCCAGATACCGTAGAGTAGAATATCTATAATTACCCAGATACCGTAGAGTAGAATATCTATAATTACCCAGATACTGTAGAGTAGAATATATATAATTACCCAGATACCGTAGAGTAGAATATCTATAATTACCCAGATACTGTCGAGTAGAATATCTATAATTACCCAGATACTGTCACGTTCCTGACCTATTTATGTTAGTTTGTTATGTGTGTTAGTTGGTCAGGACGTGAGGTTGGGTGGGCATTCTATGTTTTCTGTTTCTGTGTTGGTTTTGGGTTGCCTGGTATGGCTCTTAATTAGAGGCAGGTGTTTGGCGTTCCTCTAATTAGGAGTCATATTTAGGTAGGCGTTGTCACAGTGTTCGTTGTGGGTGATTGTCTCCTGTGTCGTCGATGTCTGTACCATACGGGACTGTTTGGCTGTTCGTTCGTTTGATGTAGTCTGTTCCTGTCCGTGAGTTCTACGTGTAGTTATGTAAAGTTCATGTTCAGATTTCGTCTACGTCGTTTTCTTATTTTGTTAGTTTTGTAAGTGTTTTGTTTTCGTTTTGCCTTCCTATTCAATAAAAGATGGCTTATTTTCCTACTGCTGCGTATTGGTCCACTGATCCTTCTCTCCTTTCCTCGTCCGAGGAAGAGGAGGACAGCAGCCCTTACAGAATCACCCACCAATCCAGAGCCAAGCAGCGGAGTAAACGGAGTAAGGGACAGGAAAAGAAGGAGGAATGGACTTGGGACGATATATTGGACGGGAAAGGTTGCTACACATGGGAGGAGATCCTGGCTGGTAGGGATCGCCTCCCATGGGAACAGCTGGAGGCACTGAGGAGAGCAGAGGCTACCGGAGAGAGGAACCGGAGTTATGAGGGAACCGTCTAGCACGGAAGCCCAAAAAGCCCGTGAGTAACACCCAAAAATTTCTTGGGGGGAGGCTAAGAGGTTGTGGGCCAAGGGCAGGTAGGAGACCTGCGCCCACTTCCCAGGCTTACCGTGGAGAGCGGGAGTACGGGCAGGCGCCGTGTTACGCAGTAGAGCGCACGGTGTCTCCTGTAGGAGTGCATAGCCCAGTGCGGGTTATTCCACCTCCCCGCACTGGTAGGGCTAGATTGGGTATTGAGCCAGGTGTCATGAGGCCGGCTCAACGCGTCTGGTCTCCAGTGCGTCTCCTCGGGCCGGCATACATGGCACCTGCCTTACGCATGGTTTCCCCGGTTCGCCTACATAGGCCGGTGCGGGTTATTCCACCTCCCCGCACTGGTCGGGCAACCGGGAGCATTCAACCAGGTAAGGTTGGGCAGGCTCAATGCTCAAGAGAGCCAGTACGCCTCCACGGTCCGGTATTTCCGGCGCCACCTCCCCGCCCCAGCCTAGTACCTACAGTGCCTACACTACGCACTAGGCTACCAGTGCGTCTCCTGAGCCCAGTTCCTCCTCCACGCATTCTCTCTGTAGTGCGTGTATCCAGTTCGGTGCCTCCAGTTCCGGCACCACGCACTAAGCCTCCTGTGCGTCTCCAGAGCCCTGTACACACTGTATCTTCTCCCCCTACTAATCCTGATGTGCTTGTCCTCAGCCCGGTGTCACCAGTGCCGGTACCACGCATCAGGTATAGAGTGGGCTTTGAGAGTACAGTGTGCCCTGTCCCTGCTCCCCGCACTAGTATGAAGTTGCGTATCCTTAGCCCGGTGCCTCCAGTTCCGGCACCACGCACCAGGTCTACAGTGCGCCTTATCCGGCCAGAGCCATCCGTCTCCCCAGCGCCATCTGAGCCATCCGTCTCCCCAGCGCCATCTGAGCCATCCGTCTCCCCAGCGCCATCTGAGCCATCCGTCTCCCCAGCGCCATCTGAGCCATCCGTCTCCCCAGCGCCGTCTGAGCCATCCGTCTGCAATGAGCCTGCAAAGCCGCCCGTCTGCCATGAGCCTGCAAAGCCGCCCGTCTGCCATGAGCCTACAGAGCCGTCCGCCAGACAGGAGCCGCTAGAGCCGCCCGCCAGACAGGAGCCGCTAGAGCCGCCCGTCAGACAGGATCTGCCAGAGCCGCCCGTCAGACAGGATCTGCCAGAGCCGCCAAACAGACAGGATCTGCCAGAGCCGCCAACCAGACAGGATCTGCCAGAGCCGCCAACCAGACAGGATCTGCCAGAGCCGCCAACCAGACAGGATCTGCCAGAGCCGCCAGCGAGCCATGAGCAGCCAGAGCCGTCAGAGAGCCATGAGCGTCGAGAGCCGTCAGCCAGCCATGAGCGTCGAGAGCCGTCAGCCAGCCATGAGCGTCGAGAGCCGTCAGCCAGCCATGAGCGTCGAGAGCCGTCAGCCTGCCATGAGCGTCGAGAGCCGTCAGCCTGCCATGAGCGTCGAGAGCCGTCAGCCTGCTATGAGCGTCGAGAGCCGTCAGCCTGCCATGAGCGTCAAGAGCCGTCAGCCAGCCATGAGCGTCGAGAGCCGTCAGCCTGCCATGAGCGTCGAGAGCCGTCAGCCTGCCATGAGCGTCGAGAGCCGTCAGCCTGCCATGAGCGTCCAGATTCGTCAGTCAGCCAGGAGCTGCCCTTCAGCCAGAAATGGCTATATACCCAGAACTGCCCCTCAGTCCAGAGCTGTCTCTCTGTCCGGAGCTGCCTTTCAGTCCGGAGTTGCCCCTCTATTATGATCTCCCTCTCTATCTTGATCTACCTCTTTATTCTTATCTATCCCTCTGTCTTGATTTATCCCTCTGTCCCGGTGCTGTCCCTGTCATGGATGTTACAAAGAGGATTTTGTGGGATATGGGTGGACATTTTTAGGGGTAGATGGAGGTTGGGATTGACTATGGTGGGGTGGGGACCTCGCCCGGAGCCTGAGCCACCACCGTGGTCAGATGCCCACCCAGACCCTCCCCTAGACTTTGTGCTGGTGCGCCCGGAGTTCGCACCTTATGGGGGGGGTTATGTCACGTTCCTGACCTATTTATGTTAGTTTGTTATGTGTGTTAGTTGGTCAGGACGTGAGGTTGGGTGGGCATTCTATGTTTTCTGTTTCTGTGTTGGTTTTGGGTTGCCTGGTATGGCTCTTAATTAGAGGCAGGTGTTTGGCGTTCCTCTAATTAGGAGTCATATTTAGGTAGGCGTTGTCACAGTGTTCGTTGTGGGTGATTGTCTTCCGTGTCTGTGTAATTGTTTGCACCATACGGGACTGTTACGGTTTGTTCGGTTTGTGTAGTCTAATTGTCCTATTCGTGCGTTCTTATTGTTTTATGTAAGTTCGTCGTATAGGTCTGTCTTCACCGTTTTGTTATTTTTGTTAGTTTATACAAGTTCGTGTTTTTTCGTTAAATAAATATGTGTTCAAACTTCGCTGCGCCTTGGTTCCCTCAATACTCCTCCTTTTCGGTCGAAGAGGAGGAGGACCGCCGTTACAGATACTGTCGAGTAGAATATCTATAATTACCCAGATACCGTAGAGTAGAATATCTATAATTACCCAGATACTGTCGAGTAGAATATCTATAATTACCCAGATACTGTCGAGTAGAATATCTATAATTACCCAGATACTGTCGAGTAGAATATCTATAATTACCCAGATACCGTAGAGTAGAATATCTATAATTACCCAGATACCGTAGAGTAGAATATCTATAATTACCCAGATACTGTCGAGTAGAATATCTATAATTACCCAGATACTGTCGAGTAGAATATCTATAATTACCCAGATACCGTAGAGTAGAATATCTATAATTACCCAGATACTGTCGAGTAGAATATCTATAATTACCCAGATACTGTCGAGTAGAATATCTATAATTACCCAGATACTGTCGAGTAGAATATCTATAATTACCCAGATACTGTCGAGTAGAATATCTATAATTACCCAGATACCGTCGAGTAGAATATATATAATTACCCAGATACCGTAGAGTAGAATATCTATAATTACCCAGATACTGTCGAGTAGAATATCTATAATTACCCAGATACTGTCGAGTAGAATATCTATAATTACCCAGATACCGTAGAGTAGAATATCTATAATTACCCAGATACTGTAGATTAGAATATCTATAATTACCCAGATACCGTAGAGTAGAATATCTATAATTACCCAGATACTGTCGAGTAGAATATCTATAATTACCCAGATACCGTAGAGTAGAATATCTATAATTACCCAGATACTGTAGAGTAGAATATCTATAATTACCCAGATACCGTAGAGTAGAATATATATAATTACCCAGATACTGTAGAGTAGAATATCTATAATTACTCAGATACTGTCGAGTAGAATATCTATAATTACCCAGATACTGTAGAGTAGAATATCTATAATTACCCAGATACTGTAGAGTAGAATATCTATAATTACCCAGATACTGTAAGTAGAATATCTATAATTACCCAGATACTGTAAGTAGAATATCTGTAATTACCCAGATACTGTAAGTAGAATATCTATAATTACCCAGATACTGTAGAGTAGAATATCTATAGTTACCCAGATACTGTAAGTAGAATATCTATAATTACCCAGATACTGTCGAGTAGAATATCTATAATTACCCAGATACTGTAGAGTAGAATATCTATAATTACCCAGATACTGTCGAGTAGAATATCTATAATTACCCAGATACTGTCGAGTAGAATATCTATAATTACCCAGATACTGTCGAGTAGAATATCTATAATTACCCAGATACTGTAGAGTAGAATATCTATAATTACCCAGATACTGTAAGTAGAATATCTATAATTACCCAGATACTGTAGAGTAGAATATCTATAATTACCCAGATACTGTAGAGTAGAATATCTATAATTACCCAGATACCGTAGAGTAGAATATATATAATTACCCAGATACTGTAGAGTAGAATATCTATAATTACCCAGATACTGTCGAGTAGAATATCTGTAATTACCCAGATACTGTCGAGTAGAATATCTGTAATTACCCAGATACTGTAGAGTAGAATATCTATAATTACCCAGATACTGTAGAGTAGAATATCTATAATTACCCAGATACTGTAAGTAGAATATCTATAATTACCCAGATACTGTAAGTAGAATATCTGTAATTACCCAGATACTGTAAGTAGAATATCTATAATTACCCAGATACTGTAGAGTAGAATATCTATAATTACCCAGCTACTGTAAGTAGAATATCTATAATTACCCAGATACTGTAAGTAGAATATCTATAATTACCCAGATACTGTAGAGTAGAATATCTATAATTACCCAGATACTGTAAGTAGAATATCTATAATTACCCAGATACTGTAAGTAGAATATCTATAATTACCCAGATACTGTAAGTAGAATATCTGTAATTACCCAGATACTGTAAGTAGAATATCTATAATTACCCAGATACTGTAGAGTAGAATATCTATAATTACCCAGATACTGTAAGTAGAATATCTATAATTACCCAGATACTGTAAGTAGAATATCTATAATTACCCAGATACTGTAAGTAGAATATCTGTAATTACCCAGATACTGTAAGTAGAATATCTATAATTACCCAGATACTGTAGAGTAGAATATCTATAATTACCCAGATACTGTAGAGTAGAATATCTATAATTACCCAGATACTGTAAGTAGAATATCTATAATTACCCAGATACTGTCGAGTAGAATATCTATAATTACCCAGATACTGTAAGTAGAATATCTATAATTACCCAGATACTGTAGAGTAGAATATCTATAATTACCCAGATACTGTAAGTAGAATATCTATAATTACCCAGATTATTTTCTTATTGTAGGCTACTACTTTCACCACTATTAGTCTTGAAATCTTTGGTTGTTTACTAAACTACTCACTCTCAGGTGAGGTTACAAGTTTATCAACTTTCAAAGCAGAATTACTTTCCCATTATTTCCGCAAATGCAGTGTATGACATACCATTTTCTATCTCTGAGACTCTATTTTAATATTTTATAAAATAATAATAACATTTTGCTACATGAGATCGAATTGAGGTGGTCGATCACACAATAAACAGAATTCTACTGTATCTGTTCTGGATGGAAGTGTATTATACATCAACAGAATTGCTTCAGATTTCATAGCTTCTTTGAGCAGACGTTACAGGTTTATAGTGCTATGAGGCAATGAGATAGCGTTGGCTCATTAATTAAACCAGAAGTGTTGAATAACCAGAAGGTAACGAAGCCCGTGTTAATTAAACCAGGTAGCGAAGCCCGTGTTAATTAAACCAGAGGTGTTGAATACCCAGAAGGTAACGAAGCCCGTGTTAATTAAACCAGAGGTGTTGAATAACCAGAAGGTAACAAAGCCCGTGTTAATTAAACCAGGTAACGAATCCCTTGTTAATTAAACCAGAGGTGTTGAATAACCAGAAGGTAACGAAGCCCGTGTTAATTAAACCAGGTAACGAATCCCTTGTTAATTAAACCAGAGGTGTTGAATAACCAGAAGGTAACGAAGCCCGTGTTAATTAAACCAGGTAACGAATCCCTTGTTAATTAAACCAGAGGTGTTGAATAACCAGAAGGTAACGAAGCCCGTGTTAATTAAACCAGAGGTGTTGAATAACCAGAAGGTAACGAAGCCCGTGTTAATTAAACCAGAGGTGTTGAATAACCAGAAGGTAACGAAGCCCGTGTTAATTAAACCAGGTAACGAATCCCTTGTTAATTAAACCAGAGGTGTTGAATAACCAGAAGGTAACGAATCCCTTGTTAATTAAACCAGAGGTGTTGAATAACCAGAAGGTAACGAATCCCTTGTTAATTAAACCAGGTAACGAATCCCTTGTTAATTAAACCAGAGGTGTTGAATAACCAGAAGGTAACGAAGCCCGTGTTAATTAAACCAGGTAACGAATCCTGTGTTAATTAAACCAGAGGTGTTGAATACCCAGAAGGCATTGAATCCTGTGTTAATTAAACCAGAGGTGTTGAATAACCAGAAGGCATTGAATCCTGTGTTAATTAAACCAGAGGTGTTGAATACCCAGAAGGCATTGAATCCTGTGTTAATTAAACCAGCGGTGTTGAATAACCAGATGGTAACGAAACCCTTGTTAATTAAACCAGAGGTGTTGAATACCCAGAAGGCATTGAATTATAAATGGATGGGGGGGGGGGGGGGGGGGGGGGCAGCATATAACACAACAAAGGAATTATATTTATGACCAGGCCTCATATTCATAAAGCACCTCAGAGTATGAGTACTGATCTAGGATCAGTTTTGCCCTTTTATATCATAATGAATAAAACTATGTGGACAAGCAGAGGATCTGATCCTTGATCAGCACCGGGTTATAAATAGACAATAAATGACTCACCCCCATTGGCCAGGTCCTTTGAGGCGATGATGAAGCCGAACCCCTCCCCCGGCCGTCTCCGTAGCTCCACCTCCTGACCCCTGACCCCTAGAATTGCCTCTCCCCCTCGTCTGTCCACCTGGCCCTTGGCCACAGCCCCCAGTCCTGTTCCTCCTCCCCAACCTCGAGGGGGCCTCAACACACCGGGAGCCCCACCACCGTTCTCCACCCCAAGCCAGTCTCTGGGTTCCAGGGTGAGGGTTACAGGGACTGAGTCCAGAAAGCTTGTGCTCTGGACCAGGGAGGGGAGGTCTGTGGAGGGCGTGGAGGGCGAGGCTGGGGAGAGGTCACTGTGGCTGGGGGGGATGTGGGGGATGTGAGGGAGGTGCAGGGGCACCAAGGCATCTGAGGTGGAGGAGGAGGCAGGCAGGTCGGTTGGGAGGCCATGGGAGGAGGAGGAGCCCAGGGGAGAGGGGAGGGGCTTGTAGAGGTTAGGGGAGACAGGAGAAAAGAGGGACCCTGGAGGGAGAGAGAGAGAGAGAGAGACAGAAGAGTGAGAGAGGTGGGAGAGAGAGAGGTGGGAGGGAGAGAGAGAAACGTATCATTTGAACACTAAGAGAGAGACGTTCAGCTCATCTAGACCTATCAGAATGTCAATAGTGAACCCGACACAAGGAAACAGAATCTCTGAGGAGAAACAACCCTGTATCCTGTACACAGTAACCTGGTCTGAAAGCTGAAGTGGTTTCAAACCTAAACAAATGAAGTTTCCTGTTACATACAGCGTATTTAAAACCAAATCGTACAGAAGTTAAATGTTACATAGAGAGGATTCGTAAATAAAGTACTAAAGTTTCATGTTACATAAAGAGTATTTTAACAGGAAGAACACCAGGATGAGGGTACTGCACAAATGCTAGCAACAGCAGTAGTATTACTAGTATGTATATCGGTAAATACAGGGTATTGTGGTAGTATCAGTACTCGAGTGTTTATACAGGTTATATAGGTACATACAGTGTATTGTGGTAGTATCAGTACTCAAGTGTTTATACAGGTTATATAGGTACATACAGTGTATTGTGGTAGTATCAGTACTCAAGTATTTATACAGGTTATATAGGTACATACAGTGTATTGTGGCAGTAACAGTACTAGTAGTATTTATACAGGTTATATGGGTAAATACAGTGTATTTGTGGTAGTAATGGTAGTATTTATACAGGTTAAATAGGTAAATACAGTGTATTTGTGGTAGTACTAGTAGTATTTATACAGGTTATATGGGTAAATACAGTGCATTTGTGGCAGTAGTAGTAATGGTAGTATTTATACAGGTTCTATAGGTAAATACAGTGTATTTGTGGTAGTACTAGTAGTATTTATACAGGTTATATGGGTAAATACAGTGTATTTGTGGTAGTAATGGTAGTATTTATACAGGTTGTATGGGTAAATACAGTGTATTTGTGGTAGTAATAGTAGTATTTATACAGGTTGTATGGGTAAATACAGTGTATTTGTGGTAGTAATAGTACTAGTAGTATTTATACAGGTTATATGGGTAAATACAGTGTATTTGTGGTAGTACTAGTAGTATTTATACAGGTTGTATGGGTAAATACAGTGTATTTGTGGTAGTACTAGTAGTATTTATGCAGGTTATATGGGTAAATACAGTGTATTTGTGGTAGTACTAGTAGTATTTATACAGGTTGTATGGGTAAATACAGTGTAGTTGTGGTAGTACTAGTAGTATTTATACAGGTTATATGGGTAAATACAGTGTATTTGTGGTAGTACTAGTAGTATTTATACAGGTTGTATGGGTAAATACAGTGTATTTGTGGTAGTACTAGTAGTATTTATACAGGTTGTATGGGTAAATACAGTGTATTTGTGGTAGTAATGGTAGTATTTATACAGGTTGTATGGGTAAATACAGTGTATTTGTGGTAGTACTAGTAGTATTTATGCAGGTTATATGGGTAAATACAGTGTATTTGTGGTAGTACTAGTAGTATTTATACAGGTTATATGGGTAAATACAGTGTATTTGTGGTAGTAATGGTAGTATTTATACAGGTTCTATAGGTAAATACAGTGTATTTGTGGTAGTAATAGTACTAGTAATATTTATACACATTATATGGGTAAATACAGTGTATTTGTGGTAGTAATGGTAGTATTTATACAGGTTACATAGGTAAATACAGTGTATTTGTGGTAGTACTAGTAGTATTTATGCAGGTTATATGGGTAAATACAGTGTATTTGTGGTAGTAATGGTAGTATTTATACAGGTTACATAGGTAAATACAGTGTATCTGTGGTAGTAGTAGTAATGATAGTATTTATACAGGTTATATGGGTAAATACAGTGTATTTGTGGTAGTACTAGTAGTATTTATACAGGTTGTATGGGTAAATACAGTGTATTTGTGGTAGTACTAGTAATATTTATACAGGTTGTATGGGTAAATACAGTGTATTTGTGGTAGTACTAGTAGTATTTATACAGGTTATATGGGTTAATACAGTGTATTTGTGGTAGTAATGGCAGTCTTTATACAGGTTACATAGGTAAATACAGTGTATTTGTGGTAGTACTAGTAGTATTTATACAGGTTGTATGGGTAAACACAGTGTATTTGTGGTAGTAATGGTAGTATTTATACAGGTTATATGGGTAAATACAGTGTATTTGTGGTAGTACTAGTAGTATTTATACAGGTTCTATAGGTAAATACAGTGTATTTGTGGTAGTAATAGTACTAGTAGTATTTATACAGGTTGTATGGGTAAATGCAGTGTATTTGTGGTAGTAATGGTAATATTTATACAGGTTGTATGGGTAAATACAGTGTATTTGTGGTAGTACTAGTAGTATTTATACAGGTTGTATGGGTAAATAAAGTGTATTTGTGGTAGTACTAGTAGTATTTATACAGGTTGTATGGGTAAATACAGTGTATTTGTGGTAGTACTAGTAGTATTTATACAGGTTATATGGGTAAATACAGTGCATTTGTGGCAGTAGTAGTAATGGTAGTATTTATACAGGTTCTATAGGTAAATACAGTGTATTTGTGGTAGTAATAGTACTAGTAATATTTATACACATTATATGGGTAAATACAGTGTATTTGTGGTAGTAATGGTAGTATTTATACAGGTTCTATAGGTAAATACAGTGTATTTGTGGTAGTAATAGTACTAGTAATATTTATACACATTATATGGGTAAATACAGTGTATTTGTGGTAGTAATGGTAGTATTTATACAGGTTACATAGGTAAATACAGTGTATTTGTGGTAGTACTAGTAGTATTTATGCAGGTTATATGGGTAAATACAGTGTATTTGTGGTAGTAATGGTAGTATTTATACAGGTTACATAGGTAAATACAGTGTATCTGTGGTAGTAGTAGTAATGATAGTATTTATACAGGTTATATGGGTAAATACAGTGTATTTGTGGTAGTACTAGTAGTATTTATACAGGTTGTATGGGTAAATACAGTGTATTTGTGGTAGTACTAGTAGTATTTATACAGGTTGTATGGGTAAATACAGTGTATTTGTGGTAGTAATAGTACTAGTAGTATTTATACAGGTTATATGGGTAAATACAGTGTATTTGTGGTAGTACTAGTAGTATTTATACAGGTTGTATGGGTAAATACAGTGTATTTGTGGTAGTAATAGTACTAGTAGTATTTATACAGGTTATATGGGTAAATACAGTGTATTTGTGGTAGTACTAGTAGTATTTATACAGGCTGTATGGGTAAATACAGTGTATTTGTGGTAGTACTAGTAGTATTTATACAGGTTGTATGGGTAAATACAGTGTATTTGTGGTAGTACTAGTAGTATTTATACAGGTTATATGGGTAAATACAGTGTATTTGTGGTAGTAATGGTAGTATTTATACAGGTTACATAGGTAAATACAGTGTATCTGTGGCAGTAGTAGTAATGGTAGTATTTATACAGGTTCTATAGGTAAATACAGTGTATTTGTGGTAGTAATAGTACTAGTAATATTTATACACATTATATGGGTAAATACAGTGTATTTGTGGTAGTAATGGTAGTATTTATACAGGTTACATAGGTAAATACAGTGTATTTGTGGTAGTACTAGTAGTATTTATGCAGGTTATATGGGTAAATACAGTGTATTTGTGGTAGTAATGGTAGTATTTATACAGGTTACATAGGTAAATACAGTGTATCTGTGGTAGTAGTAGTAATGATAGTATTTATACAGGTTATATGGGTAAATACAGTGTATTTGTGGTAGTACTAGTAGTATTTATACAGGTTGTATGGGTAAATACAGTGTATTTGTGGTAGTACTAGTAGTATTTATACAGGTTGTATGGGTAAATACAGTGTATTTGTGGTAGTACTAGTAGTATTTAAACAGGTTATATGGGTAAATACAGTATATTTGTGGTAGTACTAGTAGTATTTATACAGGTTATATGGGTAAATACAGTGCATTTGTGGCAGTAGTAGTAATGGTAGTATTTATACAGGTTCTATAGGTAAATACAGTGTATTTGTGGTAGTAATAGTACTAGTAATATTTATACACATTATATGGGTAAATACAGTGTATTTGTGGTAGTAATGGTAGTATTTATACAGGTTACATAGGTAAATACAGTGTATTTGTGGTAGTAATAGTACTAGTAATATTTATACACATTATATGGGTAAATACAGTGTATTTGTGGTAGTAATGGTAGTATTTATACAGGTTACATAGGTAAATACAGTGTATCTGTGGTAGTAGTAGTAATGATAGTATTTATACAGGTTATATGGGTAAATACAGTGTATTTGTGGTAGTACTAGTAGTATTTATACAGGTTGTATGGGTAAATGCAGTGTATTTGTGGTAGTACTAGTAGTATTTGTACAGGTTGTATGGGTAAATACAGTGCATTTGTGGTAGTACTAGTAGTATTTATACAGGTTCTATAGGTTAATACAGTGTATTTGTGGTAGCAATGGTAGTATTTATACAGGTTACATAGGTAAATACAGTGTATTTGTGGTAGTAATGGTAGTATTTATACAGGTTGTATGGGTTAATACAGTGTATTTGTGGTAGTACTAGTAGTATTTATACAGGTTGTATGGGTAAATACAGCGTATTTGTGGTAGTAATAGTACTAGTAATATTTATACACATTATATGGGTAAATACAGTGTATTTGTGGTAGTAATATTAGTCTTTATACAGGTTATATAGGTAAATACAGTGTATTTGTGGTAGTACTAGTAGTATTTATACAGGTTCTATAGGTAAATATAGTGTATTTGTGGTAGTACTAGTAGTATTTATACAGGTTCTATAGGTAAATACAGTGTATTTGTGGTAGTAATAGTACTAGTAGTATTTATACAGGTTGTATGGGTAAATGCAGTGTATTTGTGGTAGTAATGGTAGTATTTATACAGGTTGTATGGGTAAATACAGTGTATTTGTGGTAGTACTAGTAGTATTTATACAGGTTCTATAGGTAAATACAGTGTATTTGTGGTAGTAATAGTACTAGTAATATTTATACACATTATTTGGGTAAATACAGTGTATTTGTGGTAGTAATGGTAGTCTTTATACAGGTTACATAGGTAAATACAGTGTATTTGTGGTAGTACTAGTAATATTTATACAGGTTCTATGGGTTAATACAGTGTATTTGTGGTAGTAATGGTAGTATTTATACAGGTTATATGGGTAAATACAGTGTATTTGTGGTAGTACTAGTAGTATTTATACAGGTTCTATAGGTTAATACAGTGTATTTGTGGTAGTACTAGTAGTATTTATACAGGTTGTATGGGTAAATACAGTGTATTTGTGGTAGTACTAGTAGTATTTATACAGGTTGTATGGGTAAATACAGTGTATTTGTGGTAGTACTAGTAGTATTTATACAGGTTCTATAGGTTAATACAGTGTATTTGTGGTAGTACTAGTAGTATTTATACAGGTTGTATGGGTAAATACAGTGTATTTGTGGTAGTAGTAGTAGTATTTATACAGGTTGTATGGGTAAATACAGTGTATTTGTGGTAGTACTAGTAGTATTTATACAGGTTCTATAGGTAAATACAGTGTATTTGTGGTAGTACTAGTAGTATTTATACAGGTTAATGGTCTTACCTCCTCTGTAAACCAACAGCACTACTTCTCCCTGCTTGGTGTGTTTCTGGAGGACCCGCTGGACCTTCGATGCAGAGGTCATGTTAAAATAGGTTTTAAAAAAATTGGCAAACATCTCACACGATTTTTTTCAAAGGCCTTTTTCAAATAGACTTGTTGTGACTTTCAGAAACAAGCTCTTGTGTACCGTACCAGTCAAATGTTTGGACACACCGAATAATTTAAGGGTTTTTCCCATTTTACAATTTTCTACATTGTAGAATAATAGTGAAGACATCAAAACTATGAAATAACACATATGGAATCATGTAGTAACCAAAAAAGTGTTAAACAAATCAAAAAATATTTTATATTTGAGATTCTTCAAAGTAGACACCCTTTGTCTTGATGGCGGCTTTGCACACTCTTGGCATTCTCTCAACCAGCTTCACGAGGTAGTCACCTGGAATGCATTTCAATTAACTGTTGTGCCTTATTTAAAGTTCATTTGTGGAATTTCTTTCCATCTTAATGCATTTGAGCCAATCAGTTGTGTTGTGACAAGGTAGGGGTGGAATACAGAAGATAGCCCTATTTGGTGAAATACCAAGTCTATATTATGGCAAGAACAGCTCAAATAAGCAAAGAGAAACAACAGTCCATCATTACTTTAAGTTATGAAGGTCAGTTAATGCGGAACATTTCAAGAACTTCGAAAGTTTCTTCAAGGTCAGTCGCAAAAACCATCAAGCGCTATGATAAAACTGCCTCTCATGAGGACCACCACAGGAAAGGAAGACCCAGAGTTACCTCTGCTGCAGAGTATAAGTTCATTAGAGTTAACTGCACTTCAGATTGCAGCCCAAATAAATGCTTCACAGAGTTCAAGTAAAAGACACATCTCAACATCAACTGTTCAGAGGGGACTGCATGAATCAGGCCTTCGTGGTCAAATTGCTGCAAATAAACCACTACTAAAGAACACCAATAATAAGAAGAGACTTGCTTGGGCCAAGAAACACGAGCAATGACATTAGACCGGTGGAAATCTGTCCTTTGGTCTGATGAGTCCAAATTTGAGATTTTTGGTTCCAACCTCTGTTTCCTTGTGAGATGCAGAGTAGGTGAACGGATGATCTCTGCATGTCTGGTTCCCTTCGTGAAGCATGGAGGAGGTGTGATGGTGTGGGGGTGCTTTGCTGGTGACACTGTCAGTGATTTATGTAGAATTCAAGGCACATTTAACCAGCATGGCTACCAGAGCATTCTGCAGCGATACGCCATCCCACCTGGTTTGCACTTAGTGGGACTATCATTTGTTTTTCAACAGGACAATGACCCAACACACCTCCAGGCTGTGTAAAGGGCTATTAGACCAAGAAAGAGAGTGATGGAGTGCTGCATCAGATGACCTGGTCTCCACAATCACCCGACCTCAACTCAATTGAGATGGTTTGGGATGAGTTGGACCGCAGAGTGAAGGAAAAGAAGCCAACAAGTGTGCAGCATATGTGGGAACTCTTTCAAGATGGTTGGAAAAGTTTTCTTCACGAAGCTGGTTGAGAGAATGCCAAAAGTGTGCAACGCTGTCATCAAGGCAAAGGGCGGCTATTTGAAGAATCTCAAATATAAAATATGTTTGGATTTGTTTAACACTTTTTTGGTTACTACATGATTCCATATGTGTTATTTCATAGTGTTGATGTCTTCACTATTATTATACAATGTGGAAAGTAGGATAAAGAAAATCGGTTGAATGAGTAGGTGTGTCCAAACTTTTGACTGGTACTATATATATATGTCTTTAAGTATTCTCTGTGTCAATAACTCAACATTGTCAGAATGTTTATGCTCCAGAGAGTGATGAGAACTGATGATTAATATTGAGCTTGTTTGTTGCAAAAAATACCAATAATCAACCAAATCTTAGCCTCTAAGCTGTAGAACTGCCTCGAAAGTCGGTCGTACCTGAGCGAAGCTGAGACTCTGCACGTCGGCGCCGTTGATCTTCACTATAGCATCCCCTGGCTGCAGGGAGGAGCACTGCCTTCTGTCCCAGACCCTCTTCACCAGGGCCAGCTGCCCCCCCTGCCCCCCCGCTGTCACACTGAACCCCATCCCACCCCCCTCACTTCTCCCCAGGGGCACAGGGACCAGCTCCCCTCCTCCAGCCCCACCAGGTACTCCCTCACTGGCCGCACTGTGGCCCCCATGGGGGTGGGCGTTGGCTGGGCAGCCATTGAAGCCGCAAGGGGGGACCTCCGTGGGCGAGGGGAGCATGAGGGAGGTCTGGGGCATGGGGGGCCGTTGGCAGGGGGCTCCGGGGGTGGTGGCGGTGCACACGTCCGGCTGGGACAGGGGCAGATTGGAGACGGAGGTGGGCAGGGTGGAGGTGGAGAAGTCACTCTGGTGGTGGAGCATGGAGGAGGGGGTGGGGAGGGAGTTCGCGTTGTAGCGCATCAGAGGCCATCTGAGAGGGAAGAAGATACAGAGGATAAGGAGGGAGACAGGATGATAGATGTTAGATAATATTCTGTTCCAGTCTGACACACATAGAGGAAACTAAGAACTGTGACCTGGCTGCAGATCAAACAGCACATCAACTGTTTTTCATAAAGCCCTTTTCACATCACCAGTTGTCACAAAGTGCTTTACAAGATGGCGTAAAACGTGTGGTTTGTCTTGTCCCGTCTTGTCCCGTGTATATATAGTTTTTTCATATACATTTTGTATATATTTTAATCTAACTTTCCATCTTTGTCGGACTGAATATACTCTCCTGCAACCCGCCTCACCCAATGTGGAATAGATCTGCTATTTTTAGATTTTAGAACCAGAACTCCCATCAGAAGCTAGCCAGCTAACTAGCTAGTAGTCAGTTAGCCGCTGCTAGCGATCATCACCGTTAACTCGGACTCCAGACAGCCTCAGATCGATCAATACTTGCCAGTCTGCACAGCGCGATATCAACCCAGAGCATATCGGACTGCTTTTTCTTATTTTTTGCTCCTTTTACTCTCTGTTCTGAACGCACTAGACGACCAGTTCTTATAGCCTATAGCCGTACCCTTATCCTACTCCTCCTCTGTTCCTCTGGTGATGTGGAGGTTAACCCAGGTCCTGCAGTCCCCAGCACCACTCCCATTCCCCAGGCGCTCTCATTTGTTGACTTCTGTAGCCATAAAAGCCTTGATTTCATGCATGTTAACATCAGAAGCCTCCTCTCTAAGTTTGTTTTATTCACTGCTTTAGCACACTCTGCAAACCCTGATGTCCTAGCCATGTCTGAATCCTGGCTTAGGAAGGTCACCAAAAATCCTGAATTTTTCATCCCCAACTACAACATTTTCCGACAAGATAGAACTGCCAAAGGAGGCGGAGTTGCAATCTCCTGCAGAGATAGCCTTCAGAGTTCTGTCATACTATCCGGGGCGGTGCCCAAACAGTTTGAGCTTCTACTTTTAAAAATCCACATTTCCAGAAACAAGTCTCTCACCGTTGCCGCTTGTTATAGACCCCCTTCAGCCCCCAGCTGTGCCCTGGACACCATATGTAAATTGATTGTCCCCCATCGAGGAACGAGGCTCTGAGGTCCTCGGTTTGCTGTTGCATTTCATGTCTTTATTCTGATCCCCAAAGAAAATCTGTCTCCGAGTCAATATACCGTCGGTACAGCTTAGTCGAGGTAATTGTGGTAATTTGTGCATGCAGGTAGATGTAGATAATAGATATAGATGTAGGTAAATGTAGATAATAGATATAGATGTAGATAATAGATGTAGATGTAGATAATAGATGTAGATGTAGATAATAGATATATATGTAGGTAGATGTAGATAATAGATATAGATGTAGATAATAGATATAGATGTAGGTAGATGTAGATAATAGATATAGATGTAGGTAGATGTAGATAATAGATATAGATGTAGGTAGATGTAGATAATAGATATAGATGTAGATAATAGATATAGATGTAGGTAGATGTAGATAATAGATATAGATGTAGGTAGATGTAGATAATAGATATAGATGTAGATTATAGATATAGATGTAGGTAGATGTAGATAATAGATATAGATGTAGATAATAGATATAGATGTAGATTATAGATATAGATGTAGGTAGATGTAGATAATAGATATAGATGTAGATAATAGATATAGATGTAGATAATAGATATAGATGTAGGTAGATGTAGATAATAGATATAGATGTAGGTAGATGTAGATAATAGATATAGATGTAGATAATAGATATAGATGTAGATTATAGATATAGATGTAGGTAGATGTAGATAATAGATATAGATTTAGATAATAGATATAGATGTAGATAATAGATATAGATGCAGGTAGATATAGATAATAGACATAGATTTAGATAATAGATATAGATGTAGATAATAGATATAGATGTAGGTAGATGTAGATAATAGATATAGATGTAGATAATAAAAATTGATGTAGATAATAGATATAGATGTAGATAGATGTAGATAATAGATATAGATGTAGGTAGATGTAGATAATAGATATAGATGTAGGTAGATGTAGATAATAGATGTAGATTTAGATAATAGATATAGATGTAGGTAGATGTAGATAATAGATATAGATGTAGAAAATAGATATAGATGAAGGTAGATGTAGATAATAAAAATTGATGTAGATAATAGATGTAGATGTAGATAATAGATATAGATGTAGATAATAGATGTAGATGTAGATAATAGATATATATGTAGGTAGATGTAGATAATAGATATAGATGTAGAAAATAGATGTAGATGTAGAAAATAGATATAGATGTAGGTAGATGTAGATAATAGATATAGATGTAGATAATAGATGTAGATGTAGAAAATAGATATAGATGTAGGTAGATGTAGATAATAGATATAGATGTTGATAATAGATGTAGATGTAGATAATAGATATAGATGTAGATAGATGTAGATAATAGGTATAGATGTAGGTAGATGTAGATAATAGATATAGATGTAGAAAATAGATATAGATGTAGGTAGATGTAGATAATAGATATAGATGTAGATAATAGATGTAGATGTAGATAATAGATATAGATGTAGATAGATGTAGATAATAGGTATAGATGTAGATAGATGTAGATAATAGGTATAGATGTAGGTAGATGTAGATAATAGATATACATGTAGATAATAGATATAGATGTAGATAATAGATATACATGTAGATAATAGATATAGATGTAGGTAGATGTAGATAATAGATATAGATGTAGGTAGATGTAGATAATAGATATAGATGTAGGTAGATGTAGATAATAGATATAGATGTAGGTAGATTTAGATAATAGATATAGATGAAGATAGGTAGGGGTAAAGTGACTATGCATAGATAATAAACACAAGTAGCAGCAGTATTTAAAAAAAAGGGGGGTGGTGCCAATGTAAATAGTCCGGGTGGCCATTTGACTAACTGTTCAGCAGCCTTATGGCTTGGGGGTAGAAGCTGTTAATTAAGGAGCCTTTTGGACCCAGACTTGGCACTCCGGTACCGCTTGACGTGTGGTCGCAGAGAGAACAGTCTATGACTTGGGTGGCTGGAGTCTTTGACCATTTATAGGGCCTTCCTCTGTCACCGCCTGGTATATATGTCCTGGATGGCAGGAAGCTTGGCCCTGGTGATGTACTGGGCCGTACGCACTACCCTCTGTAGTGCCTTGCGGTCGAATGCCAAGCCAAGCAGTTTCCAACCAGTCAGGATGCTCTCAATGATGCAGATGTGTAACCTTTTGAGGATCTGAGGACCCATGCCAAATCTTTTCAGTCTCCTGAGGGGGAATAAAAGTTGTCGTGCGATGTTCACTATAGTTTGTTGGGGGTGTGCTCGGCCCTCCTTTTCCTGTAGTCCACGATCAACTCCTTTGTCTTGATCACGTTGAGGGAGAGGTTGTTGTCCTGGCACCACCCTGCCAGTTCTCTGACCTCCCTATAGGCTGTCTCATCGTTGTTGGTGATCAGGCCTACCACCGTTGTGTCATCGGCAAACTTAATGATGGTGTTGGAGTCGTGTTTGGCCACGCAGTCGTGGGTGATCAGGAAGTACAGGAATGGATTAAGCACGCACCCCTGTGGGACCCCATGTTGAGGATCAGTGTGGCAGATGTGTTGTTACCTACCCTGACCACCTGGGGGGCGGCCCGTCAGGAAGTCCAGGATCCAGTTGCAGAGGGAGGTGTTCAGTCCCAGGGTCCTTAGCTTAGTGGTGAGTTTTGAGGGCACTATGGTGTTGAACGCTGAGCTATAGTCAATGAATAGCATTCTAACGTAGGTTTTCCTTTCGTTCCTTAGGTGAGAAAGGGCCGTGTGAAGTGCAATAAAGACTGCGTCACCTTTGGATCATCTGTGGATCTGTTGAGGTGGTATGCCAATTGGAGTGTATTTGAACTATGTTAGCACATCTGATCGAACTGGTCAACTAATCATCAAGCCCTTGACTAGGTACATCAGGTGAGCTAGTTCAGACCAACATCAACATGGTGAAACAATGGGGGTCCTTGAGGAGAGGTTTGAAAACAACCAAGTTAGGGTTAGTTAGTTAGTTAGGGTTAGTTAGTTAGGGTTAGTTAGTTAGGGTTAGTTAGTTAGGGTTAGTTAGTTAGGGTTAGTTAGTTAGTTCGTTAGTTAGGGTTAGTTAGTTAGGGTTAGTTAGTTAGTTAGTTAGGGTTAGTTAGTTAGTTAGGGTTAGTTAGTTAGGGTTAGTTAGTTAGTTAGTTAGTTAGTTAGTTAGTTAGTTAGTTAGGGTTAGTTAGTTAGTTAGGGTTACTTAGATAGGGTTAGTTAGTTAGTTAGGGTTAGTTAGTTAGGGTTAGTTAGTTAGGGTTAGTTAGTTAGTTAGTTAGTTCGTTAGTTAGTTAGTTAGGGTTACTTAGTTCGTTAGTTAGGGTTAGTTAGTTAGTTAGGGTTAGTTGGTAAGTTAGGGTTAGTTCGTTAGTTAGTTAGTTAGTTAGGGTTAGTTAGTTAGTAAGTTAGGGTTAGTTAGTTAGTTAGGGTTAGTTACCTCTGTGTCGCTCCACCCGAGGCTCCTTCCTCTGAGTCACTCTGGCTGGTGGACGTTCGTTCAGGCAGGGGAGGAGGAGGGATGCCCCTACTGTGAGAGGAGGGGGCACAGGCTGAGCTGGCGGAAGAGCTAAGGATTCCATTAGACAGCGGGTAGGAGGGGGGCGCCGACACCAGGTCTGCCGCGTTCCCGTTAGCGTCCAGCCCCGACCCTGAGTTTCCCGCCACTCTGAGATAGTTTCCATTGTGATGAGACATTGTACGATTCAGGTTAGACAGGCCGGGAAGTTGTGGGGGCTCGGCAGGGCCAGGACCGGGGGTGGAGAGGGGCTGAGCGGTGGCTGTGGAGGGAGGGGTGGCTGCAGCGCTGAGGGGTTCAAGAGGAGAGGAGGAGGCGGAAGGGGTCAGGGGTTGTTTGGGACAGCCGTCTGGGTTGTAGAGCATGGGATAGCCCCTCCGTAACACAACGTCCACACTGTGACCCATGGGGACAGACTTCAACGTCTCTACCACCTCTTTATGAGACAGACCCAGGACACAGCTGTCATTGATGTAGACCAGGATATCAGCTGCAGGAGACAGGGAGAGAGGTGGAGAGAGAGAGAGAGAGAGGTGGAGAGAGAGCGAGAGAGAGAGAGAGAGACAGAGATCAGGTGTTATATCATCCACTACTATAGATCAGTATGTAGTATATCATCCACTACTATAGATCAGTATGTAGTATATCATCCACTACTATAGATCAGTATGTAGTATATAGATCAGTATGTAGTATATCATCCACTACTATATATCAGTATGTAGTATATCATCCACTACTATATATCAGTATGTAGTATATAGACCAGTATGTAGTATATCATCCACTACTATAGATCAGTATGTAGTATATAGATCAGTATGTAGTATATCATCCACTACTATAAATCCGTATGTAGTATATCATCCACTACTATAGATCAGTATGTAGTATATAGATCAGTATGTAGTATATAGATCAGTATGTAGTATATCATCCACTAATATAGATCAGTATGTAGTATATCATCCACTACTATAGATCAGTATGTAGTATATAGATCCGTATGTAGTATATCATCCACTACTATAAATCCGTATGTAGTATATCATCCACTACTATAGATCAGTATGTAGTATATCATCCACTACTATAGATCAGTATGTAGTATATCATCCACTACTATAGATCAGTATGTAGTATATCATCCACTACTATAGATCAGTATGTAGTATATAGATCAGTATGTAGTATATAGATCAGTATGTAGTATATCATCCACTACTATAGATCAGTATGTAGTATATAGATCAGTATGTAGTATATCATCCACTACTATAGATCAGTATGTAGTATATAGATCAGTATGTAGTATATAGATCAGTATGTAGTATATCATCCACTAATATAGATCAGTATGTAGTACATCATCCACTACTATAGATCAGTATGTAGTATATAGATCAGTATGTAGTATATCATCCACTACTATATATCAGTATGTAGTATATCATCCACTACTATAGATCAGTATGTAGTATATCATCCACTACTATAGATCAGTATGTAGTATATAGATCAGTATGTAGTATATCATCCACTACTATAGATCAGTATGTAGTATATCATCCACTACTATAGATCAGTATGTAGTATATCATCCACTACTATAGATCAGTATGTAGTATATAGATCAGTATGTAGTATATCATCCACTACTATAGATCAGTATGTAGTATATCATCCACTACTATAGATCAGTATGTAGTATATAGATCAGTATGTAGTATATCATCCACTACTATAGATCAGTATGTAGTATATAGATTAGTATGTAGTATATCATCCACTACTATAGATCAGTATGTAGTATATCATCTACTACTATAGATCAGTATGTAGTATATCATCCACTACTATAGATCAGTATGTAGTATATCATCCACTACTATATATCAGTATGTAGTATATCATCCACTACTATAGATCAGTATGTAGTATATAGATCAGTATGTAGTATATCATCCACTACTATAGATCAGTATGTAGTATATCATCCACTACTATAGATCAGTATGTAGTATATCATCCACTACTATAGATCAGTATGTAGTATATAGATCAGTATGTAGTATATCATCCACTACTATAGATCAGTATGTAGTATATCATCCACTACTATAGATCAGTATGTAGTATATCATCCACTACTATAGATCAGTATGTAGTATATCATCCACTACTATAGATCAGTATGTAGTATATAGATTAGTATGTAGTATATCATCCACTACTATATATCAGTATGTAGTATATAGATCAGTATGTAGTATATCATCCACTACTATATATCAGTATGTAGTATATAGATTAGTATGTAGTATATCATCCACTACTATATATCAGTATGTAGTATATAGATCAGTATGTAGTATATCATCCACTACTATAGATCAGTATGTAGTATATAGATTAGTATGTAGTATATAGATCAGTATGTAGTATATAGATCAGTATGTAGTATATCATCCACTACTATAGATCAGTATGTAGTATATAGATTAGTATGTAGTATATCATCCACTACTATAGATCAGTATGTAGTATATAGATCAGTATGTAGTATATCATCCACTACTATATATCAGTATGTAGTATATAGATCAGTATGTAGTATATCATCCACTACTATAGATCAGTATATAGTATATAGATCAGTATGTAGTATATCATCCACTACTATAGATCAGTATTTAGTATATCATCCACTACTATAGATCAGTATGTAGTATATAGATCAGTATGTAGTATATAGATCAGTATGTAGTATATCATCCACTAATATAGATCAGTATGTAGTATATAGATCAGTATGTAGTATATAGATCAGTATGTAGTATATCATCCACTACTATAGATCAGTATGTAGTATATCATCCACTACTATAGATCAGTATGTAGTATATAGATCAGTATGTAGTATATCATCCACTACTATAGATCAGTATGTAGTATATAGATCAGTATGTAGTATATAGATCAGTATGTAGTATATAGATCAGTATGTAGTATATAGATCAGTATATAGTATATAGATCAGTATGTAGTATATCATCCACTACTATAGATCAGTATATAGTATATAGATCAGTATGTAGAATATCATCCACTACTATAGATCAGTATATAGAATATCATCCACTACTATAGATCAGTATGTAGTATATAGATCAGTATGTAGAATATCATCCACTACTATAGATCAGTATATAGAATATCATCCACTACTATAGATCAGTATGTAGTATATCATCCACTACTATAGATCAGTATGTAGTATATAGATCAGTATGTAGTATATCATCCACTACTATAGATCAGTATGTAGTATATCATCCACTACTATAGATCAGTATGTAGTATATAGATCAGTATGTAGTATATCATCCACTACTATAGATCAGTATGTAGTATATCATCCACTACTATAGATCAGTATGTAGTATATCATCCACTACTATAGATCAGTATGTAGTATATCATCCACTACTATAGACCAGTATGTAGTATATCATCCACTACTATAGATCCGTATGTAGTATATCATCCACTACTATATATCAGTATGTAGTATATAGATCAGTATGTAGTATATCATCCACTACTATAGATCAGTATATAGTATATAGATCAGTATGTAGTATATCATCCACTACTATAGATCAGTATGTAGTATATAGATCAGTATGTAGTATATCATCCACTACTATAGATCAGTATGTAGTATATCATCCACTACTATATATCAGTATGTAGTATATCATCCACTACTATAGATCAGTATGTAGTATATCATCCACTACTATATATCAGTATGTAGTATATCATCCACTACTATAGATCAGTATGTAGTATATAGATCAGTATGTAGTATATCATCCACTACTATAGACCAGTATGTAGTATATAGATCAGTATGTAGTATATCATCCACTACTATAGATCAGTATATAGTATATAGATCAGTATGTAGTATATCATCCACTACTATAGATCAGTATGTAGTATATAGATCAGTATGTAGTATATCATCCACTACTATAGATCAGTATGTAGTATATAGATCCGTATGTAGTATATCATCCACTACTATAGATCAGAATGTAGTATATCATCCACTACTATAGATCAGTATGTAGTATATAGATCCGTATGTAGTATATCATCCACTACTATAGATCAGTATGTAGTATATCATCCACTACTATAGATCAGTATGTAGTATATAGATCAGTATGTAGTATATCATCCACTACTATAGATCAGTATATAGTATATAGATCAGTATGTAGTATATCATCCACTACTATAGATCAGTATGTAGTATATCATCCACTACTATAGATCAGTATGTAGTATATAGATCAGTATGTAGTATATCATCCACTACTATATATCAGTATGTAGTATATAGATCAGTATGTAGTATATCATCCACTACTATATATCAGTATGTAGTATATAGATCAGTATGTAGTATATCATCCACTACTATATATCAGTATGTAGTATATCATCCACTACTATAGATCCGTATGTAGTATATCATCCACTACTATAGATCAGTATGTAGTATATAGATCAGTATGTAGTATATCATCCACTACTATATATCAGTATGTAGTATATCATCCACTACTATAGATCAGTATGTAGTATATCATCCACTACTATAGATCAGTATGTAGTATATCATCCACTACTATAGATCAGTATGTAGTATATAGATCAGTATGTAGTATATCATCCACTACTATATATCAGTATGTAGTATATAGATCAGTATGTAGTATATCATCCACTACTATAGATCAGTATGTAGTATATCATCCACTACTATAGATCAGTATGTAGTATATCATCCACTACTATAGATCAGTATGTAGTATATAGATCAGTATGTAGTATATCATCCACTACTACAGATCAGTATGTAGTATATCATCCACTACTATAGATCA
This sequence comes from Salvelinus fontinalis, assembly GCF_029448725.1. NCBI lineage: Eukaryota > Metazoa > Chordata > Actinopteri > Salmoniformes > Salmonidae > Salvelinus > Salvelinus fontinalis. The sequence continues at coordinate 5,302,914 of NC_074695.1, read as the reverse complement.
GTATGTAGTATATCATCCACTACTATAGATCAGTATGTAGTATATAGATCAGTATGTAGTATATCATCCACTACTATATATCAGTATGTAGTATATAGATCAGTATGTAGTATATCATCCACTACTATAGATCAGTATGTAGTATATCATCCACTACTATAGATCAGTATGTAGTATATCATCCACTACTATAGATCAGTATGTAGTATATCATCCATTACTATAGATCAGTATGTAGTATATCATCCACTACTATAGATCAGTATGTAGTATATCATCCACTACTATAGATCAGTATGTAGTATATCATCCACTACTATAGATCAGTATGTAGTATATAGACCAGTATGTAGTATATCATCCACTACTATAGATCATTATGTATTATATAGACCAGTATGTAGTATATCATCCACCTCTATAGATCAGTATGTAGTATATAGATCAGTATGTAGTATATCATCCACTACTATATATCAGTATGTAGTATATAGATCAGTATGTAGTATATCATCCACTACTATAGATCAGTATGTAGTATATAGACCAGTATGTAGTATATCATCCACTACTATAGATCAGTATGTAGTATATAGATCAGTATGTAGTATATCATCCACTACTATAGATCAGTATGTAGAATATCATCCACTACTATAGATCAGTATGTAGTATATCATCCACTACTATAGATCAGTATGTAGTATATAGATCAGTATGTAGTATATCATCCACTACTATAGATCAGTATGTAGTATATAGATCAGTATGTAGTATATCATCCACTACTATAGATCAGTATGTAGTATATCATCCACTACTATAGATCAGTATGTAGTATATCATCCACTACTATAGATCAGTATGTAGTATATCATGCACTACTATAGATCAGTATGTAGTATATCATCCACTACTATAGATCAGTATGTAGTACATCATCCACTACTATATATCAGTATGTAGTATATCATCCACTACTATAGATCAGTATGTAGTATATAGATCAGTATGTAGTATATCATCCACTACTATAGATCAGTATGTAGTATATAGATCAGTATGTAGTATATCATCCACTACTATAGATCAGTATGTAGTATATCATCCACTACTATAGATCAGTATGTAGTATATCATCCACTACTATAGATCAGTATATAGAATATCATCCACTACTATAGATCAGTATGTAGTATATCATCCACTACTATAGATCAGTATGTAGTATATAGATCAGTATGTAGTATATCATCCACTACTATAGATCAGTATATAGAATATCATCCACTACTATAGATCAGTATGTAGTATATCATCCACTACTATAGATCAGTATGTAGTATATAGATCAGTATGTAGTATATCATCCACTACTATAGATCAGTATGTAGTATATCATCCACTACTATATATCAGTATGTAGTATATCATCCACTACTATAGATCAGTATGTAGTATATAGATCAGTATGTAGTATATCATCCACTACTATAGATCAGTATGTAGTATATCATCCACTACTATAGATCAGTATGTAGTATATCATCCACTACTATAGATCAGTATGTAGTATATCATCCACTACTATAGACCAGTATGTAGTATATCATCCACTACTATAGATCAGTATGTAGTATATAGATCAGTATGTAGTATATCATCCACTACTATAGATCAGTATGTAGTATATAGATCAGTATGTAGTATATAGATCCGTATGTAGTATATCATCCACTACTATAGATCAGTATGTAGTATAACATCCACTACTATAGATCCGTATGTAGTATATCATCCACTACTATAGATCAGTATGTAGTATATCATCCACTACTATAGATCAGTATGTAGTATATCATCCACTACTATAGATCAGTATGTAGTATATAGATCAGTATGTAGTATATCATCCACTACTATAGATCAGTATGTAGTATAACATCCACTACTATAGATCAGTATGTAGTATATCATCCACTACTATATATCAGTATGTAGTATATCATCCACCACTATAGATCAGTATGTAGTATATAGATCAGTATGTAGTATATCATCCACTACTATAGATCCGTATGTAGTATATCATCCACTACTATAGATCCGTATGTAGTATATCATCCACTACTATAGATCAGTATGTAGTATATAGATCAGTATGTAGTATATCATCCACTACTATAGATCAGTATGTAGTATATAGATCAGTATGTAGTATATCATCCACTACTATAGATCCGTATGTAGTATATCATCCACTACTATATATCAGTATGTAGTATATCATCCACTACTATAGATCAGTATGTAGTATATAGATCAGTATGTAGTATATCATCCACTACTATAGATCCGTATGTAGTATATCATCCACTACTATAGATCAGTATGTAGTATATCATCCACTACTATAGATCAGTATGTAGTATATCATCCACTACTACAGATCAGTATGTAGTATATCATCCACTACTATAGATCAGTATGTAGTATATCATCCACTACTATAGATCAGTATGTAGTATATATATCAGTATGTAGTATATAGATCAGTATGTAGTATATAGATCAGTATGTAGTATATAGATCAGTATGTAGTATATAGATCAGTATGTAGTATATCATCCACTACTATAGATCAGTATATAGAATATCATCCACTACTATAGATCAGTATGTAGTATATCATCCACTACTATAGATCAGTATGTAGTATATCATCCACTACTATAGATCAGTATGTAGTATATCATCCACTACTATAGATCAGTATGTAGTATATAGATCAGTATGTAGTATATAGATAAGTATGTAGTATATAGATCAGTATGTAGTATATAGATCAGTATGTAGTATATAGATCAGTATGTAGTATATCACCCACTACTATAGATCAGTATGTAGTATATCATCCACTACTATAGATCAGTATGTAGTATATCATCCACTACTATAGATCAGTATGTAGTATATCATCCACTACTATAGATCAGTATGTAGTATATAGATCAGTATGTAGTATATAGATCAGTATGTAGTATATAGATCAGTATGTAGTATATAGATCAGTATGTAGTATATCATCCACTACTATAGATCAGTATATAGAATATCATCCACTACTATAGATCAGTATGTAGTATATCATCCACTACTATAGATCAGTATGTAGTATATCATCCACTACTATAGATCAGTATGTAGTATATAGATCAGTATGTAGTATATAGATCAGTATGTAGTATATCATCCACTACTATAGATCAGTATGTAGTATATCATCCACTACTATAGATCAGTATGTAGTATATAGATCAGTATGTAGTATATAGATCAGTATGTAGTATATAGATCAGTATGTAGTATATCATCCACTACTATAGATCAGTATATAGAATATCTTCCACTACTATAGATCAGTATGTAGTATATAGATCAGTATGTAGTATATCATCCACTACTATAGATCAGTATGTAGTATATCATCCACTACTATAGATCAGTATGTAGTATATAGATCAGTATGTAGTATATCATCCACTACTATAGATCAGTATGTAGTATATCATCCACTACTATAGATCAGTATGTAGTATATCATCCACTACTATAGATCAGTATGTAGTATATAGATCAGTATGTAGTATATAGATCAGTATGTAGTATATCATCCACTACTATAGATCAGTATGTAGTATATCATCCACTACTATAGATCAGTATGTAGTATATAGATCAGTATGTAGTATATAGATCAGTATGTAGTATATCATCCACTACTATAGATCAGTATATAGAATATCATCCACTACTATAGATCAGTATGTAGTATATCATCCACTACTATAGATCAGTATGTAGTATATAGATCCGTATGTAGTATATCATCCACTACTATAGATCAGTATGTAGTATATCATCCACTACTATAGATCTGTATGTAGTATATCATCCACTACTATAGATCAGTATGTAGTATATCATCCACTACTATAGATCAGTATGTAGTATATAGATCAGTATGTAGTATATCATCCACTACTATAGATCAGTATGTAGTATATAGATCAGTATGTCGTATATCATCCACTACTATAGATCAGTATGTAGTATAACATCCACTACTATAGATCAGTATGTAGTATATCATCCACTACTATATATCAGTATGTAGTATATAGATCAGTATGTAGTATATCATCCACTACTATAGATCAGTATGTAGTATATCATCCACTACTATATATCAGTATGTAGTATATAGATCAGTATGTAGTATATCATCCACTACTATAGATCAGTATGTAGTATATCATCCACTACTATAGATCAGTATGTAGTATATCATCCACTACTATAGATCAGTATGTAGTATATAGATCAGTATGTAGTATATCATCCACTACTATATATCAGTATGTAGTATATAGATCAGTATGTAGTATATCATCCACTACTATAAATCAGTATGTAGTATATCATCCACTACTATATATCAGTATGTAGTATATCATCCACTACTATAGATCAGTATGTAGTATATCATCCACTACTATAGATCAGTATGTAGTATATCATCCACTACTATAGATCAGTATGTAGTATATCATCCACTACTATAGATCAGTATGTAGTATATCATCCACTACTATAGATCAGTATGTAGTATATCATCCACTACTATAGATCAGTATGTAGTATATCATCCACTACTATAGATCCGTATGTAGTATATCATCCACTACTACAGATCAGTATGTAGTATATCATCCACTACTATAGATCAGTATGTAGTATATCATCCACTACTATAGATCAGTATGTAGTATATCATCCACTACTATATATCCGTATGTAGTATATAGATCAGTATGTAGTATATCATCCACTACTACAGATCAGTATGTAGTATATCATCCACTACTATATATCAGTATGTAGTATATCATCCACTACTATAGATCAGTATGTAGTATATCATCCACTACTATAGATCAATATGTAGTATATAGATCAGTATGTAGTATATCATCCACTACTATAGATCAGTATGTAGTATATAGATCAGTATGTAGTATATCATCCACTACTATAGATCAGTATGTAGTATATCATCCACTACTATAGATCAGTATGTAGTATATCATCCACTACTATAGATCAGTATGTAGTATATAGATCAGTATGTAGTATATCATCCACTACTATAGATCAGTATGTAGTATATCATCCACTACTATAGATCAGTATGTAGTATATAGATCAGTATATAGTATATCATCCACTACTATAGATCAGTATGTAGTATATAGATCAGTATGTAGTATATCATCCACTACTATAGATCAGTATGTAGTATATCATCCACTACTATAGATCAGTATGTAGTATATCATCCACTACTATAGATCAGTATGTAGTATATCATCCACTACTATAGATCAGTATGTAGTATATAGATCAGTATGTAGTATATCATCCACTACTATAGATCAGTATATAGTATATCATCCACTACTATAGATCAGTATGTAGTATATCATCCACTACTATATATCAGTATGTAGTATATAGATCAGTATGTAGTATATCATCCACTACTATAGATCAGTATGTAGTATATCATCCACTACTATAGATCAGTATGTAGTATATCATCCACTACTATAGATCAGTATGTAGTATATAGATCAGTATGTAGTATATAGATCAGTATGTAGTATATCATCCACTACTATAGATCAGTATGTAGTATATAGATCAGTATGTAGTATATAGATCAGTATGTAGTATATAGATCAGTATGTAGTATATAGATCAGTATGTAGTATATCATCCACTACTATAGATCAGTATGTAGTATATAGATCCGTATGTAGTATATCATCCACTACTATAGATCCATATGTAGTATATCATCCACTACTATAGACCAGTATGTAGTATATCATCCACTACTATAGACCAGTATGTAGTATATCATCCACTACTATAGATCAGTATGTAGTATATCATCCACTACTATAGATCAGTATGTAGTATATAGATCAGTATGTAGTATATCATCCACTACTATATATCAGTATGTAGTATATCATCCACTACTATAGATCAGTATATAGTATATAGATCAGTATGTAGTATATCATCCACTACTATAGATCAGTATGTAGTATATAGATCAGTATGTAGTATATCATCCAATACTATAGATCAGTATATAGTATATCATCCACTACTATAGATCAGTATGTAGTATATCATCCACTACTATAGATCAGTATGTAGTATATCATCCACTACTATAGATCAGTATGTAGTATATCATCCACTACTATAGATCAGTATGTAGTATATCATCCACTACTATAGATCAGTATGTAGTATATCATCCACTACTATAGATCAGTATGTAGTATATAGATCAGTATGTAGTATATCATCCACTACTATAGATCAGTATGTAGTATATCATCCACTACTATAGATCAGTATGTAGTATATAGATCCGTATGTAGTATATAGATCAGTATGTAGTATATCATCCACTACTATAGATCAGTATGTAGTATATAGATCAGTATGTAGTATATCATCCACTACTATAGATCAGTATGTAGTATATCATCCACTACTATAGATCAGTATATAGTATATAGATCAGTATGTAGTATATCATCCACTACTATAGATCAGTATGTAGTATATAGATCAGTATGTAGTATATAGATCAGTATGTAGTATATAGATCAGTATGTAGTATATAGATCAGTATATAGTATATAGATCAGTATGTAGTATATCATCCACTACTATAGATCAGTATGTAGTATATAGATCAGTATGTAGTATATCATCCACTACTATAGATCAGTATATAGTATATAGATCAGTATGTAGTATATCATCCACTACTATAGATCAGTATGTAGTATATAGATCAGTATGTAGTATATCATCCACTACTATAGATCAGTATGTAGTATATAGATCAGTATGTAGTATATCATCCACTACTATATATCAGTATGTAGTATATCATCCACTACTATAGATCAGTATGTAGTATATCATCCACTACTATAGATCAGTATGTAGTATATCATCCACTACTATAGATCAGTATGTAGTATATAGATCAGTATGTAGTATATCATCCACTACTATAGATCAGTATGTAGTATATCATCCACTACTATAGATCAGTATGTAGTATATCATCCACTACTATAGATCAGTATGTAGTATATAGATCAGTATGTAGTATATCATCCACTACTATAGATCAGTATGTAGTATATCATCCACTACTATAGATCAGTATGTAGTATATCATCCACTACTATAGATCAGTATGTAGTATATCATCCACTACTACAGATCAGTATGTAGTATATCATCCACTACTATAGATCAGTATGTAGTATATCATCCACTACTATAGATCAGTATGTAGTATATAGATCCGTATGTAGTATATCATCCACTACTATAGATCCATATGTAGTATATCATCCACTACTATAGACCAGTATGTAGTTTATCATCCACTACTATAGATCAGTATGTAGTATATAGATCAGTATGTAGTATATAGACCAGTATGTAGTATATCATCCACTACTATAGATCCATATGTAGTATATCATCCACTACTATAGACCAGTATGTAGTATATCATCCACTACTATAGATCAGTATGTAGTATATCATCCACTACTACAGATCAGTATGTAGTATATCATCCACTACTATAGATCAGTATGTAGTATATCATCCACTACTATAGATCAGTATGTAGTATATAGATCAGTATGTAGTATATAGATCAGTATGTAGTATATAGATCAGTATGTAGTATATAGATCAGTATGTAGTATATCATCCACTACTATAGATCAGTATGTAGTATATAGATCAGTATGTAGTATATCATCCACTACTATAGATCAGTATATAGTATACAGATCAGTATGTAGTATATCATCCACTACTATAGATCAGTATGTAGTATATCATCCACTACTATAGATCAGTATGTAGTATATAGATCAGTATGTAGTATATCATCCACTACTATAGATCAGTATGTAGTATATAGATCAGTATGTAGTATATCATCCACTTCTATAGATCAGTATGTAGTATATCATCCACTACTATAGATCAGTATGTAGTATATAGATCAGTATGTAGTATATCATCCACTACTATAGATCAGTATGTAGTATATAGATCAGTATGTAGTATATCATCCACTACTATAGATCAGTATATAGAATATCATCCACTACTATAGATCAGTATGTAGTATATCATCCACTACTATAGATCAGTATGTAGTATATAGATCCGTATGTAGTATATCATCCACTACTATAGATCCGTATGTAGTATATCATCCACTACTATAGATCCGTATGTAGTATATAGATCAGTATGTAGTATATAGATCAGTATGTAGTATATCATCCACTACTATAGATCAGTATATAGAATATCATCCACTACTATATATCAGTATGTAGTATATAGATCAGTATGTAGTATATCATCCACTACTATAGATCAGTATGTAGTATATAGATCAGTATGTAGTATATCATCCACTACTATAGATCAGTATGTAGTATATCATCCACTACTATAGATCAGTATGTAATATATCATCCACTACTATATATCAGTATGTAGTATATAGATCAGTATGTAGTATATCATCCACTACTATAGATCAGTATGTAGTATATCATCCACTACTATAGATCAGTATGTAGTATATCATCCACTACTATAGATCAGTATGTAGTATATAGATCAGTATGTAGTATATCATCCATTACTATAGATCAGTATATAGAATATCATCCACTACTATAGATCAGTATGTAGTATATCATCCACTACTATAGATCAGTATGTAGTATATAGATCCGTATATAGTATGTCATCCACTACTATAGATCCGTATGTAGTATATCATCCACTACTATATATCAGTATGTAGTATATAGATCAGTATGTAGTATATAGATCCGTATGTAGTATATCATCCACTACTATAAATCCGTATGTAGTATATCATCCACTACTATAGATCCGTATGTAGTATATCATCCACTACTATAGATCAGTATGTAGTATATAGATCAGTATGTAGAATATCATCCACTACTATAGATCAGTATATAGAATATCATCCACTACTATAGATCAGTATGTAGTATATCATCCACTACTATAGATCAGTATGTAGTATATCATCCACTACTATAGATCAGTATGTAGTATATAGATCAGTATGTAGTATATCATCCATTACTATAGATCAGTATATAGAATATCATCCACTACTATAGATCAGTATGTAGTATATCATCCACTACTATAGATCAGTATGTAGTATATAGATCCGTATGTAGTATATCATCCACTACTATAGATCCGTATGTAGTATATCATCCACTACTATATATCAGTATGTAGTATATAGATCAGTATGTAGTATATAGATCCGTATGTAGTATATCATCCACTACTATAAATCCGTATGTAGTATATCATCCACTACTATAGATCCGTATGTAGTATATCATCCACTACTATAGATCAGTATGTAGTATATAGATCCGTATGTAGAATATCATCCACTACTATAGATCAGTATGTAGTATATAGATCCGTATGTAGTATATCATCCACTACTATAGATCCGTATGTAGTATATCATCCACTACTATAGATCAGTATGTAGTATATAGATCAGTATGTAGAATATCATCCACTACTATAGATCAGTATGTAGTATATCATCCACTACTATAGATCAGTATGTAGTATATAGATCCGTATGTAGTATATCATCCACTACTATAGATCCGTATGTAGTATATCATCCACTACTATAGACCAGTATGTAGTATATCATCCACTACTATAGATCAGTATGTAGTATATAGATCAGTATGTAGTATATCATCCACTACTATAGATCAGTATGTAGTATATAGATCAGTATATAGAATATCATCCACTACTATATATCCGTATGTAGTATATAGATCAGTATGTAGTATATCATCCACTACTATAGATCAGTATGTAGTATATAGATCAGTATGTAGTATATAGATCAGTATATAGTATATAGATCAGTATGTAGTATATCATCCACTACTATAGATCAGTATGTAGTATGTAGATCAGTATGTAGTATATCATCTACTACTATAGATCAGTATGTAGTATATCATCCACTACTATAGATCAGTATGTAGTATATCATCCACTACTATAGATCAGTATGTAGTATATCATCCACTACTATATATCAGTATGTAGTATATCATCCACTACTATAGATCAGTATGTAGTATATCATCCACTACTATAGATCAGTATGTAGTATATAGATCAGTATGTAGTATATCATCCACTACTATAGATCAGTATGTAGTATATCATCCACTACTATAGATCAGTATGTAGTATATAGATCAGTATGTAGTATATCATCCACTACTATAGATCAGTATGTAGTATATAGATCAGTATGTAGTATATCATCCACTACTATAGATCAGTATATAGAATATCATCCACTACTATAGATCAGTATGTAGTATATAGATCAGTATGTAGTATATCATCCACTACTATAGATCAGTATGTAGTATATAGATCAGTATGTAGTATATCATCCACTACTATATATCAGTATGTAGTATATCATCCACTACTATAGATCAGTATGTAGTATATAGATCAGTATGTAGTATATCATCCACTACTATAGATCAGTATGTAGTATATCATCCACTACTATAGATCAGTATGTAGTATATCATCCACTACTATAGATCAGTATGTAGTATATCATCCACTACTATAGATCAGTATGTAGTATATAGATCAGTATGTAGTATATAGATCAGTATGTAGTATATAGATCAGTATGTAGTATATAGATCAGTATGTAGTATATCATCCACTACTATAGATCCGTATGTAGTATATCATCCACTACTATAGATAAGTATGTAGTATATCATCCACTACTATAGATCAGTATGTAGTATATCATTCCCCTACTATAGATCAGTATGTAGTATATCATCCACTACTATAGATCAGTATGTAGTATATCATCCACTACTATAGATCAGTATGTAGTATATCATCCACTACTATAGATCCGTATGTAGTATATCATCCACTACTATAGATCAGTATGTAGTATATCATCCACTACTATAGATCCGTATGTAGTATATCATCCACTACTATAGATCAGTATGTAGTATATAGATCCGTATGTAGTATATCATCCACTACTATAAATCCGTATGTAGTATATCATCCACTACTATAGATCCGTATGTAGTATATCATCCACTACTATAGATCAGTATGTAGTATATAGATCCGTATGTAGAATATCATCCACTACTATAGATCAGTATGTAGTATATAGATCCGTATGTAGTATATCATCCACTACTATAGATCCGTATGTAGTATATCATCCACTACTATAGATCAGTATGTAGTATATAGATCAGTATGTAGAATATCATCCACTACTATAGATCAGTATGTAGTATATCATCCACTACTATAGATCAGTATGTAGTATATAGATCCGTATGTAGTATATCATCCACTACTATAGATCCGTATGTAGTATATCATCCACTACTATAGACCAGTATGTAGTATATCATCCACTACTATAGATCAGTATGTAGTATATAGATCAGTATGTAGTATATCATCCACTACTATAGATCAGTATGTAGTATATAGATCAGTATATAGAATATCATCCACTACTATATATCCGTATGTAGTATATAGATCAGTATGTAGTATATCATCCACTACTATAGATCAGTATGTAGTATATAGATCAGTATGTAGTATATAGATCAGTATATAGTATATAGATCAGTATGTAGTATATCATCCACTACTATAGATCAGTATGTAGTATGTAGATCAGTATGTAGTATATCATCTACTACTATAGATCAGTATGTAGTATATCATCCACTACTATAGATCAGTATGTAGTATATCATCCACTACTATAGATCAGTATGTAGTATATCATCCACTACTATATATCAGTATGTAGTATATCATCCACTACTATAGATCAGTATGTAGTATATCATCCACTACTATAGATCAGTATGTAGTATATAGATCAGTATGTAGTATATCATCCACTACTATAGATCAGTATGTAGTATATCATCCACTACTATAGATCAGTATGTAGTATATAGATCAGTATGTAGTATATCATCCACTACTATAGATCAGTATGTAGTATATAGATCAGTATGTAGTATATCATCCACTACTATAGATCAGTATATAGAATATCATCCACTACTATAGATCAGTATGTAGTATATAGATCAGTATGTAGTATATCATCCACTACTATAGATCAGTATGTAGTATATAGATCAGTATGTAGTATATCATCCACTACTATATATCAGTATGTAGTATATCATCCACTACTATAGATCAGTATGTAGTATATAGATCAGTATGTAGTATATCATCCACTACTATAGATCAGTATGTAGTATATCATCCACTACTATAGATCAGTATGTAGTATATCATCCACTACTATAGATCAGTATGTAGTATATCATCCACTACTATAGATCAGTATGTAGTATATAGATCAGTATGTAGTATATAGATCAGTATGTAGTATATAGATCAGTATGTAGTATATAGATCAGTATGTAGTATATCATCCACTACTATAGATCCGTATGTAGTATATCATCCACTACTATAGATAAGTATGTAGTATATCATCCACTACTATAGATCAGTATGTAGTATATCATTCCCCTACTATAGATCAGTATGTAGTATATCATCCACTACTATAGATCAGTATGTAGTATATCATCCACTACTATAGATCAGTATGTAGTATATCATCCACTACTATAGATCCGTATGTAGTATATCATCCACTACTATAGATCAGTATGTAGTATATCATCCACTACTATAGATCAGTATGTAGTATATCATTCCCCTACTATAGATCAGTATGTAGTATATCATCCACTACTATAGATCAGTATGTAGTATATCATCCACTACTATAGATCCGTATGTAGTATATCATCCACTACTATATATCAGTATGTAGTATATCATCCACTACTATAGATCAGTATGTAGTATATAGATCAGTATGTAGTATATCATCCACTACTACAGATCAGTATGTAGTATATCATCCACTACTATAGATCAGTATGTAGTATATCATCCACTACTATAGATCAGTATGTAGTATATAGATCAGTATGTAGTATATCATCCACTACTATAGATCAGTATGTAGTATATAGATCATTATGTAGTATATAGATCAGTATGTAGTATATAGATCAGTATGTAGTATATAGATCAGTATGTAGTATATAGATCAGTATGTAGTATATCATCCACTACTATAGATCAGTATGTAGTATATAGATCAGTATGTAGTATATCATCCACTACTATAGATCAGTATGTAGTATATCATCCACTACTATAGATCAGTATGTAGTATATCATCCACTACTATATATCAGTATGTAGTATATAGATCAGTATGTAGTATATCATCCACTACTATATATCAGTATGTAGTATATAGATCAGTATGTAGTATATCATCCACTACTATAGATCAGTATGTAGTATATCATCCACTACTATAGATCAGTATGTAGTATATCATCCACTACTATAGATCAGTATGTAGTATATAGATCAGTATGTAGTATATCATCCATTACTATAGATCAGTATATCGAATATCATCCACTACTATAGATCAGTATGTAGTATATCATCCACTACTATAGATCAGTATGTAGTATATAGATCAGTATGTAGTATATCATCCACTACTATAGATCCGTATGTAGTATATCATCCACTACTATAGATAAGTATGTAGTATATCATCCACTACTATAGATCAGTATGTAGTATATCATCCACTACTATAGATCAGTATGTAGTATATCATCCACTACTATAGATCCGTATGTAGTATATCATCCACTACTATAGATAAGTATGTAGTATATCATCCACTACTATAGATCAGTATGTAGTATATCATTCCCCTACTATAGATCAGTATGTAGTATATCATCCACTACTATAGATCAGTATGTAGTATATCATCCACTACTATAGATCCGTATGTAGTATATCATCCACTACTATATATCAGTATGTAGTATATCATCCACTACTATAGATCAGTATGTAGTATATAGATCAGTATGTAGTATATCATCCACTACTACAGATCAGTATGTAGTATATCATCCACTACTATAGATCAGTATGTAGTATATCATCCACTACTATAGATCAGTATGTAGTATATCATCCACTACTATAGATCAGTATGTAGTATATAGATCATTATGTAGTATATAGATCAGTATGTAGTATATAGATCAGTATGTAGTATATAGATCAGTATGTAGTATATAGATCAGTATGTAGTATATCATCCACTACTATAGATCAGTATGTAGTATATCATCCACTACTATAGATCAGTATGTAGTATATCATCCACTACTATAGATCAGTATGTAGTATATCATCCACTACTATATATCAGTATGTAGTATATAGATCAGTATGTAGTATATCATCCACTACTATATATCAGTATGTAGTATATAGATCAGTATGTAGTATATCATCCACTACTATAGATCAGTATGTAGTATATCATCCACTACTATAGATCAGTATGTAGTATATCATCCACTACTATAGATCAGTATGTAGTATATAGATCAGTATGTAGTATATCATCCATTACTATAGATCAGTATATAGAATATCATCCACTACTATAGATCAGTATGTAGTATATCATCCACTACTATAGATCAGTATGTAGTATATCATCCACTACTATAGATCAGTATGTAGTATATAGATCCGTATGTAGTATATCATCCACTACTATAGATCCGTATGTAGTATATAGATCAGTATGTAGTATATAGATCAGTATGTAGTATATCATCCACTACTATAGATCCGTATGTAGAATATCATCCACTACTATAGATCAGTATGTAGTATATCATGCACTACTATATATCAGTATGTAGTATATAGATCAGTATGTAGTATATAGATCCGTATGTAGTATATCATCCACTACTATAAATCCGTATGTAGTATATCATCCACTACTATAGATCCGTATGTAGTATATCATCCACTACTATAGATCAGTATGTAGTATATAGATCCGTATGTAGAATATCATCCACTACTATAGATCAGTATGTAGTATATAGATCCGTATGTAGTATATCATCCACTACTATAGATCCGTATGTAGTATATCATCCACTACTATAGATCAGTATGTAGTATATAGATCAGTATGTAGAATATCATCCACTACTATAGATCAGTATGTAGTATATCATCCACTACTATAGATCAGTATGTAGTATATAGATCCGTATGTAGTATATCATCCACTACTATAGATCCGTATGTAGTATATCATCCACTACTATAGATCAGTATGTAGTATATCATCCACTACTATAGATCAGTATGTAGTATATAGATCAGTATGTAGTATATCATCCACTACTATAGATCAGTATGTAGTATATAGATCAGTATATAGAATATCATCCACTACTATATATCCGTATGTAGTATATAGATCAGTATGTAGTATATCATCCACTACTATAGATCAGTATGTAGTATATAGATCAGCATGTAGTATATAGATCAGTATATAGTATATAGATCAGTATGTAGTATATCATCCACTACTATAGATCAGTATGTAGTATATAGATCAGTATGTAGTATATCATCTACTACTATAGATCAGTATGTAGTATATCATCCACTACTATAGATCAGTATGTAGTATATCATCCACTACTATAGATCAGTATGTAGTATATCATCCACTACTATAGATCAGTATGTAGTATATCATCCACTACTATATATCAGTATGTAGTATATCATCCACTACTATAGATCAGTATGTAGTATATCATCCACTACTATAGATCAGTATGTAGTATATAGATCAGTATGTAGTATATCATCCACTACTATAGATCAGTATGTAGTATATAGATTAGTATGTAGTATATCATCCACTACTATAGATCAGTATGTAGTATATCATCCACTACTATAGATCAGTATGTAGTATATAGATCAGTATGTAGTATATCATCCACTACTATAGATCCGTATGTAGTATATCATCCACTACTATAGGTCAGTATGTAGTATATAGATCAGTATGTAGTATATCATCCACTACTATAGATCCGTATGTAGTATATCATCCACTACTATAGGTCAGTATGTAGTATATCATCCACTACTATAGATCAGTATGTAGTATATAGATCAGTATGTAGTATATCATCCACTACTATAGATCAGTATGTAGTATATAGATCAGTATGTAGTATATAGATCAGTATGTAGTATATAGATCAGTATGTAGTATATAGATCAGTATGTAGTATATCATCCACTACTATAGATCCGTATGTAGTATATCATCCACTACTATAGATCAGTATGTAGTATATCATCCACTACTATAGATCAGTATGTAGTATATCATCCACTACTATAGATCAGTATGTAGTATATCATCCACTACTATAGATCAGTATGTAGTATATCATCCACTACTATAGATCAGTATGTAGTATATCATCCACTACTATAGATCAGTATGTAGTATATAGATTAGTATGTAGTATATCATCCACTACTATAGATCAGTATGTAGTATATCATCCACTACTATAGATCAGTATGTAGTATATCATCCACTACTATATATCAGTATGTAGTATATAGATCAGTATGTAGTATATCATCCACTACTATATATCAGTATGTAGTATATAGATCAGTATGTAGTATATCATCCACTACTATATATCAGTATGTAGTATATCATCCACTACTATAGATCAGTATGTAGTATATAGATCAGTATGTAGTATATCATCCACTACTATAGATCAGTATGTAGTATATAGATCAGTATGTAGTATATCATCCACTACTATAGATCCGTATGTAGTATATCATCCACTACTATAGATCAGTATGTAGTATATCATCCACTACTATAGATCAGTATGTAGTATATAGATCAGTATGTAGTATATCATCCACTACTATAGATCAGTATGTAGTATATCATCCACTACTATAGATCAGTATGTAGTATATCATCCACTACTATAGATCAGTATGTAGTATATCATCCACTACTATAGATCAGTATGTAGTATATCATCCACTACTATAGATCAGTATGTAGTATATCATCCACTACTATAGATCAGTATGTAGTATATCATCCACTACTATAGATCAGTATGTAGTATATCATCCACTACTATAGATCAGTATGTAGTATATCATCCACTACAATATATATGTATGTAGTATATCATCCACTACTATAGATCAGTATGTAGTATATCATCCACTACTATAGATCAGTATGTAGTATATCATCCACTACTACAGATCAGTATGTAGTATATAGATCAGTATGTAGTATATCATCCACTACTATATATCAGTATGTAGTATATAGATCAGTATGTAGTATATCATCCACTACTATAGATCAGTATGTAGTATATCATCCACTACTATAGATCAGTATGTAGTATATAGATCAGTATGTAGTATATCATCCACTACTATAGATCAGTATGTAGTATATCATTCCCCTACTATAGATCAGTATGTAGTATATCATCCACTACTATAGATCAGTATGTAGTATATCATCCACTACTATAGATCCGTATGTAGTATATCATCCACTACTATATATCAGTATGTAGTATATCATCCACTACTATAGATCAGTATGTAGTATATAGATCAGTATGTAGTATATCATCCACTACTACAGATCAGTATGTAGTATATCATCCACTACTATAGATCAGTATGTAGTATATCATCCACTACTATAGATCAGTATGTAGTATATCATCCACTACTATAGATCAGTATGTAGTATATAGATCATTATGTAGTATATAGATCAGTATGTAGTATATAGATCAGTATGTAGTATATAGATCAGTATGTAGTATATAGATCAGTATGTAGTATATCATCCACTACTATAGATCAGTATGTAGTATATCATCCACTACTATAGATCAGTATGTAGTATATCATCCACTACTATAGATCAGTATGTAGTATATCATCCACTACTATATATCAGTATGTAGTATATAGATCAGTATGTAGTATATCATCCACTACTATATATCAGTATGTAGTATATAGATCAGTATGTAGTATATCATCCACTACTATAGATCAGTATGTAGTATATCATCCACTACTATAGATCAGTATGTAGTATATCATCCACTACTATAGATCAGTATGTAGTATATCATCCACTACTATATATCAGTATGTAGTATATCATCCACTACTATAGATCAGTATGTAGTATATCATCCACTACTATAGATCAGTATGTAGTATATAGATCAGTATGTAGTATATCATCCACTACTATAGATCAGTATGTAGTATATAGATTAGTATGTAGTATATCATCCACTACTATAGATCAGTATGTAGTATATCATCCACTACTATAGATCAGTATGTAGTATATAGATCAGTATGTAGTATATCATCCACTACTATAGATCCGTATGTAGTATATCATCCACTACTATAGGTCAGTATGTAGTATATAGATCAGTATGTAGTATATCATCCACTACTATAGATCCGTATGTAGTATATCATCCATTACTATAGGTCAGTATGTAGTATATCATCCACTACTATAGATCAGTATGTAGTATATAGATCAGTATGTAGTATATCATCCACTACTATAGATCAGTATGTAGTATATAGATCAGTATGTAGTATATAGATCAGTATGTAGTATATAGATCAGTATGTAGTATATAGATCAGTATGTAGTATATCATCCACTACTATAGATCCGTATGTAGTATATCATCCACTACTATAGATCAGTATGTAGTATATCATCCACTACTATAGATCAGTATGTAGTATATCATCCACTACTATAGATCAGTATGTAGTATATCATCCACTACTATAGATCAGTATGTAGTATATCATCCACTACTATAGATCAGTATGTAGTATATCATCCACTACTATAGATCAGTATGTAGTATATAGATTAGTATGTAGTATATCATCCACTACTATAGATCAGTATGTAGTATATCATCCACTACTATAGATCAGTATGTAGTATATCATCCACTACTATATATCAGTATGTAGTATATAGATCAGTATGTAGTATATCATCCACTACTATATATCAGTATGTAGTATATAGATCAGTATGTAGTATATCATCCACTACTATATATCAGTATGTAGTATATCATCCACTACTATAGATCAGTATGTAGTATATAGATCAGTATGTAGTATATCATCCACTACTATAGATCAGTATGTAGTATATAGATCAGTATGTAGTATATCATCCACTACTATAGATCCGTATGTAGTATATCATCCACTACTATAGATCAGTATGTAGTATATCATCCACTACTATAGATCAGTATGTAGTATATAGATCAGTATGTAGTATATCATCCACTACTATAGATCAGTATGTAGTATATCATCCACTACTATAGATCAGTATGTAGTATATCATCCACTACTATAGATCAGTATGTAGTATATCATCCACTACTATAGATCAGTATGTAGTATATCATCCACTACTATAGATCAGTATGTAGTATATCATCCACTACTATAGATCAGTATGTAGTATATCATCCACTACTATAGATCAGTATGTAGTATATCATCCACTACTATAGATCAGTATGTAGTATATCATCCACTACTATATATCAGTATGTAGTATATCATCCACTACTATAGATCAGTATGTAGTATATCATCCACTACTATAGATCAGTATGTAGTATATCATCCACTACTACAGATCAGTATGTAGTATATAGATCAGTATGTAGTATATCATCCACTACTATATATCAGTATGTAGTATATAGATCAGTATGTAGTATATCATCCACTACTATAGATCAGTATGTAGTATATCATCCACTACTATAGATCAGTATGTAGTATATAGATCAGTATGTAGTATATCATCCACTACTATAGATCAGTATGTAGTATATCATTCCCCTACTATAGATCAGTATGTAGTATATCATCCACTACTATAGATCAGTATGTAGTATATCATCCACTACTATAGATCCGTATGTAGTATATCATCCACTACTATATATCAGTATGTAGTATATCATCCACTACTATAGATCAGTATGTAGTATATAGATCAGTATGTAGTATATCATCCACTACTACAGATCAGTATGTAGTATATCATCCACTACTATAGATCAGTATGTAGTATATCATCCACTACTATAGATCAGTATGTAGTATATCATCCACTACTATAGATCAGTATGTAGTATATAGATCATTATGTAGTATATAGATCAGTATGTAGTATATAGATCAGTATGTAGTATATAGATCAGTATGTAGTATATAGATCAGTATGTAGTATATCATCCACTACTATAGATCAGTATGTAGTATATCATCCACTACTATAGATCAGTATGTAGTATATCATCCACTACTATAGATCAGTATGTAGTATATCATCCACTACTATATATCAGTATGTAGTATATAGATCAGTATGTAGTATATCATCCACTACTATATATCAGTATGTAGTATATAGATCAGTATGTAGTATATCATCCACTACTATAGATCAGTATGTAGTATATCATCCACTACTATAGATCAGTATGTAGTATATCATCCACTACTATAGATCAGTATGTAGTATATAGATCAGTATGTAGTATATCATCCATTACTATAGATCAGTATATAGAATATCATCCACTACTATAGATCAGTATGTAGTATATCATCCACTACTATAGATCAGTATGTAGTATATCATCCACTACTATAGATCAGTATGTAGTATATAGATCCGTATGTAGTATATCATCCACTACTATAGATCCGTATGTAGTATATAGATCAGTATGTAGTATATAGATCAGTATGTAGTATATCATCCACTACTATAGATCCGTATGTAGAATATCATCCACTACTATAGATCAGTATGTAGTATATCATGCACTACTATATATCAGTATGTAGTATATAGATCAGTATGTAGTATATAGATCCGTATGTAGTATATCATCCACTACTATAAATCCGTATGTAGTATATCATCCACTACTATAGATCCGTATGTAGTATATCATCCACTACTATAGATCAGTATGTAGTATATAGATCCGTATGTAGAATATCATCCACTACTATAGATCAGTATGTAGTATATAGATCCGTATGTAGTATATCATCCACTACTATAGATCCGTATGTAGTATATCATCCACTACTATAGATCAGTATGTAGTATATAGATCAGTATGTAGAATATCATCCACTACTATAGATCAGTATGTAGTATATCATCCACTACTATAGATCAGTATGTAGTATATAGATCCGTATGTAGTATATCATCCACTACTATAGATCCGTATGTAGTATATCATCCACTACTATAGATCAGTATGTAGTATATCATCCACTACTATAGATCAGTATGTAGTATATAGATCAGTATGTAGTATATCATCCACTACTATAGATCAGTATGTAGTATATAGATCAGTATATAGAATATCATCCACTACTATATATCCGTATGTAGTATATAGATCAGTATGTAGTATATCATCCACTACTATAGATCAGTATGTAGTATATAGATCAGTATGTAGTATATAGATCAGTATATAGTATATAGATCAGTATGTAGTATATCATCCACTACTATAGATCAGTATGTAGTATATAGATCAGTATGTAGTATATCATCTACTACTATAGATCAGTATGTAGTATATCATCCACTACTATAGATCAGTATGTAGTATATCATCCACTACTATAGATCAGTATGTAGTATATCATCCACTACTATAGATCAGTATGTAGTATATCATCCACTACTATAGATCAGTATGTAGTATATCATCCACTACTATAGATCAGTATGTAGTATATCATCCACTACTATAGATCAGTATGTAGTATATCATCCACTACTATAGATCAGTATGTAGTATATCATCCACTACTATAGATCAGTATGTAGTATATCATCCACTACTATAGATCAGTATGTAGTATATCATCCACTACTATAGATCAGTATGTAGTATATCATCCACTACTATATATCAGTATGTAGTATATCATCCACTACTATAGATCAGTATGTAGTATATCATCCACTACTATAGATCAGTATGTAGTATATCATCCACTACTACAGATCAGTATGTAGTATATAGATCAGTATGTAGTATATCATCCACTACTATATATCAGTATGTAGTATATAGATCAGTATGTAGTATATCATCCACTACTATAGATCAGTATGTAGTATATCATCCACTACTATAGATCAGTATGTAGTATATAGATCAGTATGTAGTATATCATCCACTACTATAGATCAGTATGTAGTATATCATTCCCCTACTATAGATCAGTATGTAGTATATCATCCACTACTATAGATCAGTATGTAGTATATCATCCACTACTATAGATCCGTATGTAGTATATCATCCACTACTATATATCAGTATGTAGTATATCATCCACTACTATAGATCAGTATGTAGTATATAGATCAGTATGTAGTATATCATCCACTACTACAGATCAGTATGTAGTATATCATCCACTACTATAGATCAGTATGTAGTATATCATCCACTACTATAGATCAGTATGTAGTATATCATCCACTACTATAGATCAGTATGTAGTATATAGATCATTATGTAGTATATAGATCAGTATGTAGTATATAGATCAGTATGTAGTATATAGATCAGTATGTAGTATATAGATCAGTATGTAGTATATCATCCACTACTATAGATCAGTATGTAGTATATCATCCACTACTATAGATCAGTATGTAGTATATCATCCACTACTATAGATCAGTATGTAGTATATCATCCACTACTATATATCAGTATGTAGTATATAGATCAGTATGTAGTATATCATCCACTACTATATATCAGTATGTAGTATATAGATCAGTATGTAGTATATCATCCACTACTATAGATCAGTATGTAGTATATCATCCACTACTATAGATCAGTATGTAGTATATCATCCACTACTATAGATCAGTATGTAGTATATAGATCAGTATGTAGTATATCATCCATTACTATAGATCAGTATATAGAATATCATCCACTACTATAGATCAGTATGTAGTATATCATCCACTACTATAGATCAGTATGTAGTATATCATCCACTACTATAGATCAGTATGTAGTATATAGATCCGTATGTAGTATATCATCCACTACTATAGATCCGTATGTAGTATATAGATCAGTATGTAGTATATAGATCAGTATGTAGTATATCATCCACTACTATAGATCCGTATGTAGAATATCATCCACTACTATAGATCAGTATGTAGTATATCATGCACTACTATATATCAGTATGTAGTATATAGATCAGTATGTAGTATATAGATCCGTATGTAGTATATCATCCACTACTATAAATCCGTATGTAGTATATCATCCACTACTATAGATCCGTATGTAGTATATCATCCACTACTATAGATCAGTATGTAGTATATAGATCCGTATGTAGAATATCATCCACTACTATAGATCAGTATGTAGTATATAGATCCGTATGTAGTATATCATCCACTACTATAGATCCGTATGTAGTATATCATCCACTACTATAGATCAGTATGTAGTATATAGATCAGTATGTAGAATATCATCCACTACTATAGATCAGTATGTAGTATATCATCCACTACTATAGATCAGTATGTAGTATATAGATCCGTATGTAGTATATCATCCACTACTATAGATCCGTATGTAGTATATCATCCACTACTATAGATCAGTATGTAGTATATCATCCACTACTATAGATCAGTATGTAGTATATAGATCAGTATGTAGTATATCATCCACTACTATAGATCAGTATGTAGTATATAGATCAGTATATAGAATATCATCCACTACTATATATCCGTATGTAGTATATAGATCAGTATGTAGTATATCATCCACTACTATAGATCAGTATGTAGTATATAGATCAGTATGTAGTATATAGATCAGTATATAGTATATAGATCAGTATGTAGTATATCATCCACTACTATAGATCAGTATGTAGTATATAGATCAGTATGTAGTATATCATCTACTACTATAGATCAGTATGTAGTATATCATCCACTACTATAGATCAGTATGTAGTATATCATCCACTACTATAGATCAGTATGTAGTATATCATCCACTACTATAGATCAGTATGTAGTATATCATCCACTACTATATATCAGTATGTAGTATATCATCCACTACTATAGATCAGTATGTAGTATATCATCCACTACTATAGATCAGTATGTAGTATATAGATCAGTATGTAGTATATCATCCACTACTATAGATCAGTATGTAGTATATAGATTAGTATGTAGTATATCATCCACTACTATAGATCAGTATGTAGTATATCATCCACTACTATAGATCAGTATGTAGTATATAGATCAGTATGTAGTATATCATCCACTACTATAGATCCGTATGTAGTATATCATCCACTACTATAGGTCAGTATGTAGTATATAGATCAGTATGTAGTATATCATCCACTACTATAGATCCGTATGTAGTATATCATCCACTACTATAGGTCAGTATGTAGTATATCATCCACTACTATAGATCAGTATGTAGTATATAGATCAGTATGTAGTATATCATCCACTACTATAGATCAGTATGTAGTATATAGATCAGTATGTAGTATATAGATCAGTATGTAGTATATAGATCAGTATGTAGTATATAGATCAGTATGTAGTATATCATCCACTACTATAGATCCGTATGTAGTATATCATCCACTACTATAGATCAGTATGTAGTATATCATCCACTACTATAGATCAGTATGTAGTATATCATCCACTACTATAGATCAGTATGTAGTATATCATCCACTACTATAGATCAGTATGTAGTATATCATCCACTACTATAGATCAGTATGTAGTATATAGATTAGTATGTAGTATATCATCCACTACTATAGATCAGTATGTAGTATATCATCCACTACTATAGATCAGTATGTAGTATATCATCCACTACTATATATCAGTATGTAGTATATAGATCAGTATGTAGTATATCATCCACTACTATATATCAGTATGTAGTATATAGATCAGTATGTAGTATATCATCCACTACTATATATCAGTATGTAGTATATCATCCACTACTATAGATCAGTATGTAGTATATAGATCAGTATGTAGTATATCATCCACTACTATAGATCAGTATGTAGTATATAGATCAGTATGTAGTATATCATCCACTACTATAGATCCGTATGTAGTATATCATCCACTACTATAGATCAGTATGTAGTATATCATCCACTACTATAGATCAGTATGTAGTATATAGATCAGTATGTAGTATATCATCCACTACTATAGATCAGTATGTAGTATATCATCCACTACTATAGATCAGTATGTAGTATATCATCCACTACTATAGATCAGTATGTAGTATATCATCCACTACTATAGATCAGTATGTAGTATATCATCCACTACTATAGATCAGTATGTAGTATATCATCCACTACTATAGATCAGTATGTAGTATATCATCCACTACTATAGATCAGTATGTAGTATATCATCCACTACTATAGATCAGTATGTAGTATATCATCCACTACTATATATCAGTATGTAGTATATCATCCACTACTATAGATCAGTATGTAGTATATCATCCACTACTATAGATCAGTATGTAGTATATCATCCACTACTACAGATCAGTATGTAGTATATAGATCAGTATGTAGTATATCATCCACTACTATAGATCAGTATGTAGTATATAGATCAGTATGTAGTATATCATCCACTACTATAGATCAGTATGTAGTATATCATCCACTACTATAGATCAGTATGTAGTATATAGATCCGTATGTAGTATATCATCCACTACTATATATCAGTATGTAGTATATAGATCAGTATGTAGTATATCATCCACTACTATAGATCAGTATGTAGTATATCATCCACTACTATAGATCAGTATGTAGTATATAGATCAGTATGTAGTATATCATCCACTACTATATATCAGTATGTAGTATATAGATCAGTATGTAGTATATCATCCACTACTATAGATCAGTATGTAGTATATAGATCAGTATGTAGTATATCATCCACTACTATAGATCAGTATGTAGTATATCATCCACTACTATAGATCAGTATGTAGTATATAGATCCGTATGTAGTATATCATCCACTACTATAGATCCGTATGTAGTATATCATCCACTACTATAGATCAGTATGTAGTATATAGATCAGTATGTAGTAAATCATCCACTACTATACATCAGTATATAGAATATCATCCACTACTATAGATCAGTATGTAGTATATCATCCACTACTATAGATCAGTATGTAGTATATAGATCCGTATGTAGTATATCATCCACTACTATAGATCCGTATGTAGTATATCATCCACTACTATAGATCAGTATGTAGTATATAGATCCGTATGTAGTATATCATCCACTACTATAGATCCGTATGTAGTATATCATCCACTACTATAGATCAGTATGTAGTATATAGATCAGTATGTAGTATATCATCCACTACTATAGACCAGTATGTAGTATATCATCCACTACTATATATCAGTATGTAGTATATCATCCACTACTATATATCAGTATGTAGTATATAGATCAGTATGTAATATATCATCCACTACTATAGACCAGTATGTAGTATATCATCCACTACTATAGATCAGTATGTAGTATATCATCCACTACTATAGATCAGTATGTAGTATATAGATCAGTATGTAGTATATCATCCACTACTATAGATCAGTATGTAGTATATAGATTAGTATGTAGTATATCATCCACTACTATAGATCAGTATGTAGTATATCATCCACTACTATAGATCAGTATGTAGTATATAGATTAGTATGTAGTATATCATCCACTACTATAGATCAGTATGTAGTATATCATCCACTACTATAGATCAGTATGTAGTATATAGATCAGTATGTAGTATATCATCCACTACTATATATCAGTATGTAGTATATAGATCAGTATGTAGTATATCATCCACTACTATATATCAGTATGTAGTATATCATCCACTACTATAGATCAGTATGTAGTATATAGATCAGTATGTAGTATATCATCCACTACTATAGATCAGTATGTAGTATATAGATCAGTATGTAGTATATAGATCAGTATGTAGTATATAGATCAGTATGTAGTATATAGATCAGTATGTAGTATATAGATCAGTATGTAGTATATAGATCAGTATGTAGTATATCATCCACTACTATAGATCCGTATGTAGTATATCATCCACTACTATAGATAAGTATGTAGTATATCATCCACTACTATAGATCAGTATGTAGTATATCATTCCCCTACTATAGATCAGTATGTAGTATATCATCCACTACTATAGATCAGTATGTAGTATATCATCCACTACTATATATCAGTATGTAGTATATCATTCCCCTACTATAGATCAGTATGTAGTATATCATCCACTACTATAGATCAGTATGTAGTATATCATCCACTACTATATATCAGTATGTAGTATATAGATCAGTATGTAGTATATCATCCACTACTATATATCAGTATGTAGTATATCATCCACTACTATAGATCAGTATGTAGTATATAGATCAGTATGTAGTATATCATCCACTACTATAGATCAGTATGTAGTATATAGATCAGTATGTAGTATATAGATCAGTATGTAGTATATAGATCAGTATGTAGTATATAGATCAGTATGTAGTATATAGATCAGTATGTAGTATATAGATCAGTATGTAGTATATCATCCACTACTATAGATCCGTATGTAGTATATCATCCACTACTATAGATAAGTATGTAGTATATCATCCACTACTATAGATCAGTATGTAGTATATCATTCCCCTACTATAGATCAGTATGTAGTATATCATCCACTACTATAGATCAGTATGTAGGTTATCATCCACTACTATATATCAGTATGTAGTATATCATCCACTACTATAGATCAGTATGTAGTATATAGATCAGTATGTAGTATATCATCCACTACTATATATCAGTATGTAGTATATCATCCACTACTATAGATCAGTATGTAGTATATCATCCACTACTACAGATCAGTATGTAGTATATCATCCACTACTATAGATCAGTATGTAGTATATCATCCACTACTATAGATCAGTATGTAGTATATAGATCAGTATGTAGTATATAGATCAGTATGTAGTATATAGATCAGTATGTAGTATATAGATCAGTATGTAGTATATCATCCACTACTACAGATCAGTATGTAGTATATCATCCACTACTATAGATCAGTATGTAGTATATCATCCACTACTATAGATCAGTATGTAGTATATAGATCAGTATGTAGTATATAGATCAGTATGTAGTATATAGATCAGTATGTAGTATATCATCCACTACTATAGATCAGTATATAGAATATCATCCACTACTATAGATCAGTATGTAGTATATCATCCACTACTATAGATCAGTATGTAGTATATAGATCCGTATGTAGTATATCATCCACTACTATAGATCCGTATGTAGTATATCATCCACTACTATAGATCCGTATGTAGTATATAGATCAGTATGTAGTATATAGATCAGTATGTAGTATATCATCCACTACTATAGATCAGTATATAGAATATCATCCACTACTATATATCAGTATGTAGTATATAGATCAGTATGTAGTATATCATCCACTACTATAGATCAGTATGTAGTATATAGATCAGTATGTAGTATATCATCCACTACTATAGATCAGTATGTAGTATATCATCCACTACTATAGATCAGTATGTAGTATATAGATCCGTATGTAGTATATCATCAACTACTATAGATCCGTATGTAGTATATCATCCACTACTATAGATCAGTATGTAGTATATAGATCAGTATGTAGTATATCATCCACTACTATACATCAGTATATAGAATATCATCCACTACTATAGATCAGTATGTAGTATATCATCCACTACTATAGATCAGTATGTAGTATATAGATCCGTATGTAGTATATCATCCACTACTATAGATCCGTATGTAGTATATCATCCACTACTATAGATCAGTATGTAGTATATAGATCCGTATGTAGTATATCATCCACTACTATAGATCCGTATGTAGTATAGCATCCACTACTATAGATCAGTATGTAGTATATAGATCAGTATGTAGTATATCATCCACTACTATAGATCAGTATGTAGTATATCATCCACTACTATAGATCAGTATGTAGTATATCATCCACTACTATAGACCAGTATGTAGTATATCATCCACTACTATAGATCAGTATGTAGTATATCATCCACTACTACAGATCAGTATGTAGTATATCATCCACTACTATAGATCAGTATGTAGTATATCATCCACTACTATAGATCAGTATGTAGTATATAGATCAGTATGTAGTATATAGATCAGTATGTAGTATATAGATCAGTATGTAGTATATCATCCACTACTATAGATCAGTATATAGAATATCATCCACTACTATAGATCAGTATGTAGTATATCATCCACTACTATAGATCAGTATGTAGTATATAGATCCGTATGTAGTATATCATCCACTACTATAGATCCGTATGTAGTATATCATCCACTACTATAGATCCGTATGTAGTATATAGATCAGTATGTAGTATATAGATCAGTATGTAGTATATCATCCACTACTATAGATCAGTATATAGAATATCATCCACTACTATATATCAGTATGTAGTATATAGATCAGTATGTAGTATATCATCCACTACTATAGATCAGTATGTAGTATATAGATCAGTATGTAGTATATCATCCACTACTATAGATCAGTATGTAGTATATAGATCAGTATGTAGTATATCATCCACTACTATAGATCAGTATGTAGTATATCATCCGCTACTATAGATCCATATGTAGTATATCATCCACTACTATAGATCAGTATGTAGTATATAGATCAGTATGTAGTATATCATCCACTACTATAGATCAGTATGTAGTATATAGATCAGTATGTAGTATATCATCCACTACTATAGATCAGTATGTAGTATATCATCCACTACTATAGATCAGTATGTAGTATATCATCCACTACTATAGATCAGTATGTAGTATATCATCCACTACTATAGATCAGTATGTAGTATATCATCCACTACTATAGATCCGTATGTAGTATATCATCCACTACTATAGATCAGTATGTAGTATAACATCCACTACTATAGATCCGTATGTAGTATATCATCCACTACTATAGATCAGTATGTAGTATATAGATCAGTATGTAGTATATCATCCACTACTATATATCAGTATGTAGTATATAGATCAGTATGTAGTATATCATCCACTACTATAGATCAGTATGTAGTATATCATCCACTACTATAGATCAGTATGTAGTATATAGATCAGTATGTACTATATCATCCATTACTATAGATCAGTATATAGAATATCATCCACTACTATAGATCAGTATGTAGTATATCATCCACTACTATAGATCAGTATGTAGTATATCATCCACTACTATAGATCAGTATGTAGTATATAGATCTGTATGTAGTATATCATCCACTACTATAGATCCGTATGTAGTATATCATCCACTACTATATATCAGTATGTAGTATATAGATCAGTATGTAGTATATAGATCCGTATGTAGTATATCATCCACTACTATAAATCCGTATGTAGTATATCATCCACTACTATAGATCCGTATGTAGTATATCATCCACTACTATAGATCAGTATGTAGTATATAGATCCGTATGTAGAATATCATCCACTACTATAGATCAGTATGTAGTATATAGATCCGTATGTAGTATATCATCCACTACTATAGATCCGTATGTAGTATATCATCCACTACTATAGATCAGTATGTAGTATATAGATCAATATGTAGAATATCATCCACTACTATAGATCAGTATGTAGTATATCATCCACTACTATAGATCAGTATGTAGTATATCATCCACTACTATAGATCAGTATGTAGTATATAGATCCGTATGTAGAATATCATCCACTACTATAGATCAGTATGTAGTATATCATCCACTACTATAGATCAGTATGTAGTATATAGATCAGTATGTAGTATATCATCCACTACTATAGATCAGTATGTAGTATATAGATCAGTATATAGAATATCATCCACTACTATATATCCGTATGTAGTATATAGATCAGTATGTAGTATATCATCCACTACTATAGATCAGTATGTAGTATATAGATCAGTATGTAGTATATAGATCAGTATATAGTATATAGATCAGTATGTAGTATATCATCCACTACTATAGATCAGTATGTAGTATATAGATCAGTATGTAGTATATCATCTACTACTATAGATCAGTATGTAGTATATCATC
This sequence comes from Salvelinus fontinalis, assembly GCF_029448725.1. Lineage (NCBI taxonomy): Eukaryota > Metazoa > Chordata > Actinopteri > Salmoniformes > Salmonidae > Salvelinus > Salvelinus fontinalis. The sequence goes on along the minus strand of NC_074695.1, from coordinate 5,270,971 downwards.
CACTACTATAGATCAGTATGTAGTATATCATCCACTACTATAGATCAGTATGTAGTATATCATCCACTACTATAGAACAGTATGTAGTATATCATCCACTACTATAGATCAGTATGTAGTATATAGATCAGTATGTAGTATATCATCCACTACTATATATCAGTATGTAGTATATAGATCAGTATGTAGTATATCATCCACTACTATAGATCAGTATGTAGTATATCATCCACTACTATAGATCAGTATGTAGTATATAGATCAGTATGTAGTATATCATCCACTACTATATATCAGTATGTAGTATATCATCCACTACTATAGATCAGTATGTAGTATATAGATCAGTATGTAGTATATCATCCACTACTATATATCAGTATGTAGTATATCATCCACTACTATAGATCAGTATGTAGTATATAGATCAGTATGTAGTATATCATCCACTACTATAGATCAGTATGTAGTATATCATCCACTACTATAGATCCGTATGTAGTATATCATCCACTACTATAGATCAGTATGTAGTATATCATCCACTACTATAGATCAGTATGTAGTATATCATCCACTACTATAGATCAGTATGTAATATATCATCCACTACTATAGATCAGTATGTAGTATATAGATCAGTATGTAGTATATAGATCAGTATGTAGTATATAGATCAGTATGTAGTATATCATCCACTACTATAGATCCGTATGTAGTATATCATCCACTACTATAGATCAGTATGTAGTATATCATCCACTACTATAGATCAGTATGTAGTATATCATCCACTACTATAGATCAGTATGTAGTATATCATCCACTACTATAGATCAGTATGTAGTATATAGATCAGTATGTAGTACATAGATCAGTATGTAGTATATAGATCAGTATGTAGTATATAGATCAGTATGTAGTATATAGATCAGTATGTAGTATATAGATCAGTATGTAGTATATAGATCAGTATGTAGTATATAGATCAGTATGTAGTATATAGATCAGTATGTAGTATATAGATCAGTATGTAGTACATAGATCAGTATGTAGTATATAGATCAGTATGTAGTATATCATCCACTACTATAGATCAGTATGTAGTATATAGATCCGTATGTAGTATATCATCCACTACTATAGATCAGTATGTAGTATATCATCCACTACTATAGATCAGTATGTAGTATATCATCCACTACTACAGATCCGTATGTAGTATATCATCCACTACTATAGATCAGTATGTAGTATATCATCCACTACTACAGATCAGTATGTAGTTTATAGATCAGTATGTAGTATATCATCCACTACTATAGATCAGTATGTAGTATATCATCCACTACTATAGATCAGTATATAGTATATAGATCAGTATGTAGTATATCATCCACTACTATAGATCAGTATGTAGTATATAGATCAGTATGTAGTATATCATCCACTACTATAGATCAGTATGTAGTATATCATCCACTACTATAGATCAGTATGTAGTATATAGATCTGTATGTAGTATATCATCCACTACTATAGATCAGTATGTAGTATATCATCCACTACTATAGATCAGTATGTAGTATATAGATCAGTATGTAGTATATCATCCACTACTATAGATCAGTATGTAGTATATAGATCAGTATGTAGTATATCATCCACTACTATAGATCAGTATGTAGTATATCATCCACTACTATAGATCAGTATATAGTATATAGATCAGTATGTAGTATATCATCCACTACTATAGATCAGTATGTAGTATATAGATCAGTATGTAGTATATCATCCACTACTATAGATCAGTATGTAGTATATCATCCACTACTATAGATCAGTATGTAGTATATAGATCTGTATGTAGTATATCATCCACTACTATAGATCAGTATGTAGTATATCATCCACTACTATAGATCAGTATGTAGTATATAGATCAGTATGTAGTATATCATCCACTACTATAGATCAGTATGTAGTATATAGATCAGTATGTAGTATATCATCCACTACTATAGATCAGTATGTAGTATATCATCCACTACTATAGATCAGTATGTAGTAGTATGTATATATCAGTATGTATTTCATTTTCATTACATTTCATTACATTTCATTATAGTACAACGGTTTAATTTGTCTAACCTTAGCAATTTCTTCTTAGCTAGCTACTTAGCCGTCTGTGTATAAAAGATAATTGCGTAATTATCGTATTCCGTCGTCTATCGTAGTCCACACTTATCTGCCCAGCAGCTAGCAAACGTCCACCGTCTACCGAATAGTAGTATAAACTTTTCATTACATTTCATTATAGTACAACGGTCTGATTTTCATTTTCACTACAGTACAACGGTTTGATTTGTTTGATCTTAGCTAGCTACATAGCCGTCTTTGCATCAAACATAATTGTGTAGTTATTGAGGTTCGCCAGCCAGCTATTTTCGCCCTAACGTAACGCAACGTAGCCAACACTGCTAGCTAGCCAGCTTGCCACCGAATAGCAGCATTGTAGAAACGAGTGCATTACAACGGAACGACTTGATCAGTGTAGTGTTGGCTGACTACACAGTTGTCTTTGCTATCTTTGATTTGTATTTGTTCGATCTTAGCTAGCTACTTAGCTGGCTCCATAGCCGTCTTTGTATCGGTGATAATTGTGTAGTTATCAAGGTTCGCTGAGGTTCGCTAGCCAGGTATTCTCGCCCTAACGTAACGTAACGTAGTCAACCCTGCTAACTAGCCAGCTAGCCACCGATTAGCAGCACGGTAGAAACGATTACATTACAACGGAACGACTTGACTTGTGTAGTGTTAGCTAGCTACATAGTTTTCTTTGCTATCTTTTTATCTAAGATAATTGTGTAGCTTTGAGTAATTATCGGTTAGCTAGCCAGCTATTTTTCGCCTGCCGCGCTGCCGTCCTCCTACCTAGCCAACACTGCTAGCTAGCCAACTTCTACCGAATAGCAGCACTGTAGAAACTTACATTACAACGGGACGACTTGATTAGCGTAGTGTTAGCTAGTTGTCTTTGCTGTCCTTGTATCCATGATAATTGTGTAGTTTAGAGAAATTTAGTGAAATTGTCGAGGTTACCTAGCCAGCTTCACTTTCAACAACGTAGCCACTGCTAGCCAGGCTACTTCACCAGCCAGCAGTACTATATCATTTTAGTCAATAAGATCTTGTATTTTATTTTTATTTTTTTGCAACGTAAGCTTAACTTTCTGAACATTCGAGACGTGTAGCCCACTTGTCATTCTAATCTCCATTGCATTAGCGTAGCCTCTTCTGTAGCCTGTCAACCATGTGTCTGTCTATCCCTGTTCTCTCCTCTCTGCACAGACCATACAAACGCTTCACACCGCGTGGCCGCGCCCACCCTAACCTGGTGGTCCCAGCCCGCACGACCCACGTGGAGTTCCAGGTCTCCGGTGGCCTCTGGAACTGCCGATCTGCGGCCAACAAGGCAGAGCTCATCTCAGCCTATGCGTCCCTCCAGTCCCTCGACTTCCTGGCACTGACGGAAACATGGCTCACCACAGATAACACTGCTACTCCTACTGCTCTCTCTTCGTCTGCCCACGTGTTCTCGCACACCCCGAGACCTTCTGGTCAGCGGGGTGGTGGCACCGGGATCCTCATCTCTCCCAAGTGGTCATTCTCTCTTTCTCCCCTTACCCATCTGTCTATCGCCTCCTTTGAATTCCATGCTGTCACAGTTACCAGCCCTTTCAAGCTTAACATCCTTATCATTTATCGCCCTCCAGGTTCCCTTGGAGAGTTCATCAATGAGCTTGATGCCTTGATAAGCTCCTTTCCTGAGGACGGCTCACCTCTCACAGTTCTGGGTGACTTTAACCTCCCCATGTCTACCTTTGACTCATTCCTCTCTGCCTCCTTCTTCCCACTCCTCTCCTCTTTTGACCTCACCCTCTCACCTTCCCCCCCTACTCACAAGGCTGGCAATACGCTTGACCTCATCTTTACTAGATGCTGTTCTTCCACTAACCTCATTGCAACTCCCCTCCAAGTCTCCGACCACTACCTTGTATCCTTTTCCCTCTCGCTCTCATCCAACACTTCCCACACTGCCCCTACTCGGATGGTATCGCGCCGTCCCAACCTCCGCTCTCTCTCCCCCGCTACTCTCTCCTCTTCCATCCTATCATCTCTTCCCTCTGCCCAAACCTTCTCCAACCTATCTCCTGATTCTGCCTCCTCAACCCTCCTCTCCTCCCTTTCTGCATCCTTTGACTCTCTATGTCCCCTATCCTCCAGGCCGGCTCGGTCCTCCCCTCCCGCTCCGTGGCTCGACGACTCATTGCGAGCTCACAGAACAGGGCTCCGGGCAGCCGAGCGGAAATGGAGGAAAACTCGCCTCCCTGCGGACCTGGCATCCTTTCACTCCCTCCTCTCTACATTTTCCTCTTCTGTCTCTGCTGCTAAAGCCACTTTCTACCACTCTAAATTCCAAGCATCTGCCTCTAACCCTAGGAAGCTCTTTGCCACCTTCTCCTCCCTCCTGAATCCTCCTCCCCCTCCCCCCCCCTCCTCCCTCTCTGCAGACGACTTCGTCAACCATTTTGAAAAGAAGGTCGACGACATCCGATCCTCGTTTGCTAAGTCAAACGACACCGCTGGTTCTGCTCACACTGCCCAACCCTGTGCTTTGACCTCTTTCTCCCCTCTCTCTCCAGATGAAATCTCGCGTCTTGTGACGGCCGGCCACCCAACAACCTGCCCGCTTGACCCTATCCCCTCCTCTCTCCTCCAGACCATTTCCGGAGACCTTCTACCTTACCTCACCTCGCTCATCAACTCATCCTTGACCGCTGGCTACGTCCCTTCCGTCTTCAAGAGAGCGAGAGTTGCACCCCTTCTGAAAAAACCTACACTCGATCCCTCCGATGTCAACAACTACAGACCAGTATCCCTTCTTTCTTTTCTCTCCAAAACTCTTGAACGTGCCGTCCTTGGCCAGCTCTCCTGCTATCTCTCTCAGAATGACCTTCTTGATCCAAATCAGTCAGGTTTCAAGACTAGTCACTCAACTGAGACTGCTCTTCTCTGTATCACGGAGGCGCTCCGCACTGCTAAAGCTAACTCTCTCTCCTCTGCTCTCATCCTTCTAGACCTATCGGCTGCCTTCGATACTGTGAACCATCAGATCCTCCTCTCCACCCTCTCCGAGTTGGGCATCTCCGGCGCGGCCCACGCTTGGATTGCGTCCTACCTGACAGGTCGCTCCTACCAGGTGGCGTGGCGAGAATCTGTCTCCTCACCACGCGCTCTCACCACTGGTGTCCCCCAGGGCTCTGTTCTAGGCCCTCTCCTATTCTCGCTATACACCAAGTCACTTGGCTCTGTCATAACCTCACATGGTCTCTCCTATCATTGCTATGCAGACGACACACAATTAATCTTCTCCTTTCCCCCTTCTGATGACCAGGTGGCGAATCGCATCTCTGCATGTCTGGCAGACATATCAGTGTGGATGACGGATCACCACCTCAAGCTGAACCTCGGCAAGACGGAGCTGCTCTTCCTCCCGGGGAAGGACTGTCCGTTCCATGATCTCGCCATCACGGTTGACAACTCCATTGTGTCCTCCTCCCAGAGCGCTAAGAACCTTGGCGTGATCCTGGACAACACCCTGTCGTTCTCGACCAACATCAAGGCGGTGGCCCGTTCCTGTAGGTTCATGCTCTACAACATCCGCAGAGTACGACCCTGCCTCACACAGGAAGCGGCGCAGGTCCTAATCCAGGCACTTGTCATCTCCCTTCTGGATTACTGCAACTCGCTGTTGGCTGGGCTCCCTGCCTGTGCCATTAAACCCCTACAACTCATCCAGAACGCCGCAGCCCGGCTGGTGTTCAACCTTCCCAAGTTCTCTCACGTCACCCCGCTCCTCCGCTCTCTCCACTGGCTTCCAGTTGAAGCTCGCATCCGCTACAAGACCATGGTGCTTGCCTACGGAGCTGTGAGGGGAACGGCACCTCAGTACCTTCAGGCTCTGATCAGGCCCTACACCCAAACAAGGGCACTGCGTTCATCCACCTCTGGCCTGCTCGCCTCCCTACCACTGAGGAAGTACAGTTCCCGCTCAGCCCAGTCAAAACTGTTCGCTGCTCTGGCACCCCAATGGTGGAACAAACTCCCTCACGATGCCAGGACAGCGGAGTCAATCACCACCTTCCGGAGACACCTGAAACCCCACCTCTTCAAGGAATACCTAGGATAAAGCAATCCTTCTGCCCCCCCCCCCCCCCCCCCTTAAAAGATCTAGATGCACTATTGTAAAGTGGCTGTTCCACTGGATGTCATAAGGTGAATGCACCAATTTGTAAGTCGCTCTGGATAAGAGCGTCTGCTAAATGACTTAAATGTAAATGTAAATGTAAATGTAGTATATCATCCACAACTATAGATCAGTATGTAGTATATCATCCACTACTATAGATCAGTATGTAGTATATAGATCAGTATGTAGTATATCATCCACTACTATAGATCAGTATGTAGTATATCATCCACTACTATAGATCAGTATGTAGTATATAGATCAGTATGTAGTATATCATCCACTACTATAGATCAGTATGTAGTATATCATCCACTAATATAGATCAGTATGTAGTATATAGATCAGTATGTAGTATATAGATCAGTATGTAGTATATCATCCACTACTATAGATCAGTATGTAGTATATCATCCACTACTATAGATCAGTATGTAGTATATAGATCAGTATGTAGTATATCATCCACTACTATAGATCAGTATGTAGTATATCATCCACTAATATAGATCAGTATGTAGTATATAGATCAGTATGTAGTATATAGATCAGTATGTAGTATATAGATCAGTATGTAGTATATAGATCAGTATGTAGTATATAGATCAGTATGTAGTATATCATCCACTACTATAGATCAGTATGTAGTATATAGATCAGTATGTAGTATATCATCCACTACTATAGATCAGTATGTAGTATATCATCCACTAATATAGATCAGTATGTAGTATATAGATCAGTATGTAGTATATAGATCCGTATGTAGTATATCATCCACTACTATAGATCAGTATGTAGTATATCATCCACTACTATAGATCAGTATGTAGTATATAGATCAGTATGTAGTATATCATCCACTACTATAGATCAGTATGTAGTATATCATCCACTACTACATATCAGTATGTAGTATATAGATCAGTATGTAGTATATCATCCACTACTATAGATCAGTATGTAGTATATCATCCACTACTATAGATCAGTATGTAGTATATCATCCACTACTATAGATCAGTATGTAGTATATAGATCAGTATGTAGTATATCATCCACTACTATAGATCAGTATGTAGTATATAGATCAGTATGTAGTATATCATCCACTACTATAGATCAGTATGTAGTATATCATCCACTACTATAGATCAGTATGTAGTATATAATCCACTACTATAGATCAGTATGTAGTATATAGATCAGTATGTAGTATATCATCCACTACTATAGATCAGTATGTAGTATATCATCCACTACTATAGATCAGTATGTAGTATATCATCCACTACTATAGATCAGTATATAGAATATCATCCACTACTATAGATCAGTATGTAGTATATAGATCAGTATGTAGTATATCATCCACTACTATACATCACTATAGAATATCATCCACTACTATAGATCAGTATGTAGTATATCATCCACTACTATAGATCAGTATGTAGTATATAGATCCGTATGTAGTATATCATCCACTACTATAGATCCGTATGTAGTATATCATCCACTACTATAGATCAGTATGTAGTATATAGATCCGTATGTAGTATATCATCCACTACTATAGATCAGTATGTAGTATATCATCCACTACTACACATCAGTATGTAGTATATCATCCACTACTATACATCAGTATATAGAATATCATCCACTACTATAGATCAGTATGTAGTATATCATCCACTACTATAGATCAGTATGTAGTATATAGATCCGTATGTAGTATATCATCCACTACTATAGATCCGTATGTAGTATATCATCCACTACTATAGACCAGTATGTAGTATATCATCCACTACTATAGATCAGTATGTAGTATATCATCCACTAATATAGATCAGTATGTAGTATATAGATCAGTATGTAGTATATAGATCAGTATGTAGTATATAGATCAGTATGTAGTATATAGATCAGTATGTAGTATATAGATCAGTATGTAGTATATCATCCACTACTATAGATCAGTATGTAGTATATAGATCAGTATGTAGTATATCATCCACTACTATAGATCAGTATGTAGTATATCATCCACTACTATAGATCAGTATGTAGTATATCATCCACTACTATAGATCAGTATGTAGTATATCATCCACTAATATAGATCAGTATGTAGTATATAGATCAGTATGTAGTATATAGATCCGTATGTAGTATATCATCCACTACTATAGATCAGTATGTAGTATATCATCCACTACTATAGATCAGTATGTAGTATATAGATCAGTATGTAGTTTATCATCCACTACTATAGATCAGTATGTAGTATATCATCCACTACTACATATCAGTATGTAGTATATAGATCAGTATGTAGTATATCATCCACTACTATAGATCAGTATGTAGTATATCATCCACTACTATAGATCAGTATGTAGTATATCATCCACTACTATAGATCAGTATGTAGTATATAGATCAGTATGTAGTATATCATCCACTACTATAGATCAGTATGTAGTATATAGATCAGTATGTAGTATATCATCCACTACTATAGATCAGTATGTAGTATATCATCCACTACTATAGATCAGTATGTAGTATATCATCCACTACTATAGATCAGTATGTAGTATATAGATCAGTATGTAGTATATCATCCACTACTATAGATCAGTATGTAGTATATCATCCACTACTATAGATCAGTATGTAGTATATCATCCACTACTATAGATCAGTATGTAGAATATCATCCACTACTATAGATCAGTATGTAGTATATAGATCAGTATGTAGTATATCATCCACTACTATACATCACTATAGAATATCATCCACTACTATAGATCAGTATGTAGTATATCATCCACTACTATAGATCAGTATGTAGTATATAGATCCGTATGTAGTATATCATCCACTACTATAGATCCGTATGTAGTATATCATCCACTACTATAGATCAGTATGTAGTATATAGATCCGTATGTAGTATATCATCCACTACTATAGATCAGTATGTAGTATATCATCCACTACTACAGATCAGTATGTAGTATATCATCCACTACTATACATCAGTATATAGAATATCATCCACTACTATAGATCAGTATGTAGTATATCATCCACTACTATAGATCAGTATGTAGTATATAGATCCGTATGTAGTATATCATCCACTACTATAGATCCGTATGTAGTATATCATCCACTACTATAGACCAGTATGTAGTATATCATCCACTACTATAGATCAGTATGTAGTATATCATCCACTACTACAGATCAGTAAGTATGTATATCATCCACTACTATAGATCAGTATGTAGTATATCATCCACTACTATAGATCAGTATGTAGTATATAGATCAGTATGTAGTATATAGATCAGTATGTAGTATATAGATCAGTATGTAGTATATAGATCAGTATGTAGTATATCATCCACTACTACAGATCAGTATGTAGTATATCATCCACTACTATAGATCAGTATGTAGTATATCATCCACTACTATAGATCAGTATGTAGTATATAGATCAGTATGTAGTATATAGATCAGTATGTAGTATATCATCCACTACTATAGATCAGTATGTAGTATATCATCCACTACTATAGATCAGTATGTAGTATATCATCCACTACTATAGATCAGTATGTAGTATATAGATCCGTATGTAGTATATCATCCACTACTATAGATCCGTATGTAGTATATCATCCACTACTATAGATCCGTATGTAGTATATAGATCAGTATGTAGTATATAGATCAGTATGTAGTATATCATCCACTACTATAGATCAGTATGTAGTATATCATCCACTACTATATATCAGTATGTAGTATATAGATCAGTATGTAGTATATCATCCACTACTATAGATCAGTATGTAGTATATAGATCAGTATGTAGTATATCATCCACTACTATAGATCAGTATGTAGTATATCATCCACTACTATAGATCAGTATGTAGTATATAGATCAGTATATAGTATATCATCCACTACTATAGATCAGTATGTAGTATATCATCCACTACTATAGATCAGTATGTAGTATATCATCCACTACTATATATCAGTATGTAGTATATAGATCAGTATGTAGTATATCATCGACTACTATATATCAGTATGTAGTATATCATCCACTACTATAGATCAGTATATAGAATATCATCCACTACTATAGATCAGTATGTAGTATATCATCCACTACTATAGATCAGTATGTAGTATATCATCCACTACTATAGATCAGTATGTAGTATATAGATCAGTATGTAGTATATCATCCATTACTATAGATCAGTATATAGAATATCATCCACTACTATAGATCAGTATGTAGTATATCATCCACTACTATAGATCAGTATGTAGTATATAGATCCGTATGTAGTATATCATCCACTACTATAGATCCGTATGTAGTATATCATCCACTACTATATATCAGTATGTAGTATATAGATCAGTATGTAGTATATAGATCCGTATGTAGTTTTTCATCCACTACTATAAATCCGTATGTAGTATATCATCCACTACTATAGATCCGTATGTAGTATATCATCCACTACTATAGATCAGTATGTAGTATATCATCCACTACTATAGATCAGTATGTAGTATATCATCCACTACTATATATCAGTATGTAGTATATAGATCCGTATGTAGAATATCATCCACTACTATAGATCAGTATGTAGTATATCATCCACTACTATAGATCAGTATGTAGTATATAGATCAGTATGTAGAATATCATCCACTACTATAGATCAGTATGTAGTATATCATCCACTACTATAGATCAGTATGTAGTATATAGATCAGTATGTAGAATATCATCCACTACTATAGATCAGTATGTAGTATATCATCCACTACTATATATCCGTATGTAGTATATAGATCCGTATGTAGTATATCATCCACTACTATAGATCCGTATGTAGTATATCATCCACTACTATAGATCAGTATGTAGTATATAGATCAGTATGTAGAATATCATCCACTACTATAGATCAGTATGTAGTATATCATCCACTACTATAGATCAGTATGTAGTATATAGATCCGTATGTAGTATATCATCCACTACTATAGATCCGTATGTAGTATATCATCCACTACTATAGACCAGTATGTAGTATATCATCCACTACTATAGATCAGTATGTAGTATATAGATCAGTATATAGAATATCATCCACTACTATATATCCGTATGTAGTATATAGATCAGTATGTAGTATATCATCCACTACTATAGATCAGTATGTAGTATATAGATCAGTATGTAGTATATCATCTACAACTATAGATCAGTATGTAGTATATCATCCACTACTATAGATCAGTATGTAGTATATCATCCACTACTATATATCAGTATGTAGTATATCATCCACTACTATAGATCAGTATATAGTATATAGATCAGTATGTAGTATATCATCCACTACTATAGATCAGTATGTAGTATATAGATCAGTATGTAGTATATCATCTACAACTATAGATCAGTATGTAGTATATAGATCAGTATGTAGTATATCATCTACAACTATAGATCAGTATGTAGTATATCATCCACTACTATAGATCAGTATGTAGTATATCATCCACTACTATATATCAGTATGTAGTATATCATCCACTACTATAGATCAGTATGTAGTATATCATCCACTACTATAGATCAGTATGTAGTATATTATCCACTACTATATATCAGTATGTAGTATATCATCCACTACTATAGATCAGTATGTAGTATATCATCCACTACTATAGATCAGTATGTAGTATATCATCCACTACTATAGATCAGTATGTAGTATATCATCCACTACTATATATCAGTATGTAGTATATCATCCACTACTATAGATCAGTATGTAGTATATCATCCACTACTATAGATCAGTATGTAGTATATCATCCACTACTATAGATCAGTATGTAGTATATAGATCAGTATGTAGTATATCATCCACTACTATAGATCAGTATGTAGTATATCATCCACTACTATAGATCAGTATGTAGTATATCATCCACTACTATATATCAGTATGTAGTATATAGATCAGTATGTAGTATATCATCCACTACTATAGATCAGTATGTAGTATATCATCCACTACTATAGATCAGTATGTAGTATATAGATCAGTATGTAGTATATCATCCACTACTATAGATCAATATGTAGTATATAGATCAGTATGTAGTATATCATCCACTACTATAGATCAGTATGTAGTATATAGATCAGTATGTAGTATATCATCCACTACTATAGATCAGTATGTAGTATATCATCCACTACTATAGATCAGTATGTAGTATATCATCCACTACTATAGATCAGTATGTAGTATATCATCCACTACTATAGATCAGTATGTAGTATATAGATCAGTATGTAGTATATCATCCACTACTATAGATCAGTATGTAGTATATAGATCAGTATGTAGAATATCATCCACTACTATAGATCAGTATGTAGTATATCATCCACTACTATATATCAGTATGTAGTATATAGATCAGTATGTAGAATATCATCCACTACTATAGATCAGTATGTAGTATATCATCCACTACTATATATCCGTATGTAGTATATAGATCCGTATGTAGTATATCATCCACTACTATAGATCCGTATGTAGTATATCATCCACTACTATAGATCAGTATGTAGTATATAGATCAGTATGTAGAATATCATCCACTACTATAGATCAGTATGTAGTATATCATCCACTACTATAGATCAGTATGTAGTATATAGATCCGTATGTAGTATATCATCCACTACTATAGATCCGTATGTAGTATATCATCCACTACTATAGACCAGTATGTAGTATATCATCCACTACTATAGATCAGTATGTAGTATATAGATCAGTATATAGAATATCATCCACTACTATATATCCGTATGTAGTATATAGATCAGTATGTAGTATATCATCCACTACTATAGATCAGTATGTAGTATATAGATCAGTATGTAGTATATCATCCACTACTATAGATCAGTATGTAGTATATCATCCACTACTATAGATCAGTATGTAGTATATCATCCACTACTATATATCAGTATGTAGTATATCATCCACTACTATAGATCAGTATATAGTATATAGATCAGTATGTAGTATATCATCCACTACTATAGATCAGTATGTAGTATATAGATCAGTATGTAGTATATCATCCACTACTATAGATCAGTATGTAGTATATAGATCAGTATGTAGTATATCATCTACATACTATAGATCAGTATGTAGTATATCATCCACTACTATAGATCAGTATGTAGTATATCATCCACTACTATAGATCAGTATGTAGTATATCATCCACTACTATAGATCAGTATGTAGTATATCATCCACTACTATAGATCAGTATGTAGTATATCATCCACTACTATAGATCAGTATGTAGTATATCATCCACTACTATAGATCAGTATGTAGTATATCATCCACTACTATAGATCAGTATGTAGTATATCATCCACTACTATAGATCAGTATGTAGTATATCATCCACTACTATATATCAGTATGTAGTATATCATCCACTACTATAGATCAGTATGTAGTATATCATCCACTACTATAGATCAGTATGTAGTATATCATCCACTACTATAGATCAGTATGTAGTATATAGATCAGTATGTAGTATATCATCCACTACTATAGATCAGTATGTAGTATATCATCCACTACTATAGATCAGTATGTAGTATATCATCCACTACTATAGATCAGTATGTAGTATATAGATCAGTATGTAGTATATCATCCACTACTATAGATCAGTATGTAGTATATAGATCAGTATGTAGTATATCATCCACTACTATAGATCAGTATGTAGTATATAGATCAGTATGTAGTATATCATCCACTACTATAGATCAGTATGTAGTATATCATCCACTACTATAGATCAGTATGTAGTATATCATCCACTACTATAGATCAGTATGTAGTATATCATCCACTACTATAGATCAGTATGTAGTATATAGATCAGTATGTAGTATATCATCCACTACTATAGATCAGTATGTAGTATATAGATCAGTATGTAGTATATCATCCACTACTATATATCAGTATGTAGTATATCATCCACTACTATAGATCAGTATGTAGTATATAGATCAGTATGTAGTATATCATCCACTACTATAGATCAGTATGTAGTATATAGATCAGTATGTAGTATATCATCCACTACTATAGATCAGTATGTAGTATATCATCCACTACTATAGATCAGTATGTAGTATATCATCCACTACTATAGACCAGTATGTAGTATATCATCCACTACTATAGATCAGTATGTAGTATATCATCCACTACTATAGATCAGTATGTAGTATATCATCCACTACTATAGATCAGTATGTAGTATATCATCCACTACTATATATCAGTATGTAGTATATCATCCACTACTATAGATCAGTATGTAGTATATCATCCACTACTATAGATCAGTATGTAGTATATCATCCACTACTATAGATCAGTATGTAGTATATCATCCACTACTATATATCAGTATGTAGTATATAGATCCGTATGTAGAATATCATCCACTACTATAGATCAGTATGTAGTATATCATCCACTACTATAGATCAGTATGTAGTATATAGATCAGTATGTAGAATATCATCCACTACTATAGATCAGTATGTAGTATATCATCCACTACTATAGATCAGTATGTAGTATATAGATCAGTATGTAGAATATCATCCACTACTATAGATCAGTATGTAGTATATCATCCACTACTATATATCCGTATGTAGTATATAGATCCGTATGTAGTATATCATCCACTACTATAGATCCGTATGTAGTATATCATCCACTACTATAGATCAGTATGTAGTATATAGATCAGTATGTAGAATATCATCCACTACTATAGATCAGTATGTAGTATATCATCCACTACTATAGATCAGTATGTAGTATATAGATCCGTATGTAGTATATCATCCACTACTATAGATCCGTATGTAGTATATCATCCACTACTATAGACCAGTATGTAGTATATCATCCACTACTATAGATCAGTATGTAGTATATAGATCAGTATATAGAATATCATCCACTACTATATATCCGTATGTAGTATATAGATCAGTATGTAGTATATCATCCACTACTATAGATCAGTATGTAGTATATAGATCAGTATGTAGTATATCATCCACTACTATAGATCAGTATGTAGTATATAGATCAGTATGTAGTATATCATCCACTACTATAGATCAGTATGTAGTATATCATCTACAACTATAGATCAGTATGTAGTATATAGATCAGTATGTAGTATATCATCCACTACTATATATCAGTATGTAGTATATCATCCACTACTATATATCAGTATGTAGTATATCATCCACTACTATAGATCAGTATATAGTATATAGATCAGTATGTAGTATATCATCCACTACTATAGATCAGTATGTAGTATATAGATCAGTATGTAGTATATCATCTACAACTATAGATCAGTATGTAGTATATCATCCACTACTATAGATCAGTATGTAGTATATCATCCACTACTATAGATCAGTATGTAGTATATAGATCAGTATGTAGTATATCATCTACAACTATAGATCAGTATGTAGTATATCATCCACTACTATAGATCAGTATGTAGTATATCATCCACTACTATAGATCAGTATGTAGTATATCATCCACTACTATAGATCAGTATGTAGTATATCATCCACTACTATAGATCAGTATGTAGTATATCATCCACTACTATAGATCAGTATGTAGTATATAGATCCGTATGTAGTATATCATCCACTACTATAGATCAGTATGTAGTGTATCATCCACTACTATAGATCAGTATGTAGTATATCATCCACTACTATATATCAGTATGTAGTATATCATCCACTACTATAGATCAGTATGTAGTATATCATCCACTACTATAGATCAGTATGTAGTATATCATCCACTACTATATATCAGTATGTAGTATATAGATCAGTATGTAGTATATCATCCACTACTATAGATCAGTATGTAGTATATCATCCACTACTATAGATCAGTATGTAGTATATCATCCACTACTATAGATCAGTATGTAGTATATAGATCAGTATGTAGTATATCATCCACTACTATACATCAATATGTAGTATATAGATCAGTATGTAGTATATCATCCACTACTATAGATCAGTATGTAGTATATAGATCAGTATGTAGTATATCATCCACTACTATAGATCAGTATGTAGTATATAGATCAGTATGTAGTATATCATCCACTACTATAGATCAGTATGTAGTATATAGATCAGTATGTAGTATATCATCCACTACTATAGATCAGTATGTAGTATATAGATCAGTATGTAGTATATCATCCACTACTATAGATCAGTATGTAGTATATCATCCACTACTATAGATCAGTATGTAGTATATCATCCACTACTATATATCAGTATGTAGTATATCATCCACTACTATAGATCAGTATGTAGTATATCATCCACTACTATAGATCAGTATGTAGTATATCATCCACTACTATAGATCAGTATGTAGTATATCATCCACTACTATATATCAGTATGTAGTATATAGATCAGTATGTAGTATATAGATCAGTATGTAGTATATCATCCACTACTATAGATCAGTATGTAGTATATCATCCACTACTATAGATCAGTATGTAGTATATAGATCAGTATGTAGTATATCATCCACTACTATATATCAGTATGTAGTATATCATCCACTACTATAGATCAGTATGTAGTATATAGATCAGTATGTAGTATATCATCCACTACTATAGATCAGTATGTAGTATATAGATCAGTATGTAGTATATCATCCACTACTATAGATCAGTATGTAGTATATCATCCACTACTATAGATCAGTATGTAGTATATAGATCAGTATGTAGTATATCATCCACTACTATAGATCAGTATGTAGTATATCATCCACTACTATAGATCAGTATGTAGTATATAGATCAGTATGTAGTATATCATCCACTACTATAGATCAGTATGTAGTATATAGATCAGTATGTAGTATATCATCCACTCCTATAGATCAGTATGTAGTATATCATCCACTACTATAGATCAGTATGTAGTATATCATCCACTACTATAGATCAGTATGTAGTATATCATCCACTACTATAGATCAGTATGTAGTATATAGATCAGTATGTAGTATATCATCCACTACTATAGATCAGTATGTAGTATATCATCCACTACTATAGATCAGTATGTAGTATATCATCCACTACTATAGATCAGTATGTAGTATATCATCCACTACTATAGATCAGTATGTAGTATATCATCCACTACTATAGATCAGTATGTAGTATATCATCCACTACTATAGATCAGTATGTAGTATATCATCCACTACTATAGATCAGTATGTAGTATATAGATCAGTATGTAGTATATCATCCACTACTATAGATCAGTATGTAGTATATAGATCAGTATGTAGTATATCATCCACTACTATAGATCAGTATGTAGTATATAGATCAGTATGTAGTATATCATCCACTACTATAGATCAGTATGTAGTATATCATCCACTACTATAGATCAGTATGTAGTATATCATCCACTACTATAGATCAGTATGTAGTATATCATCCACTACTATAGATCAGTATGTAGTATATCATCCACTACTATAGATCAGTATGTAGTATATCATCCACTACTATAGATCAGTATGTAGTATATCATCCACTACTATAGATCAGTATGTAGTATATCATCCACTACTATAGATCAGTATGTAGTATATAGATCAGTATGTAGTATATCATCCACTACTATAGATCAGTATGTAGTATATAGATCAGTATGTAGTATATCATCCACTACTATAGATCAGTATGTAGTATATCATCCACTACTATAGATCAGTATGTAGTATATCATCCACTACTATAGATCAGTATGTAGTATATCATCCACTACTATAGATCAGTATGTAGTATATAGACCAGTATGTAGTATATCATCCACTACTATAGTATATCATCCACTACTATAGATCAGTATGTAGTATATAGATCAGTATGTAGTATATCATCCACTACTATAGATCAGTATGTAGTATATCATCCACTACTATAGATCAGTATGTAGTATATAGATCAGTATGTAGTATATCATCCACTACTATAGATCAGTATGTAGTATATAGATCAGTATGTAGTATATAGATCAGTATGTAGTATATAGATCAGTATGTAGTATATCATCCACTACTATAGATCAGTATGTAGTATATAGATCAGTATGTAGTATATCATCCACTACTATAGATCAGTATGTAGTATATCATCCACTACTATAGATCAGTATGTAGTATATCATCCACTACTATAGATCAGTATGTAGTATATAGATCAGTATGTAGTATATCATCCACTACTATAGATCAGTATGTAGTATATCATCCACTACTATAGATCAGTATGTAGTATATCATCCACTACTATAGATCAGTATGTAGTATATCATCCACTACTATAGATCAGTATGTAGTATATCATCCACTACTATAGATCAGTATGTAGTATATAGATCAGTATGTAGTATATCATCCACTACTATAGATCAGTATGTAGTATATAGATCAGTATGTAGTATATCATCCACTACTATAGATCAGTATGTAGTATATCATCCACTACTATAGATCAGTATGTAGTATATAGATCAGTATGTAGTATATCATCCACTACTATAGATCAGTATGTAGTATATAGATCAGTATGTAGTATATCATCCACTACTATAGATCAGTATGTAGTATATAGATCAGTATGTAGTATATAGATCAGTATGTAGTATATAGATCAGTATGTAGTATATAGATCAGTATGTAGTATATCATCCACTACTATAGATCAGTATGTAGTATATAGATCAGTATGTAGTATATCATCCACTACTATAGATCAGTATGTAGTATATAGATCAGTATGTAGTATATCATCCACTACTATAGATCAGTATGTAGTATATCATCCACTACTATAGATCAGTATGTAGTATATAGATCAGTATGTAGTATATCATCCACTACTATAGATCAGTATGTAGTATATCATCCACTACTATAGATCAGTATGTAGTATATAGATCAGTATGTAGTATATCATCCACTACTATAGATCAGTATGTAGTATATCATCCACTACTATAGATCAGTATGTAGTATATAGATCAGTATGTAGTATATCATCCACTACTATAGATCAGTATGTAGTATATAGATCAGTATGTAGTATATAGATCAGTATGTAGTATATAGATCAGTATGTAGTATATAGATCAGTATGTAGTATATCATCCACTACTATAGATCAGTATGTAGTATATAGATCAGTATGTAGTATATCATCCACTACTATAGATCAGTATGTAGTATATAGATCAGTATGTAGTATATCATCCACTACTATAGATCAGTATGTAGTATATCATCCACTACTATAGATCAGTATGTAGTATATAGATCAGTATGTAGTATATCATCCACTACTATAGATCAGTATGTAGTATATCATCCACTACTATAGATCAGTATGTAGTATATCATCCACTACTATAGATCAGTATGTAGTATATAGATCAGTATGTAGTATATCATCCACTACTATAGATCAGTATGTAGTATATCATCCACTACTATAGATCAGTATGTAGTATATCATCCACTACTATAGATCAGTATGTAGTATATCATCCACTACTATAGATCAGTATGTAGTATATCATCCACTACTATAGATCAGTATGTAGTATATAGATCAGTATGTAGTATATCATCCACTACTATAGATCAGTATGTAGTATATAGATCAGTATGTAGTATATCATCCACTACTATAGATCAGTATGTAGTATATAGATCAGTATGTAGTATATCATCCACTACTATAGATCAGTATGTAGTATATCATCCACTACTATAGATCAGTATGTAGTATATAGATCCGTATGTAGTATATCATCCACTACTATAGATCAGTATGTAGTATATAGATCCGTATGTAGTATATCATCCACTACTATAGATCAGTATGTAGTATATAGATCAGTATGTAGTATATCATCCACTACTATAGATCAGTATGTAGTATATCATCCACTACTATAGATCAGTATGTAGTATATCATCCACTACTATAGATCAGTATGTAGTATATCATCCACTACTATAGATCAGTATGTAGTATATCATCCACTACTATAGATCAGTATGTAGTATATAGATCAGTATGTAGTATATCATCCACTACTATAGATCAGTATGTAGTATATAGATCAGTATGTAGTATATCATCCACTACTATAGATCAGTATGTAGTATATCATCCACTACTATAGATCAGTATGTAGTATATAGATCAGTATGTAGTATATCATCCACTACTATAGATCAGTATGTAGTATATTGTCCACTACTATAGATCAGTATGTAGTATATCATCCACTACTATAGATCAGTATGTAGTATATCATCCACTACTATAGATCAGTATGTAGTATATCATCCACTACTATAGATCAGTATGTAGTATATAGATCAGTATGTAGTATATCATCCACTACTATAGATCAGTATGTAGTATATAGATCAGTATGTAGTATATCATCCACTACTATAGATCAGTATGTAGTATATCATCCACTACTATAGATCAGTATGTAGTATATCATCCACTACTATAGATCAGTATGTAGTATATCATCCACTACTATAGATCAGTATGTAGTATATCATCCACTACTATAGATCAGTATGTAGTATATCATCCACTACTATAGATCAGTATGTAGTATATCATCCACTACTATAGATCAGTATGTAGTATATAGATCAGTATGTAGTATATCATCCACTACTATAGATCAGTATGTAGTATATAGATCAGTATGTAGTATATAGATCAGTATGTAGTATATAGATCAGTATGTAGTATATCATCCACTACTATAGATCAGTATGTAGTATATCATCCACTACTATAGATCAGTATGTAGTATATAGATCAGTATGTAGTATATCATCCACTACTATAGATCAGTATGTAGTATATCATCCACTACTATAGATCAGTATGTAGTATATCATCCACTACTATAGATCAGTATGTAGTATATCATCCACTACTATAGATCAGTATGTAGTATATCATCCACTACTATAGATCAGTATGTAGTATATAGATCAGTATATAGAATATCTTCCACTACTATAGATCAGTATGTAGTATATAGATCAGTATGTAGTATATCATCCACTACTATAGATCAGTATGTAGTATATAGATCAGTATGTAGTATATCATCCACTACTATATATCAGTATGTAGTATATCATCCACTACTATAGATCAGTATATAGTATATAGATCAGTATGTAGTATATCATCCACTACTATATATCAGTATGTAGTATATAGATCAGTATGTAGTATATCATCCACTACTATAGATCAGTATATAGTATATAGATCAGTATATAGAATATCATCCACTACTATAGATCAGTATGTAGTATATAGATCAGTATGTAGTATATCATCCACTACTATAGATCAGTATATAGTATATAGATCAGTATGTAGTATATCATCCATTACTATAGATCAGTATGTAGTATATCATCCACTACTATAGATCAGTATGTAGTATATCATCCACTACTATAGATCAGTATGTAGTATATCATCCACTACTATAGATCAGTATGTAGTATATCATCCACTACTATAGATCAGTATGTAGTATATAGATCAGTATGTAGTATATCATCCACTACTATAGATCAGTATGTAGTATATCATCCACTACTATAGATCAGTATGTAGTATATAGATCAGTATGTAGTATATCATCCACTACTATAGATCAGTATGTAGTATATAGATCAGTATGTAGTATATCATCCACTACTATAGATCAGTATGTAGTATATAGATCAGTATGTAGTATATCATCCACTACTATAGATCAGTATGTAGTATATAGATCAGTATGTAGTATATCATCCACTACTATAGATCAGTATGTAGTATATAGATCGGTATGTAGTATATCATCCACTACTATAGATCCGTATGTAGTATATCATCCACTACTATAGATCAGTATGTAGTATATAGATCAGTATGTAGTATATCATCCATTACTATAGATCAGTATATAGTATACAGATCAGTATGTAGTATATCATCCACTACTATAGATCCGTATGTAGTATATCATCCACTACTATAGATCAGTATGTAGTATATCATCCACTACTATAGATCAGTATGTAGTATATCATCCACTACTATAGATCAGTATGTAGTATATTGTCCACTACTATAGATCAGTATGTAGTATATCATCCACTACTATAGATCAGTATGTAGTATATCATCCACTACTATAGATCAGTATGTAGTATATAGATCTGTATGTAGTATATCATCCACTACTATATATCAGTATGTAGTATATCATCCACTACTATAGATCAGTATATAGTATACAGATCAGTATGTAGTATATCATCCACTACTATAGATCAGTATGTAGTATATAGATCAGTATGTAGTATATCATCCACTACTATAGATCAGTATGTAGTATATCATCCACTACTATAGATCAGTATGTAGTATATAGATCAGTATGTAGTATATCATCCACTACTATAGATCAGTATGTAGTATATAGATCAGTATGTAGTATATCATCCACTACTATAGATCAGTATGTAGTATATAGATCAGTATGTAGTATATCATCCACTACTATATATCAGTATGTAGTATATAGATCAGTATGTAGTATATCATCCACTACTATATATCAGTATGTAGTATATCATCCACTACTATAGATCAGTATGTAGTATATCATCCACTACTATAGATCAGTATGTAGTATATCATCCACTACTATAGATCAGTATGTAGTATATAGATCAGTATGTAGTATATCATCCACTACTATAGATCAGTATGTAGTATATCATCCACTACTATAGATCAGTATGTAGTATATCATCCACTACTATAGATCAGTATGTAGTATATAGACCAGTATGTAGTATATCATCCACTACTATAGATCAGTATGTAGTATATAGATCAGTATGTAGTATATCATCCACTACTATAGATCAGTATGTAGTATATAGATCAGTATATAGAATATCATCCACTACTATAGATCAGTATGTAGTATATAGATCAGTATGTAGTATATAGATCAGTATGTAGTATATCATCCACTACTATAGATCAGTATGTAGTATATTATCCACTACTATAGATCAGTATGTAGTATATCATCCACTACTATAGATCAGTATGTAGTATATCATCCACTACTATAGATCAGTATGTAGTATATCATCCACTACTATAGATCAGTATGTAGTATATCATCCACCACTATAGATCAGTATGTAGTATATAGATCAGTATGTAGTATATCATCCACTACTATAGATCAGTATGTAGTATATCATCCACTACTATAGATCAGTATGTAGTATATCATCCACTACTATAGATCAGTATGTAGTATATAGATCAGTATGTAGTATATCATCCACTACTATAGATCAGTATGTAGTATATAGATCAGTATGTAGTATATCATCCACTACTATATATCAGTATGTAGTATATCATCCACTACTATAGATCAGTATGTAGTATATCATCCACTACTATAGATCAGTATGTAGTATATCATCCACTACTATAGATCAGTATGTAGTATATCATCCACTACTATAGATCAGTATGTAGTATATCATCCACTACTATAGATCAGTATGTAGTATATCATCCACTACTATAGATCAGTATGTAGTATATCATCCACTACTATAGATCAGTATATAGAATATCATCCACTACTATAGATCAGTATGTAGTATATAGATCAGTATGTAGTATATCATCCACTACTATAGATCAGTATGTAGTATATCATCCACTACTATAGATCAGTATGTAGTATATAGATCAGTATATAGAATATCATCCACTACTATAGATCAGTATGTAGTATATAGATCAGTATGTAGTATATCATCCACTACTATAGATCAGTATGTAGTATATAGATCAGTATGTAGTATATCATCCACTACTATATATCAGTATGTAGTATATCATCCACTACTATAGATCAGTATATAGTATATAGATCAGTATGTAGTATATCATCCACTACTATATATCAGTATGTAGTATATAGATCAGTATGTAGTATATCATCCACTACTATAGATCAGTATATAGTATATAGATCAGTATATAGAATATCATCCACTACTATAGATCAGTATGTAGTATATAGATCAGTATGTAGTATATCATCCACTACTATAGATCAGTATATAGTATATAGATCAGTATGTAGTATGTCATCCATTACTATAGATCAGTATGTAGTATATCATCCACTACTATAGATCAGTATGTAGTATATCATCCACTACTATAGATCAGTATGTAGTATATAGATCAGTATGTAGTATATCATCCACTACTATAGATCAGTATGTAGTATATCATCCACTACTATAGATCAGTATGTAGTATATCATCCACTACTATAGATCAGTATGTAGTATATCATCCACTACTATAGATCAGTATATAGTATATCATCCACTACTATAGATCAGTATGTAGTATATAGATCAGTATGTAGTATATCATCCACTACTATAGATCAGTATGTAGTATATCATCCACTACTATAGATCAGTATGTAGTATATAGATCAGTATGTAGTATATCATCCACTACTATAGATCAGTATGTAGTATATAGATCAGTATGTAGTATATCATCCACTACTATAGATCAGTATGTAGTATATAGATCAGTATGTAGTATATCATCCACTACTATAGATCAGTATGTAGTATATAGATCAGTATGTAGTATATCATCCACTACTATAGATCAGTATGTAGTATATAGATCAGTATGTAGTATATCATCCACTACTATAGATCAGTATGTAGTATATAGATCAGTATGTAGTATATCATCCACTACTATAGATCAGTATGTAGTATATAGATCAGTATGTAGTATATCATCCACTACTATAGATCAGTATGTAGTATATAGATCGGTATGTAGTATATCATCCACTACTATAGATCCGTATGT